>NC_064920.1:378280477-378880477 GCF_023897955.1 Schistocerca gregaria | reverse complement strand
TCTTTTCAGTTATCTGCTCTCCCGTGATAAATTTAATGTACAATTGTTCTGAAAAGTTTGCTATTGCTGTGAAACCTTCTCAGTAAAGACCTTAAAAAAATAAAAATAAGAAGTATATAGAGGGTCTATACAAGGACGATGTACTCTAGGGTAATATTATGGAAATGGAAGAGGATATAGATGAAGATGAAATGGAGGATACGATACTGCGTGAAGAGTTTGACAGAGCACTGAAAGATCTAAGTCCAAACAAGGCCCTGGGAGTACATAACATTCCATTACTACTGATAGCCTTGGAAGAGCCAACCATTCAAAAACTCTACCATCTGCTGAGCTAGATGTACGAGACAGGCAAAATACCCTCAGACTTCAAGAAGAATATAATAATTCCAATCCCAAAGAAAGCAGGTGTTGACAGATGTGAAAATTACCGAACTATCAGTGTAATAAGCCACAGCTGCAAAATACTAACACGAATTCTTTACAGACGAATGGAAAAACTAGTAGAAGCAGACCTCGGGGAAGATCAGTTGGAACTCATGAGGCAATACTAACCTTACGACTTATCTTAGAAGAAAGATTAAGAAAAGGCAAACCTACGTTTCTAGCATTTGTAGACTTAGAGAAAGCTTTTGACAATGTTGATTGGAATACTCTCTTTCAAATTATGAAGGTGGCAGGGATAAAATACACAGAGCGAAAGGCTATTTACAATTTGTACAAAAACCAGATGGCAGTTATAAGAATCAAGGGGCATGAAAGGGAAGCAGTGGTTGGGAAGGGAGTGAGACAAGGTTGTAGCCTATCCCCGATGTTATTCAATCTGTATATAGAGCAAGCAGTAAAGGAAACAAAAGAAAAATTCGGAGTAGGTATTAAAATTAATGGAGAAGAAATAAAAACTTTGAGGTTCGCCGATGACATTGTAATTCTGTCAGATACAGCAAAGGACTTGGAAGAGCAGTTGAACGGAATGGACAGTGTCTTGAAAGGAGGACACAAGATGAACATCAACAAAAGCAAAACGAGGATAATGGAATGTAGTCAAATTAAATCGGATGATGCTGAGGGAATTAGATTAGGAAATAGACACTTAAAGTAGTAAAGGAGTTTTGCTATTTGGGGAGTAAAATAACTGATGATAGTGGAAGTAGAGAGGATATAAAATGTAGACCGGCAATTGCAAGGAAAGCATTTCTGAAGAAGAGAAATTTGTTAACATCTAATATAGATGTAAGTGCCAGGAAGTCATTTCTGAAAGTATTTGTATGGAGTGTAGCCATGTATGGAAGTGACACATGGACGATAAATAGTTTGGACAAGAAGAAGAAGAATAGAAGCTTTTGAAATGTGGTGCTACAGAAGAATGTTGAAGATTAGATGGGTAGATCACGTAACTAATGAGGAGGTATTGAAGAGAATTGGGGAGAAGAGGAGTTTGTGGCACAACTTGACAAAAAAAAGGGACCAGTTGGTAGCACATGTTCTGAGGCATCAAGGGATCACAAATTTAGCATTGGAGGGCAGCGTGGAGGGTAAAAATCGTAGTGGAAAACAAAGAGATGAATACACTAAGCAGATTCAGAAGGATGTAGGTCGTAGTAAGTACTGGGAGATGAAGAAGCTTGCACAGGATAGAGTAGCATTGAGAGCTGCATCAAACCAGTCTCAGGACTGAAGACCACAACAACAACAACAACAACAACAAGATGGGTGTTCACTTATTTTGACCCTGTTCCAGTGGGGAAAGTCTGCACGAAACTGGATTATGGCACTTGCCATGTTCTCCCCATTAGATGTATCTTTCTGGCATCAAATGAAGAGTCATATAACGAAAAAACATCACAAGAAGTACTTTTGTTTTGAATACCCACATTTTTTTGTCAAAGATGCTGTGCTGAACACACATTTATTTTCCCTAGTCTACACACACTTCACGAATTTAAAAAATTCCACACATATTGCATACATGCATTAAATTAGGCCTTTCTCCATACTTACAAATTAGAAATAAAAAATTGAGATAGATTTCTCAGTCTAGATTACACAAAATTAAAAGTAATTTTTGTATATACCAGCAAAACCTTTTTCAATAAAGCCAAGCAGAGCACAGAACAACTGCAAGGCCAGATACACAAGTTGAATCAAGGCTAAAACAATGCACAGTTCAACTTTAATAATTTTCTAAATAGTAGCATTAGTGGCAGTTAACATAATTTTGTTTGTGAAAAGCTCATGTCAGCAGTGCCTGATGTAATTTATATTTGATTAAATTGTTTTAGGGACCGATGACCTCAGCAGTTTGGTCCCATAGGAACTTACAACAAATTTCCAAAATAAATTGTAAATGGTCTTCATATTGTAACTTATATACCTAAGTTAATAATTAAAGAAGTCATAAGTCATTTCCATCTATCAAGTAAGTGTCCCACACACAATTTCAAGATGTGTATGTAGACTGACAATGATTCACAAACACCGACTATTGTGTATATACCAATAAATAAATTTCTTCTGATTTGAGTTAGGAAGATGGCTACTGGGTCAGTTAAAAGAAACAAAATTTCTTCCGATTTGAGTTAGGAAGATGGCTCCTGGGTCAGTTAAAAGAAACAGAGATTGTAAAGAGTTTCAAAGGATGCAATGCCTGAACTGGAGGTAATGAATACAAATGGATAGTTTTGAGAGATGAAATAAAGAAGGCAGCAAATGATCATGCTAGCAAGAATCAAGGCCCAATAGAAATCGTTGGATAACATAATGGATACTGAATTTAACTGACACAAGGAGAAAATATAAAAATGTAGAAAATGAAATGTGCAGAAAGGAGAATAGAGACATAAAAAAATGAAACTGAAAGAAAGCGCTAATTCACAAAACAGGAATGACTAGAGGAGAAATGTGAAGCTACAGAAGCATGCATAAGGGAAATACAGATGCCACCAGCAGAAACATTAAAGAGACCTTTGGGGAAAAGAGAAGCATTTATATGAACACTGAGAGCTCTCAGCTGCCAACACATTACTAAGTGAAGAAGGAAAGGCTGAAAGGTGGAAGGAATATACAGAAGGACTGTACAAAGGAAATGAACTTTATGACAATATTATGGAAAGGGAAGAGGAAGCAGGTGAAGCTGAGATGGGGGATATGATTCTGTGAGAAGAATTTGACAGAGCACTGAGAAACTTTAGATGAAACAGCTCACCTGCAGGAGACAACATCCCCTCACAGTAATTGAGATTCATGGGAGAGCAAGCAACAACAAAACTATTCCATCTCATTTGCAAATTATATGAGACAGGTAAAATGCTATCAGACTTCAAGAAGAACGTAAAAGCTTTGATTCTAAAGAAAGTAGGTGCTGAATGGTGTAAGTATTATGAAACAATCAGTTCAGCAAGTCATGCTTTCAAAACACTGAGATGAATTATTGACAAAATAATCAAAAGATCAATGGAAACCTATGGGGGCATATGTATGTGTACAGCATTTCTAGGTTTACAGAAACCTTTTGAGAATCCTGGCTCAAATCTAGTCTTCAAAATTTTGAAGGTAGCAGTGATAACATACAAGAAGCAAAATGTTATCTGCAACTTGTGCAAAAACCAGACTGCAATTGTAATAGACAAAGGACATGAAAGAGGTGCAGCAGTTGAGAGAGGAGTGAATACTCAACGTTCTTTGATCTGTATACTGAGCAAGCAACAGAGGACAGTTTGGGGAGTTCCAATAGAAACTTTGAGATCAGAAACATCATAATAGAAAAAGGCTGGAAACATCAATTGAACAGAATGGATTGTTTCTTGGAAAGAAATTATAAGATGAATATAAACAAAAATAAAACAAGGGTAATGGAATGTGGTCAAATTAAATCAGATGATGCTCAGTTAATTAAATTAGGCAATATGCCACTAAAAATAGTAGGTGAGTTTTGCTACTGGAGCAGCACAGTAGCTGACAATGGCTAAAGTAGACTGGATATAAAATGCAACTTTGCAAATACCAAGGAAAGCTTTTCTGCAAATGGCAAATTTGTTAACATTGAATATAAATTTAAGTGTCAGGAAGTTTTTTTCTGAAGGTATCTGTCTGGAATGCTGCCTTGTACAGAAGCGAAAAGTGAACGATAAACAGTTAAGACAAGAAGATAATAGAAGCTTTTGAAACGTAACATTACAGAAGAATGAGGGAGATTATGGGGGTAGAGCGGATAATTAATGAGGAGGTAGCGAATTGGTGAAAAGTAAACTTCTGGTACAATTAGACTAAAAGAAGAGACTTGCTGATACAACATCCTGAAGCATCAAGAAATCATTAATTTGGAAATTGAAGGTGTGTGGAGGCAAAAATTGTAGAGGGAAACCAACAGTTGATTATAGCAAGCAGGTCCATATGATACGTTGCAGTATTTATACAGAAATGAAGAAGTTTACACAGGACCAACTAGTGTGGAAAGCACCATCAAATGAGTCTTCATACTAAAGACCACAATAACAAGCACTGCCTTATGAACATAACACAAACCTCTAGTTTGCACCATAAATATAAGAACAATCAGTGGATGAGAATGTAATAACTGGTTGTCACATATGGCAATTTAATCAGACTTTTACTTGGAACCATGAACGACTGGAGTAGTGCAACAGTTACCATATGATGAAGTAAAGGGCCATAAAAGGAAAATGAAATACGTAAAAAAGGAGGTGGCACATGCATTTCCACTTATGACAAGGACTGCTGTATGTTATCATATTACCAAATCTTGTGAGAATAAAAGAAATGTGTTTTGAGTAAAGGAAGGAAGAACAAATGACAAAGAACACATTCCACTAAGTTAACTTACTTGAAACCTTAATTTTGGGCATAAAGTAGACACTAACCTGGCAGGGTAGCTGCAGTGTTGCACTTGTATTGGGTGGTATGGAGGTGGTGGCTGGTAAACCTGACAGAGTACAGGCTCCAGAGAATAGCCCATTGGGACAGCAGAGTAGCGACACACAGCAGGATCTGAGAGAGCAGCAAATAGGCGTCGAGAAGATGGTGGTGGTGGCCAGTAACCTGAAGGGCTGGCATCATCTCTGCCCCCGTAATGTGGCCTCGCTGTATGAACTTGTTGACTAGACTTCTCTAGCCATTCTTCCAGATAAACACACTGCTTATGGTCATGACGCTTCTTTCGCTTGCCTGCAGAATGTGGCAAAAAATTTCCATTCATTGTCTTCTTGACTGTTTCACTGTGTAACGCATGACTGAAAAAAAGAGGATACACAAAATATTACATTTTCCATTGGATGTTGTTGTTAGATTCAAACAACACCAAGTTAACTGAAAAAAGACCACATGTATTAATTTAGTGTAATGAATGTGTTTATATATTTTGTACGTTCTTCCCCATGGCTTCCAAAGGGAAAAGTTAAATTCTTGGGTAATACTTAGACTTTCATTCCAACATTATTAAAAATTTCTTCCACGTCTTTCAGCAAAAAAGTTGTTTTAGTTTTCTGAGTATTTATTTACTGCTTGACAGTCCTTGCGTATGATTTTAATTTTGTAAGTGAATTCATTTTGATTCTATGGACACTATCTCATATTTTATGTTCTGGTATTTTTACTATGAAAAGGAAAGTTACTACTCAATATAGCGGAAATGCTGAGTTCCAGATAGGCACAACAAAAAGACTGTCACAAATAAGCTTTTGGCCAGCAAGGCCTTCGTCAAAAATAGATGTCCGAGATGTCCGACACACACACACACACACACACACACACGCGCGCACACACGACTGCAGAGATTGAAGTCAGGTGTATGTGTGCTGCGCGCGCATATATATATATATATATATATATATATATATATATATATATATATATATATATATATATATATATATATATTAAAAAAATAGAAAGAAACTTCCACATGGGAAAAATATATTAAAAACAAAGATTCCAAGACTTACCAAGCGGGAAAGTGCCGGTAGACAGGCACCATAAAATAACACACAAACACACACACAAAATTTCAAGCTTTCGCAACCAACGGTTGCTTCTTCAGGAAAGAGGGAAGGAGAGGGAAAGACGAAAGGATGTGGGTTCTAAGGGAGAGGGTAAGGAGTCCTTCCAATCCCGGGAGAGGAAAGACTTACCTTAAGGGGAAAAAAGGACAGGTATACACTCGAGCGCGCACTCACACACATATCCATCCGCACATACACAGACACAAGCAGACATATTTGTACACCAAATTTTGAGAGGCTTGTGTCTGTGTATGTGCGGATGAACATGTGTTTGTGTGCGAGCGTATACCTGCCCCCCCCCCCAGAGGCAAGTTCCCCCGCTCCCGGGACTGGAACGACTCCCCCCCCTCCCCCCCCCCCCCCCATACCCCCGGAAACCATCCTTGTAACCATTGATGCCACTTCCCTATACACAAATATCCCGCACATGCAGGGCCTCGCTGCAATGGAGAACTTCCTTTCACGCCGATCACCTGCCACCCTACCTAAAACTTCTTTCCTCATCACCTTAGCCAGCTTCATCCTGACCCACAACTTCTTCACTTTTGAAGGACAGACATACCAACAATTAAAGGGAACAGCCATGGGTACCAGGATGGCCCCCTCGTATGCCAACCTATTTATGGGTCGCTTAGAGGAAGCCTTCTTGGTTACACAGGCCTACCAACCTAACAACCCAAAGTTTGGTACAGATTTTTGATGACATCTTCATGATCTGGACTCACAGTGAAGAACAACTCCAGAATTTCCTCTCCAACCTCAACTCCTTTGGTTCCATCAGATTCACCTGGTCCTACTCCAAATTCCATGCCACTTTCCTTGATGTTGACCTCCATCTGTCCAATGGCCAGCTTCACACATCCATCCACATAAAACTCACCAACAAGCAACAGTACCTCCATTATGACCGCTGCCACCCATTCCATATCAAACGGTCCCTTCCCTACAGCCTAGACCTTCGTGGCAAACGAATCTGCTCCAGTCCTGAATCCCTGAACCATTACACCAACAACCTGAAAACAGCTTTCGCATCCCGCAACTACCCTCCCGACCTGGTACAGAAGCAAATAACCAGAGCCACTTCCTCATCCCCTGAAATCCAGAACCTCTCACAGAAGAACCCAAAAGTGCCCCACTTGTGACAGGATACTTCCCGTGACTGGATCAGACTCTGAATGTGGCTCTCCAGCAGGGATACGACTTCCTAAAATCCTGCCCCGAAATGAGATCCATCCTTCATGAAATCCTCCCCACTCCACCAAGAGTGTCTTTCTGCCGTCCACCTAACCTTCATGACCTCTTGGTTCATCCCTATGAAATCCCCAAACCACCTTCCCTACCCTCTGGCTCCTACCCTTGTAACCGCCCCCTGTGTAAAACCTGTCCCATGCCCACACCCACCACCACCTACTCCAGTCCTGTAACCCGGAAGGTGTACACGATCAAAGGCAGAGCCACATGTGAAAGCACCCACATGATTTACCAACTGACCTGCCTACACTGTGACGCTTTCTATGTGGGAATGACCAGCAACAAACTGTCCATTCACATGAATGGACACAGGCAGACAGTGTTTGATGGTAATGAGGATCACCCTGTGGCTAAACATGCCTTGGTGCATGGCCAGCACATCTTGGCACAGTGTTACACCGTCCGAGTGATCTGAATACTTCCCACCAACACCAACCTATCCAAACTCCGGAGATGGGAACTTGCCCTTCAATATATCCTCTCTTCTCGTTATCCACCAGGCCTCAATCTCCGATAATTTCAAGTTGGCGCCACTCATACCTCACCTGTCATTCAACATCATCTTTGCCTCTGCACTTCCACCTTGACTGACATCTCTGCCCAAACTCTTTGCCTTTAAATATGTCTGCTTGTGTGTGTGTGTGTGTGTGTGTGTGTGTGTGTGTGTGTGTGTGTGTGTGAGTGCGAGTGTACACCTGTCCTTTTTTTCCCCTAAGGGAAATCTTTCCGCTCCCGGGATTGGAATGACTCCTTACCCTCTCCCTTAAAAGCCACATCCTTTCGTCTTTCCCTCTCCTTCCTGAAGAAGCAACCATCGGTTGCGAAAGCTAGTAATTCTGTGTGTGTGTTCGTGTGTTTTGTTCATTGTGCCTGTCTGCCGGCGCTTTCCCGCTTGGTAAGTCTTGGAATCTTTGTTTTTATATATATATGCGCGCGCGTGTGTGTGTGTGTGTGTGTGTGTGTGTGTGTGTGTGTGTGTGTGTGTGTGTGTGTGTGAGATCCATTTTTGACGAAGGTCTTGCTGCCCGATACTTTATTTGCGATAGTCTTTTTGTTGTGGCCATCTGTGACTCAGCATCTCTGCTATATGGTGAGTAATAACTTTCCTTTTCATTATATTATACGTTAATTCCTGGATTTTCCCACTGTTTGACTTGTTTTGGTATTTTCTGTAGATAATCGTTTTTAATTTACTTTTCTGTATTTTCCATTTTAGGCCCGTCCCTACACATTTAAAGGTGTCTTAAAATCATAAGTACCATAAATTAACAATTCCTAAATTGTAAGCTTTAGGTTGAATACTACAATTATTTTATATTTTCAAACTTTTTGCAGATTAAAACTGCATGCCCGACAGAAGATCAAATCCTGTTCCAAAGAGAATGCACTAATCAACTAAACTATTTTGGCATGACTAATGAGACAGCTTCATTACGGAATACAATGTAAACTGAAATCTGATCTGAAGTTGTAGCTGTATAGCTCAGTTGGTAAGAGTATTGCCAGAGAAAGGTGAGGTTCAGGTTTGATCCTTGATTTTGAAAAAAGGTTAGATTATCAGTAAGTTCTATAGTGGTACACATTACTCTGCAGACTAAGAGATTCAATCTGGATTTTATATTCTGCAGAGTATGCTTTTATGTCTCCTCCTGTGAAGTACAGCCTTCTTCATATTTGAAATACTGATCAGTGATTATGTCTATAACTGGAATGTTATAAATTAGTAGTTTTCAAATCATGTATGCTCAACTCAAATAGGAGAATTTTAGCGAATTTGTTCAGCTCTGCCTCCCCTTATTTTTATCAATAATGGAGCATCACTCCAATCTTTCTTTTACCTATACCATTTTCTTTCAAGTGGGCTTGAATAAATTATACATCTAGAGCTTTGTAATGGCTGTATTTAGATGTTGTTTTTGATGATAGGCATTTGTTGTTATTTTAACAACATACCCTATGTGAAACTCTGTAACAAATTTAGTTACCTATTTTCTTATCTTCACAAGCACTAAATCAGAATAGCTACTCTAGACAGACATCATATAGCCTTCATTATTTACATAAAAATGAGGTTCTTCATAACAGCCCAAATAACAACAGAACTTGTCATATTATTGTTTAATAAAATAACATAATATGGAATAGTGTCAACTATGGCATCTAAAACAGCTCGAATTCTCCATAGGATTGACGTACGCAAAAAGTGACTGGTGATTTATAGGACTTTATGTCACTCTTCACAAAAAAAGAAAAAAGAAAATGTCCAATTCTTTGAAAAATGCTTGTGAGAGAACATTAATCCCCTAATTGGTTTTATAATACATGCCATAATGCCTTGATAATATTCAAGCATGCTTGTTGTGAAGACAAGATATGTTACCCACCCATGTTCGTGAAGTCAGTCTTGTAAAATACCAGCTTTGCCCATGGGAGAGAAGCATCTTTTAAGATATAAGCCCCTATCTACAGGAACAAATGAAACATAACACTTAAAATGATTTCATAGATGTTACCAATGTACTTTCCTTTCGGTGTGATCATAGGAAGCAAAAACTATGATTTCATTACATAAAAAACTATTACAGAACTGCTGCCAAACCTCACAGCTGGAGTAAGACAGTCTGTATTGTACTCTTCTCTCAGTAGTTCTCCATTCCTAAACAAACTGCATTATAGAATAGTGTAAAACAGTATTGTTGGTCTAAACTATGTGTTTCAAGATGAATAGTATCATCTGTGTGTAAAACTAAGATTTTTAAGTGCAGCACATTTCTTTTTTCTATTTGAATGACTGTGAATGATTTATCATGCAACAAAAACATTAAATAAACATTTCTACCCATGAATGTGTTGCACATCTTCTCACTGTCATCACCTTTTGTTTCATCTTTTCCTTTTTCTGTATCTTTATCTCATTTATGACAGATTTTGTTAACTGCCCCTGAGATTCACTGCTGCGTGTTTCAAATTTCGTTTCAAAGAGTTTCTCATAAAAGGCTTATATTCGAAAGTTTGTCTGGCACTTTGGCTGTTGAAAAATTGTAAAAATAAAAACAGTTAGGTCCCAATGCACCACAAGTGCACTTCTGTGCAGAAGAGTTATGTCTGAAAATTTGTGTTACCCAAGTGAAAAAAATGACACTGCATTGAAATACTTTCATGTTTTGTTTTATATTTCAATTAGCAACTTATCTCCCTCACCCCAAGTTGCTTTCCAGTGGTGCCTCTCTCATCACCAGTCCATACTAGCACAAGCAGTTTGAGGCTCAGTATATCATTGAATACCCTGAATGAGATTTTCACTCTGCTGCGGAGTGTGCGCTGATATGAATACCCTGTTTGGCACTTGTAAGGCTGAAAGTTCATCTGCTGTCTCTTCATTAACTGCCTCCTCTTATCACAGATTTTCAGACAGAGAGGAAAGGTATTTGGGAATAGTCTTATCTTTCTAGTGACTTACTTCTGTTGGAAAACATAGAGTTTACACACAACCTTTTTATACAACTGAACTAGCAAAACTACTATAATGCATTTTGAAGAAATGCTTTGACACTTGATGCATAGTTAATAACAAACCAAAATAAATAATTAAAAGATACACAGAGTCAGGTATGCCACAGAAAATTAATAAAACATTAATAAAAGCTGCAAGTAAATCAATAACAAAAATGGAAAAAAATAAAAAAGTATCTCCAAATGTATTATTTACATGAATAAAATTTAAAAATTTCTAGCCAGGCAGACTACTACCAGGCAAGTTCCCATTCCGTCTGCCCAACAATGCCACAAAATGCAACTACAGGGTGTTTGGCAGAATTATATCAGATCTACAGTGCACCTTTCAAATAAATGGCAACAAAGTGCCCAGACAGACTTGGGAGTGTTTAATTTCTACTAAATGTGGTAACGGAATACAGAAATTAGTAACTAATATAACTAACATCAAAAACACACATCAACATAATCTGCTTAAATCACCACACACTGCTATTCACTGCTAGATGGGAAACTGATTCAGTCATCCACTATGGCAAGAAAGGCATTCTTCCAGGGAACAACATTTCCTGCTTCACAACTGCTTCTCATTCTTTCATTTACTGAAAGACTATGCTTTCCTTTCAAAGCTCAATAATCTCATTATCAAATCATGTCTAGAGAAAGATACTGGAAAATCTGCTCCTGATGAGAGCAGATACTTTCAGTCCCTGCTGTGGTCTTTAATGGAAGAGAAGGATGATGCAGCTCTCCAGGTTGTTCAACCCTCTGCAAGCACACTATGTGATCAAAAGTATCCGAACACCTGGCTGGAAATGACTTACAAGTTCATAGTTCCCTCCATCGGTAATGCTGGAATTCAATATGATGTTGGCCCACCCTTAGCCTTGATGACAACTTTCACTCTTGCAGGAAAATGTTCAACTAGGTGCTGGAAGGTACCTTGCAGTATGGCAGTGCATTCTTCACGGAGTGCTGCACTGAGGTGAGGTATCGATGTCGGCCGGTGAGACCCGGCACAAAGTCACAATTCCAAAATGGACTCTGTGCAGGCCAGTCCATTACAGGAATGTTATTGTCGTGTAACCACTCTGCCATAGGTCGCACATTATGAACAGCTCGATCGGCATCCCTGAACTGCTCTTCAACAGTAGGAAGCACAACAGTGCCTAAAACATCAATGTAGGGTTGTGCTGTGATAGTGCCACACAAAACAACAAGAGGTGCAAGCCCCCTTCATGAAAAACACGACCACACCATAACACCACTGTCTCTGAATTTTACTTTTGGCACTACACACTCTGGCAGATGATGTTCACCTGGCATTCGT
Organism: Schistocerca gregaria; assembly: GCF_023897955.1. NCBI lineage: Eukaryota > Metazoa > Arthropoda > Insecta > Orthoptera > Acrididae > Schistocerca > Schistocerca gregaria. The sequence goes on along the minus strand of NC_064920.1, from coordinate 378,868,384 downwards.
CATACCCACACCATGCCATGGGATCACCACATTGTGTACTGTGATTCCTCACCCCACACAACATTTTTCCACTATTCAATCGTCCAATGTTAATGCTCCTTACACCAAGAGAGGTGCTGCTTAACATTTACAGATGTAAGTTATGGCTTATGAGCAGCTGCTCAACCATGAAATCCAAGTTTTCTCACCTCCTGCCTAACTGTCATAGTACTTGGATCCTGATGCAGTTTGGAATTCCAGTGTGATGGGCTGGATAGACATCTGCCTATTACATATTACGACCCTCTTCAACTGTCGGTGGTCTCTGTCAGTCAAAAGATGAGGTCGGCCAGTATGCTTTTGTGCTGTACGTGTCCCTTCACATTTCCACTTCACATCGGAAACAATACACCTAGGGATGTTTAGGAATCTGGAAATCTCGCATACAGATGTATGACACAAGTGACACCCAGTCACCTGACCACGTTCAAAGTCTATGAGTTCCGCAGAGTGGCCCATTCTGCTCTCTCACAATGTCTAATGATTACTGAGGTCACTGATATGGAGTACCTGGCAGTAGGTAGCAGCACAATGCACATAATATGAAAAATGTACGTTTTTGGGGGTGTCTGGATACTTTTGATCACATAGTGTATCTTCATCCTTGTGTAACTGCTGCAACCTACATCTGTTTTAACATGCTGACAGTATTCAAGCCAATAACTTCTATTCTCCACATTTCCCTCCATTACCAAATACAATTCTTTGATGTTTCAGTATGCATCCTATCATCTAATCTCTTCTTTTAATCAGGTTGTGCAATAATTCTTTTTCCAATTCAGTTCAGTATCCTCTCATTGTATAATGTACCGGGTGATCAAAAAGTCAGAATAAATTGGAAAAATTAATAAATCATGGAATAATGTTGATAGAGAGGTACAAATTGACACACATGCATGTAATGACGTGGGGTTTTTTTAGAACCAAAAAAATACAAAAGTTCAAAAAGTGTCCAACAGATGGCACTTCATCTGATCAGACTAGCAATAATTAGCATGACAATGTAAGACAAAGCACAGATGATGTTCTTTACAGGAAGTGCTCAATATGTCCACCATAATTCCTCAACAATAGCTTTAGTCGAGGAATAATGCTATGAACAGCACTGTAAAGCATGTACGGAGTCTCTCTAATAAAACCCTATGTCATTCCAAGCATGTGTGTCAATTTTTACCTCTCTATCTACATTATTCTGTGGTTTACTAAGTATTCAAATTTATACTGACTTTTTGATCACCCGGTATATTTATCTATACTTTAGCATTCTTCTATAACACCACATTTCAAAAGCTTCTATTCTCTTTTGTAAAACTGTTTATCAACCAAGTTTCATTTTCGTGCAACACTATGTTCCAAACAAATACCTTCAGAATATACTTGTTAATATTTGAATTCAAAGCAAACAAACTTCTCTTTTAAAGAAGTGATTTTACTGCTATTTCCAGTCTGAATTTATATCCACTCTACTTTGGCCATCATCAGTTATTTTGCTGCCTGAATAGCAAAACCCATCAATAATTTTTAGTCCTTATTTCCTAATCTAATCCCCTCAGCATAACCTGATTTAATTACAGTGTATTTCATTACCCTTACTTTGGATTTGTTGATGTTACGCTTATAATACCCACTACCTATTCACTCAACTGCTCTTCCAACTCCTCTGCCATGTCTGAATGAGTTACAGAAATCACTGTCAAAAGTCAAAGTTACATTTTTATCCCTGAATTTTAATTTTTTTCGAAATTACTACTTATTTTGCTTTACAGAGAGCTTAATCTACAAATGAGCATCATTGGGAATAGACAACCGTCTTTCACTACCTTCTCAGCTACCATTTCCCTTCCACAATGATCAACTACATGGCTATTCAAAAAGAAGGGTCAGATTTCAAACTTTTATTGCTTCCAATCTACAAAAGACAGAAACACAATTGCAATGTTCCTGGAAAGAGAAAAGCTGAAATTATTACACATTCAATGTGACCACCATGTGTTACATGACAAATATCAAAGCGAAAGCTCATTTCCTGCCACACATGAAGCAGCTGGTCTCTCATTGTCGAATTTGCAGCTTCAAAAATGTGATGTTGCAAAATTTCAAGAGCGTTAGGCATGGGGGGGAATAAAATGTGTGATTTAAGTGGATTTCATTACCCTTGTTTTAGATTTGTTGATGTTCATCTTATAATATCCACTACCCATCCACTCAACTGCTCTTCCAAGTCCTCTGCAATCTTTGAGAGAATTACAAAATCATTGGCAAACTTCAAAGTTACTAAATTCTTATCCCTGAACTTTAATTTACTTTCCAAATTACTCCTTATTTTGCTTTATTGTGCTTAATCTATAACTGAGTAACAACACAGAGAAAAGTCACAAGGTGTGAGGTCTGGGATGTTGGATTGGAAGAGGAGGAACAGAAGATGATTTTCTTTGCCGGTGGCCTCCCAGATCTCCAGACCTCATCTTGTGACTTATATGTGGGGTTACGTAAATGTCTGCATTTTTATCACCCTACGCCTGGCACTCTTGAAAGTCTGCAACATCATGTTGTTGAAGCTGTGAATTCAATAACTAGAGAACAGCTGCTCCGTGTATGGCAGGAAATAAGCCACCATTTTGAATTTTGTCGTGTCATACATGGTGCTAACACTGAACTCATAAAAATTTGAATTTCTCTTTCCAGGAACGTTAGAACTGTGTTTCTATCTTTTGTAGTTTGGAAACAATAAAAGTTTGAAATCTGTTCCTTCTTTTTGAATAGGCCTGTATTATAACTACAGTTTGATTTTGTTCCCTGTAGTTTATCATTGCTACCTTCAGATTTTCAAAGAGGCAGTTGGTTGGTTTAAAACAAGGGGGAAAGGGACCAAACTGCTAGGTCATCAGTCTCTTGTTCTGAATAAAACAATGCCACAAGGGTAGGAATAAAACAAGTGAGACTGACAACACAATATGGAGGGAAAGGAACAACCACAAGAACAACAGAAGGACAACAAACACTTAAATGGACAAAAGGGGAGAAGAAAACCACAGAAACGCAAGAAACAGGTAGAAGAGATTAAAATGACAAAACAGATTACCATACTGGCTGACCTTGAGAATAAAAAGGAGAAGCCAGCCACCTGGAACACATTAAAACCTCCACCCTAAAATCACTAAGGTGGAGGACACAGAGGGACAAAGGACATGTGCTAAGATTTAGATCAAATTATAAAACCCACCCACATGAATAAAATGTAAAACTAAATCAGCAAATGAGGCATTGTCAGATAAAATTAGTGCGGTAACCAAAGATTTTGTCGCAGGGCAGTCAAAGTGGGACAGTGCATCAGAATATGGGCCACTGTCAACCGGGCGCCGCATTGACATTGAGGCGGGTCTTCACGGCGCAGGAGGTAGCTGTGGGTTGCCCAAGCGCGGCCAATGCGGAGCTGGCAGAGAACCACAGAGTCCCTGCAAGAGGCCCTCATGGAGGACTGCTGCTAGACCATTAATGGCCACCAAAAAAAAAAAAAAAAAATAGATATACACTCAATACATAGCCCTGTGGGATCCCATTCTCCTGGATGTGTGTGTGGGGGGGGGGGGGGGGGGCGCGAAATATGGGAGGCACCAACTTGGACACGGAAAGCACGAAGTGACAGGAAATTCTGGATAAAAATCAGGAGCGAGCGTTGTCATTTCTGAATAAGGGAAATCTTTTGCAATTCTAGCACTAACTTTACTGTCACTACTATTATTTTCAAACTGTAGTTAATACATATGAACAAATGACAATATATAGCGCCCACACACACACACACACAGTCTCTGGCTGGTGAGGTCAGACTGCAAGTAACTGTGCATGACTGGAGAAGCAATCTGGGTGGGGGGGGATAGGGAAGAGGCTGGGGCTGGGAGGGGGAGGGATAGCAAGGTAGGGGTGAGGGGTGATAAAGTGCTGCTTGTGGGAGCATACAGAGGTGGAGAGAGGGTAGGGCAGCTAGATACAGTCAGGAGGTTGGACAGATGGCAGGATGGGGTGGGGACAGGAGGGGGTGGGGGCTGAGGGAGGGGGGTAAGGGAGGAGAGTGGGAAAGGAAAGAAGGAAAAAGAATGTGGGTGCGTTGGTGGAATAGAGGGCTGTGTAGTGCTGGAACGGCAACAGAAAAGAGGATATGTGGGTAGAGAACAAAAATGGAGGTTGAGGCCAAGAGGGTTATAGAAACGTAGGATACATTGCGAGGAGAGAATCCACCAGAGCAATTTAGAAAAGTTGGTGCAGGTAGGACGAATCCAGGACAGAAGGATCTGAATGACATTCTCCGTTAAGTGTTTCGACTACCTCTCATTGTGGCCTGAAATGAGGAATGTCCTACCCACTATCCTTCCCACCCCTCCCACACTGGTATTCCGCCACCCGCCGAACCTACACAATATCCTCATCCGTCCCCGCACATTCCTTGCTCCCAGCACCTTGCCTCATGTCTCATATCCTTGTAATAGACCTGCATGCAAGATCAGTTTCATACGTCCCCTCACTATCAACTAATCCAGTCTGGTCACAAGTATCACCTATCCTATCAAAAGCAGGGCCACCTATGAAACCAGTCATGTGATCTACGAGCTAAACTGCAACCACTGTGCTGTGTTCCATGTGAGCATGACAACCAACAAGCTGTCTTTCTGCATGAATGGCCACTGACAAACTATGACCAAGAGGAACAGTTGGACCACCCAGCAGCTGAGCACATCACCCAACACAATGTTTTTCATTTCAATGACTGCTGCAACACATGTGCCATCTGGATCCTTCCTACCAACATCAGCTTTTCTGACTTGAGCAGGTAGGAGCTCTCTCTGCAATATATTCTTCATTCCCGCAGCCCTCCTGGCCTCAACCTTTGTTAGTCATTGTCCTTCACACACCTATCCCCTTCCCTGTTTCCACTCCAGCACTACACAGCCTTCAATTCAACCAATACAGCCACAGTCTTTCGTTTTCTCTTCTTTTACACTCCACTACCAACCCCCCCCCCCCCTTTCCCTCAGTCTATCCTCCTGACTGCACCTGGCTGTTCTACCCTCTCACTACCTCATTCCAGTATAATCCCACAAGGAGCACCCTTTCCCTGATATCCCTCCCCTTTTCAGCCTCCTCCTTACTCCCACCACCCAGATTGCTTTTCCCATCATGCACACTTGCTCACCATGCGGCCTCAGTGGCATGAGATAGTGTGCATGCATGCATGCCCGTGTGTGTGTGTGTGTGTGTGTGTGTGTGTGTGTGTGTGTGAGAGAGAGAGAGAGAGAGAGAGAGAGTGAGAGAGAGAGAGAGAGAGAAACACTTTCATCAGAGGAAGGCTTTTTGGCTGATAGCTTATTTGGTAAGCAGTCTTTTTGTTGTTCCTGTCCACAACTCAACATTTCCACTATAATATAATAATATTGTTACTATTCTATCCTGGACATATCAATAAATGTTATATATGCTGCCAGCACGCAAACAAGCACCCACGGGCACACATAGGCAAAAGACTGATATGCAGGCAGTCAGGCAGACGGGCCAGAGCCTGTGCGACAGTTCTGCACTACCCGAGACCATGCATATAGCATTGGCCAAGTGGTTAGCAAAGGCAATGCGCAGAATGTGTGTAATTGGGGGACCTGGGTGGCAGCCTATACTAGCTGTTTCTGCCCGCATGCAAACTGAGGGATCACAGCAGTTCCCCTGCCAGTGGTTTAGCTAGGTGGGTGGAGTTCGCAATGGCTACCGGCTCGGTGGCAAGGACAAAATTTGGTGGGTTCTGTACAATGAGTTGTAAACACATATTCTTTTCCATCACTTCATTCCTAACATTTCTGGTGGCAGGCTGGCAACTAGAAAGTGTATGGACTGCACCTGACCCATTTACATGCCTTTGTGGATTTTACAGCTCAAAATTATTTTAACCCAGTGCTTGAGACACCCATGTCAATTATCTCAGAGATGCTGGTTTCTGCATTAGAAACTGATAAGGTGAATGTTAAAGTGCATCAACAAGTTGCTACAAGAAAATGGTACACACTGCAAAATCATGGAACTTTCTGCTGTTTTAAAGCCAAGCAATCTGATTAAAACTTTGAAAAAAACTTCCCATGACTGTAAAAATTTTAGTTGTCAATTATGATGAGATTTCTGAAGGTGGTATCTTTGTAGTAGTTCCATACCTAAGAAGACGTCAGCAAGCTGCCAAAGTTCCAAATGAAGAGTCTCTTTGCTAAACATGTTTAAGATTCTCGCAGTTTGTAGTTTAACATGAATTTTCCAGATCTTTCCAAACTTCATTTTAGAATCAAGATTTTCCTTAAATCTGTCTGTTTTGGTAGCATCACGTGAGACAAGTTTTCCAAAACTCTAATTCATTAACAATTATCTTATGTCCATTATGAGCCAGGTATGATGCTAGTTTGTTAATCAAAACTAGTATAGCTAAAGGTATCAATTTCTATGACTCAGTTTCAAAATCTGCAGCAGGAAAAATTACAAGGAGGAGATTCAAAGCTACATGTTAAAGTCACCAATTACTAATATCTTTGACTATCTGTATAGCTTCCTTAAAAATAAAAAAAACTGTGTTATTTATAATAAAAAAGGTGTTTTAGTAATTTGTTTCCACTTCTAAAAACTGTTTACGAATTTTTTACCATTATACTTTGTTTACTTGCTTCTCCCCAAAAATCATTTGACGTTTTTGTAGAGTCGGTGGGGGTTTGGGGACGACAAGTTACAGCTGCACACCCAGTTCCAAACTACCACTGGAACATGCACTACAGGGCCAGGCTGGAGCAGCCTAATGTAAGTGAATAAAAGTACTGTATTGTTGCTCTTTGAATACCTAGCTTTTTAAACACCTGTCTACATGAGATTTGATACTATTTGCCAGATGATAATCTAACAGCATGCTTCTATGTGATTACTTTGTGTAAAATTACCTCACAATATTATACTAGGTGACATTAATGAATGGAAACTGTCAAAGTAAGCTAATTTACTGATGCTTTCTGTGCCAAAATCAGTAAGAATGGTGAAACAGCTACTAACCCTAGACCTGTACACCAGGGTCACTCTGACCCTTGGGCTTTTTGTTTGCCACTGTGCATGCATTACTGCAAATACACAACCTACTGTCACCAATGTAAATTCAGCACTGGGTGACATCCAGTAGAGGACAGATGTTTGAAGTTGTGAGAGATTACTGTTTAATCAATTTTACAGAAACATTTTTTGAAGGTCACTGTGACCCTGGAGTACACATTGTGTAACAGTTCTGTAGTTGATTGCGAAGTACATTTATGTGAAAATGCCACATAGGAGTGACAATATACAAATGGAGGATGCCTTATGGGAAGCAGTGTTTGAAGAATTAAATTGTGAAAGTGACATACATGATTTTTGTGATGAAAGTGATTCTGAAGTTGATACTCCTACAGCAGTTGTGGATAATGGTAAAGCTGATCTGTCTACAGAAACATCAGACAGCGATGAAGAAAATACAATTGTCCATGGCAAGAATGGTGATTGTTGTTACACAGCTGTCGCTAATAGTTCCAAGTCTGACAGCTGCTGATAACTTGTAGCCCATATTCCAAGAGTGTGGATACAATAAACGAACAGATTTATGAATAACTGAGAACATTTCAAAGTATTCATGTAATATGCGCATCTCATTAAATGACTAGCATCTTCAGCTAATTAAACTGCAAATAAAGTGTTTCGATCCAGAACACTTTCAGGTTTCTTCATTGAAAAGTTTCCACAAGACAGTTTTTACTTAGTTTTGAATTTTGGATTCATTAATACAAATATTACATGACAGGAGTGAAAGAAAATGAGTTTAGTACATGAGAGTCCAATTTCATTATAAAACATTATATTTTACGACAATTTCTCCGGCACTATTTTGAGGGTCAATCTAACCCTGGTGTACACTTTGCATGATAATTTCAGAGGTGTACACTATTTTACAGGTAAAACTAAATAAATCATATTTGTTGGAATTACTACAAGTTCATACCACAAGAGGTTGATCTTTGTGAGATGTAACAAGAAATGTAAAACAACATGAATTCACACTATAGGATAGTAATGGACAATTTTAATGCAAATGTAGAGATTAAGATGGAAAACGTCTCTTCAATAGTGAACAGATTGCGTATCAGAAACAAAACAGGAAACATCTTAGTGGAATTCACAATAAAGAATTGAATGCACATCTTAAACTTTCTGTCAGATAAACCCAGGCATAAAATGGACATGGAAAGGACCAAATAGAATTAAAAATGAGAAGGGTTATACGCTGTCAAACAACACACACATTTTGCATGTTATGTCAATCTTAAATCGCTTTAAGATGTCTAGTACTATGCAAAATAAAACTGGACACTTAGTTAGAAAAAGTAAGTTCATTATGCACAAATTTATCTTCACTTATTCAAAAAACTTTATCAGAGAAGAGGAAGAAGACCACTTAAAGTAACAAATAATATTAAGAGTATGGAGAATGAATTAACACTTACGTATGACACATGACACCAACAAATATTATGCTGGAGGCAGTGAGAGATCTTGTCAGAGCAAAGGGGAAGTAGTAAAACAAAATTTTGAAGAACACATTGTATTCTATGAAGACGGGTATTGAATTAAAAGTAAATGAAGAGAGCATCAACTAAACTAATCAGAAATGTTTTCGAGAATTTGTCAGAAATTATAATGAGAAGGTTACAAGGGAGACAATCAAAAACTGAACTGTAAAGAGAACAAAGCAGATACTTATACTGGGCAAACATTATAACACATCAGAAAATAAGTCAGATGGCTCTGCCAAATGAACTGAAAGACCAAATTATGGGTCTTTGAAGATTTCAATATTCTATGGAGTCAAACAGAGGAAATGAACACTCAGAAAATAGACTGTGCATCCATTCTAGGAGTACTACTGGAAGAAATAGGAAAAGCAATTCAGCATACAGAAGGAAGACAAACCCCTGAGAGTGGTGGGATAAAAGCTTTGGAGGGTGTGGGATGGGGGGTTGAATCAAACATTTACACCATTACCCACATGTTTGCAAATGTGTGTTACCAGATAGTTGGAACAATTCTGTACTTGTTTCATTTAACAAGAAAGAGAGCTGGGAAGAAGTTGGAAACTACAGGTCTATTAGTCTTTTGTCAGCAGTATAAATGATTTTTTTATAAAAATCTTTACCATCTATCTAGAAAAAACTTTAGACTTTAATCAGTAGAAAGAACTAGCTGGCTCAGTAAGGTGGTATAGCACAATGGACCCTCCACAGGTTGTTAGAAAGATAATAGAAATAATCAAAGGTTATCAGCTACTGCTTTTTATGTGATTTACATACTACGAGAAAGTGTTTGATACTGTCACACAGTCTGTTGTGTCGGCTATTGAGAATCAAGAAATCGAATCAACATCCTATATAGTTCTGATGAAAAATGCATATAAAAAAGATCTATTCCATTCCATTCAATTACATCAACATGTGATGGTGGTGATGTTTTGGTTTGAGGAGCAATCAACTGCGCGGTTATCAACACCTGTACAAATTCCCAACCTTTGCTCAGTCCAGACTCGCCACTTTCATAAATGATGATGAAATGATGAGGACACTACAAACACCCAGTCATCTCGAGGCAGGTGAAAATCCCTGACCCCGCCAGGAATTGAACCCGGGACCCCAAGCTCAGGACGCGAGAACGCACCCCGAGACCACGAGCAATTACATCAATAGAGTAAAAGGCTCAGAACTGAGGAATATGTTAGGCAATGGGATTCCATTTCACCAAACTATTATCTGTAGCCTTAGAAGATGTATTCAGATCATTAAAGTGAGATCTGAAGACTAACTGCAGTACAACCAAAATAAATTACAATCAGTATTCTGATATCACGATAATAAAAATCGATGCTGGGATGGAGAAACAGTTGACAAATTTGTAAATTTAGAACAACTGAAAACAACTAGTGGGTGGACTCTTAAATAAATAAATCGGACGGGGAAAATGGCTTGTAATTGAGCTAGGAAAATGTGCACATTATTCAGAAGTAAATTACCAATATGCCTTAGTTGGAGAGTCTACAACCAGTGAATACTATTAGTAATAACTCGTGAAAGTGAAACATGAGTGTTTAATGTCAAAAGAGTTGTTTTTATGGGGCAGCCACAACTGTATAAGTCCATTTTGAAAAAAAAGTTGCTCAGTCCACAATCTTTTATTGGGTGCATTTCTGGTTTCGGGGAGCAGTTACAGTTTCATCATCTAGTGTAAACTGCAACAGTAAAAATATTAAATAAAATCAATCATTTGAGGTCATTCTCAACGCAGTGTCGTCAAGGAAAGAAAGTTCCATGTCAAAGGGGTGAAAGTGACAAATATTTAATAAAACCTGTTCCCCTATGCTGCACAAGCAGGAACACAAACAGGAAAACTATAAATTTTTGCCCCTTTTACTCTTCTGACATGGAACCTTTGGTTCCATGACAACAATGGGGTGAGGATGACCTCAAATGATTAAGTGATTGTATTTAATATTTTTAATTTTGCCGTTTGCACCGGATGATGGAACTGTGATTGTTCTGAACTGGGTCATGTACCCAATAAAATATTGTGGATTAGGCAACTGTCCTGCAGTTTTCTTCATTTTTCAAATGTTAAATGTTAAGTTCAGTAATTGAAAGCAGCCCAACGAACGATGAAAAGATACATGTTGTGCATTACAGGGGTCAGAAAAAACAAAGAAATGGATATGAGAGACAACAGGAATTGGGTATATGATAGTAACCATTACATAACTAAAATAGAGAAGGGCCCAGCAAATTATAACAAGACACAATGATAACAGATAAGCTAAGTAGCTTCTGCTCTGAAATCCTTGGGATATGAAAAAAGCAGAGCAAACTTCGATGCAAAAAGCTGAAAACGATAATGTATGGATGAAGTGGGAGGAGGCCTACATCTAACAGTAATGATAAATGGGTGATGGAGAGAGAGAGAGAGAGAGAGAGAGAGAGAGAGAGAGAGAGAGAGGAGCAGATGGTGCTCGTTTATGTAATTGAGGCGAGCTGTCTGTATGGAATTTCAAATTTACACACTTCACATACTGCACTGCCATGTATTTTGAATATTAAATTTTATATATTCTCTGTCTGTCATGTTCTAATGTTAACAGTGTTATTCTATTTTACCTTACACAGAATTAACTGAAGTGTAAGTAATACAATGTAAATGGACAAATAAAAAAATCTATTCACCAAGCAGCAGTAGGGGAACACACACACAAAAGGATTTAACTTTTACAAACTTTTGAAGCTGGTGGATTCTTCTCCTTCTTCCGGCAGAAGAGTTGAAGGGGAAGGAAGAGGGGTGAACAAAAAGGTCTGGAGAGGTTTAGGAAAGGGGATACAGTTCAGTTCAGAAAAGTCACCCAGAACACTGGGTCAGGGGAGACTTACCAGATGGGATGAGAAGGAAAGACTGACTGTTGGGGACTGCACCATATGAGATTTGAAAACTTGAGAGCTTAAAGGTGGAAGACAGGGTAAAATGCAAGACAGAGATTACTACTAAAACATCATGCATGAGTTGATAAAAGTGAAAAGCTAAGTGCATTGTATGTAACAGAGTAGTAGATGGAACAGCAAAAAATAGACAAGTCGGAAAATGAAAGATGTAGAAAAGTAAAATGAAGTGAAGAAAGGAGTAGTTACTGTGAAGAAATGCTGAGATTAGAGAGATTAACATAAATTACGGCCATGTGGGTGGCAAGAACCAAGGACATGTTGTAGTGTTAGTTCCCACCTGTGGAGTTCTGAGAAACTGGTGTCTGGGGGAAGAATCCAGATGGTGCACATGCTGTCAGGAACTGAGATCATGATTGTCATGTTGTTCATTGTGCTCTGCAAAAGGATATTGTGTGTGTCGTCTATACACCCTCTGCCTATGCCCATCCATCCTGACTGATAACTGGGTGGTAGTTCTGCTGATGGAAAAGGCGAAACAGTGCTTACATAAAAACTGGTATATGACATGTCATTTCACATGTGGCTTTCCCATTGATAGTATATGTTTTGCCAGTTAGGGTGAATGGGCATAGGTAGAAGGTGTATAAAGGCAACACGCAATATCCTGCTGCAGAGCATACTGTAAAACATGATCTCGGTGCATGTTTTACCACACACATCATCTGGATTCTCCCTCTGGCCACCAGTTTCTCAGAATTCCACAGCTAGAAACTAGCACTACACTGTGTCCTTGGTTCTCGCCACCCACCTTGCCTTAATTTACGTTAATTCCTTTCGTCTCACCATGGGTTCACAGTAACTACTCCTTCTTCACTCCATTTTACTTTTCTACATCTTTCATTTTCTGACTTGTCTATTTTTCAGCATCCCGTCTCTTACTTCTGTTACATACAGTACACTTAGCTTTCCACTCTTATCAACTCATGCACGACGTTTTAGTAGTAATCCCTGTCTTGCATATTACTCTATCTTCCATCTTTAAGCTCTCAGGTTTTCAAATATCGTATGGTGCAGTCCCCATCAATCAGTCTTTCCTTCCCATCCTGTCCAGTAAGTCTCCCTTGACACAGGGTTCCAGGTGACTTTCCTAAACTGTACCCCTTTCCCTAAACCTCTCCAGTCCTTTTCCTTCACCCCTCTTCCTTCCCCTTCAACTCTTCTGCTACAAGAAGGAGCCAATGGCTCCGACAGCTTGTAAAAGTTAAATCCTTTTGTGTGTGTGTGTGTGTGTGTGTGTGTGTGTGTGTGTGTGTGTGTGTGTGTGTGTTCCCCACCCCCACTTGGTGAGTCGATTTTTGATCTATCCATTTACATTACATTATCAATAATTGATTATTTTCATTCTAATAAATAATACATCATTCACAGAAAATCAATCTCTACTATTCGTGAAAATTCCATCTTTTAATTCATCTCTAATGGGACTGATTATGATGACTGCTTCGACTGCAAAGTGAACTATTACTGCTTTTTTTTCTGTATTTGGTGTACATGGCAAGAACTGTAGCAGACCCAGTGTTGAGCTCTATAGATCACCAATACTGCTGTTCACAGTAAATTCAAACCTGTTCTAAAAGGCACCAACTAAGACGGAAATGACAATCTGCCGTCTCTGTGATGTCATTATTATAATCCTGGCAATTAGATGCCATCCTCTGTGCCTAAAAGTGGTAGCCTCACAAGTCTGACAACAGTCAGAAGAAGGCCATGACAATCATGACAGAGGCAATCACCAAAAGCTTGAGATTTTATCAAAATTTGAGATGGCAAGTTAATAAAGAATTTTTAGTTACGGACTCCACTGTAAAGGGCTACACAGCCACTGACAATTTGCTTACATGCAAAACCTGACATGATTGGTTTAAGTTTAATTTAGTTTTTTTTTAAATGTTCTATGGATCATATTTGGAAGAGCTCACTTCAATGTGGAACAAGTTACTTGGTTTACGAATCACATACATTGTCTCTTTGAGATCACAACTATGAGTTGATGTTTAAATAAAAAGGTTCTTTTTATCTACAGTAAAAATCTGACAAATGTAGTCCAATGACTTACATTCTATTGACCCAGAAATTCAGCTATGGAGTAGAAAGAGTTGTGAAGCAGAAATGATTTACTTTTGAAAAAATGCCTTATCTGGAAGAGCAGACATCAGTCACTACGGCGGTGGTCAAACGATTTTTTATTTCTTTTAATTTTTCGATCATGTTGTGTATTAAGAATAAATGTAGTGAGAGGCTGTTGTTAGTATACCAAACCTTTTCAACTCATACTTACATGAAGATCAAGGACGAACAACAGATATTATTCTTACAGCAAGTTTCTGTCAAATGAATACTTTGTGTCAATGTCTGGGATTGTCCCAGAAAATTATTCCATATGAAATTCATGGCTCGAAGTGTGCAAAGTACACTAATTTCCCTTAAACTTTCACAACACAACAAAACAAAAGATCATTTGCACACTGGCACCCAAGTGAGAAGAAAACTTCTCTACATAAAATATGATGCACACTATGTACAGCACTGCAGTGAGGAAAGTTAACTGCACACTCTAGATACATAAGATTTTATTGACACTATCCTGTCCAACTATGACAATGAGTGTAGTGGCACAGTTTTGGAACCCTGCAGAAGTGCAGATTGAAAGCATTGGGCTCACATTTGCGAGGATGAAGGTTTGAATCTCCATCCAGCTATCCTGACTTGGATCTTCCATAGTTGCTAAGAAGAATACTTGGATAATTCCATTGCAAAGGCTATGACCAACTTCTCTGCAGAAGCCAATCCATGACTGTACAGGTTTTACATATAAATATCGCTAATGTATCTGACATGTCCAATACTCTTGTGTTAAACGGTCAAAGAATGAATATTGGTATTGCTAGCCCAACATAAATATGAATTATCAGTTACAGTGGCAAATCAAAACATTTTCCTTCTAGAAAATGAGAAATGTGATTCCTGCAGTTGCTACACCATGCCAATCCATGTGTTCATTGTATGATTTATCATTAAGTATCTGGTTAAATCCAGAAGACTATAAAAGGAAACAGACCATCCATTACACATTGAATTCAAATGCTATTCTCATTAAGATGTAGTATGGAATCTGGGGATATGTGAAATTATAACTTTTCATAGCACTTGGGCAACTTATATAGAAGCTTAATACATTCATCTGTAATCTGAATGACTGCTGATGATGCAATAACTTCAGCTGACATTTATTTCTGTGCTATGGGGGAGAGAAACATTTACAATTTTTTCTGCTTGAAAATGAATTACCTCTGCATGCAATCTGTCACATTGACAAGCATTCAATGAATTAATTCACATGAAGGACACATTACAATCGAATTCATCAGCCTTAAATTATCATGAAATTCAGCACAGGAAAAGTGTCTGTTTTAGCCTTGTCTGTCACATAGCAGAGCACTAATGCAAGTGAACAATCGAGGCTACCCAGGAGCTAAATTGAAGAGTATGTGAATATTCGCTCTACCCCAGTTGGTAATTTCAGCTTAAAAATCTGGGGTCCTTTTAGCTATGAAACATATCAACTGCTGAGCAGATGGCACGTAAGTATTCCATTGTGCGACAAATTCCCAGGAAGTTTTAAAATGGAACACACTCCTAATCAAAAGAATTGAAAAATTCCAACTGACATGCACAATAAGGCATAGAAAAAAAAAAGAGTCCATGAAGACAAAAAATAATACCTCTGTTGAGATTACAATCTCCAGTTTCAAGAGAAACTAATAATATGTGACAAGACAGTAGGCTTTCCTGTATGCTATCATTTATAATTTACACCAAGTGATATAACATTGCTTCTCTACATTGTAATATAGAGGTTACAAAGGAGGCAATTCTCATAGACAGATGAATATTTCAACCTATTTGATAGGGGACATTGAAAACTCTTTTGTGTTGCTTCAAAAGACAGTGTAAGTCCACAGACTGTGATGGAAAGTACTTGGAAAAAAACTGATAATTAAAGCTGTACTGCAGAATCTTTCTAGAGCGCTTAGCAGGAAAAAATAACTAGTGTCAAATCGACGCAAGTTGCAAATGATTCTGGTAACCCAATTCATGTTTCTGGGCAAAAAAACTGCACAACAATAAGGAAGCTACGGGAGTCAATGAAACTGATACCACAAACAACATTTGGTAGCATGAGTAAGTGATTCAATTTCCAGACTAACAGAAATGAATCACTTGTAGGAAATACGTCCACGCCATTATAGTGGCCCACTTTTTAATCTATATTTCAACTTCATTATACCCACACATTTATCTTTCACAGTGTTGCAACCTCACTGGTGCACATTATGGTTTAAAATCCACAAGCTTTCAGTTCAGTACATTTCTGTGTGATTTTCTCAAAATTTTCTCCTTTTTACCAATTGGTGGATATTAACTTAATGGGATTATCACACCACTATCCAAACATATATTTGAAAATTTTGTAATTCTTGTTAGGTAAATTACTTTGTGTGTGTGTGTGTGTGTGTGTGTGTGTGTGTGTGTGTGTGTGTGTGTGTGTGTGTGTGTGTGCGTGTGTGTGTGTTGGGTATTGCACAATGGCAAATGCTATTCCTACATACTGAATATTACTTTGTCTTTGCTAAAGTATTATGCCGTTGTAGTACTGCATGTTTCATTGAGTGAAAAATACTGTTAGTGTGTTCCTTGGTTCATTCAACTAAGGAAAGTGTACAGAAAAATATACATATTAAATGTACCTCCTAGAATCTGCACTGGTCATGGGGAGTGGGTTCTGGTCTGGGCTTGGAAGACTTAAGTTCAAAGGTCCACTTATTTTAAATTGTGAAAATCCTGGGCCATACATTGCAGTTCGTCAATGTCCATTGGAGATTAGTTTACAGAGAATTATCCCTAATTTTTACTTGGCAAATAACATGTGTTTACGTGATTTATGTTCCAAGTTAGTTTCATATATAACTTTCATGACAAGTGGTGATGCTGTGGAATGTATCACCAAACAACTGATTGGAAGAACAGTGGAGTTTGTATATATTAATCTGCTGAAATTTGCAACATATAAAAGCATTTGGAGCCATGTTACAGAACACAAGCAATTGTTAATTACCGAGAGAAATTATTAAGCACATGAAATGAGCATTATGTGTGGCTACAACATAACTCTCACTGAATGAGATTTTCACTCTGCAGCAGAGTGAAAATCTCATTCTGGAAACATCCCCGAGGCTGTGGCTAAGCCATGTCTCCGCAATATCCTTTCTTTCAGGAGTGCTAGTTCTGCAGGGTTCGCAGGAGAGCTTCTGTAAAGTTTGGAAGGTAGGAGATGAGATACTGGCAGAAGTAAAGTTGTGAGGACGGGGCTTGAGTCGTGCTTGGGTAGCTCAGTCGGTAGAGAACTTGCCCACAAAAGGCAAAGGTCCCGAGTTCGAGTCTCAGTCCGGCACACAGTTGTAATCTGCCAGAAAGTTTCATAACCTTCACTGTTAGAAAGCATGATAACTTAACACATAAATGTACATATGAAACTGGTGCTTTATACACTGTGTTCATTCTGGTTGGAAATACCTGGGCATTAGTTTACTTTTCTATGGGACAACAAAAGCAACTGGGCACTGGATTGCTGAATAAATCATTTGGCTTAAATATCACAGAAAACTCCTAACCTAACTCCAGAATATGGAAATCCATTCTGACTGCTAGTGCACGACAGAAATAGCCTAACTTAACAATTGAGGATATCCATCAAACACTACTTTCATTCTGTTGAGAAATACCGAACAGCCTACTTATATGACCTTTTGCGTAATTCTAACTTTTAAATTATCACTAAGTTGCATAACTTATTGACCTCTCCTATTAATATTTTACAGGTACCTGCTGCTCTGTTTAAATTCATTGTTTCGATTAATGCTAGTACAGGGACGGAAGAAAAATTAGGTTCAACAGTATGTCGACACATAGGTGATTATAGAAGGAGCACAAGTTCAGATTGTGTCAAGGATTGGGAAGGAAATCAGCCGTGCATTTTCAAAGAAATCATCCCGACAACTGCGTGGAGCAATTTAGGAACTCCCGAAAAACCTAAATTTGGATGGCCAGACCGGAGTTCGAATCGTCGTCCTCTCGAAGCAATGCACTTCTGCGTACTTGCATTCTATACTACGCAGCAGAAGAAAACGCAAATAAAAATGTATCAATTTCACATTTACTTGTTTCCTACCGAAATTGAGATTTTTAAAGTGAACATCACCATACTATTGCACGTTCAACATGTTACATATTCAAAACACGAAAATAAATGTAAGACGAAAAAATGCTTAAATTAGACGGAAAGCAGAACTGGACACGGCTAAAAAACAATTTTAAATACATAATACATATTACTATGGGACGAAACGGTAATGAGGAATGACATTTATTAAACAACATATTAACGGTCTCACTCCGAGAGTATTACCATGCAGTGAACCAGACTCAGAATTTTAACCAGAGATAGGGCTTACCGACAATTACGTCAAACTTCTGAGATCATACCGCCCTCCACAACTGCCACACTGCCATTCGGATATTGAGAACGATTTGTTATCAAACAATAACACAGGTGTTTATAAACAAGACACAATCACTCGTTGCTAAGGTGCATATCTTTGGCACCCCCACTTCAGTATAGTGGTAAGAAGTTATCATTCTGTCTCCGTTTTAAAAGCATGTAGGAATCGCAGTTACGTTTATGGAAATAAGCATTTAGTAGTTTTACATTTTGATTACAATAACTAGAAAGTAAGACAACCTTACATCTAGCAATCTTCACTTGACAGATGTGTAGAGGGGAAAAAACAATTCACTACATTTTTTGTTTGTCTCATTAACCACACCGCAAAAGGAAATTTGGCATACTAGCTTTAGAACCGATGTTACATCAAAAAATGTTTTTCATATAAAAGTTGATACGTAACTCACATTCTTGAAAACTGTATAATGAACCTTTGAAATAATCTGAAACTTTGCGGAATACTCCACCATCACTAATAAATTTTGAAAAATGAAAACTTTTGTTAGAAGATGAATTAAAGGAGCTTTCAATTTACATACATCCACGTGTAATAACGACCGTCCCTAAAATACCATATTTTTGAAAATAAGCTGTACTCAGTGTGTCGTTGGATTATTTTCAACAAACCCAGTTAAAAGATTTAGATATTTATTTCACTTATATTTGTTTTGCGATTACAATTGTAATTTTGCATTTTACATTCATGTTTTTTGTTTTTTAGGGTACTGTTTGAGATACATCTATTTTTTTAATTGAAAATTGTAAATTATTCATTATTATGAAACAAAATGTATACATCAATGTTAATCTGTAAAGAAATTCTAAGACCATAACGCTTTCCACAACAAGCACATAATATAAATAAAATTAGAATTATATTAATACCTTCAGCTGCTAACGGGCGTTGATATGTATCAACGGGGACAGATGAAAATTTGTGCCCTGACTGGGAGTCGAACCCAGGAAATCCTGCTTACACGGCAGACACTCTATCCATGTTTTCTTTTAATCTCATTTTGTTCGTTTTCGTTCGTTATATATCCTCGGGGCGGACGTCACAATACACCCGTTTCAGTTCGTCGTTGATCCATTAACTCAGTTTTTTTTTTTTTACAAAGTCTGTTAACCCTCTGACCGAACACGCTGAGTTACCGTGCCGGCACCCATCTGAGCCACCGAGAGCACAGAGGATAACACGACTGCAGGGACTGTCTTGCGCATGCCCACATTCTGAACTTGTATGTTCACACACTACATTCGTAGTGTCCCACCCCAACACACTCATTACTCGTGGAAGACATTCTTACCAAGTCCTGTAAAAGTTTGGGGAATATGTGTGCATCCGCACAGAAGAAGGTCATGGCCGGTGTAGCCAGAACTATACAGGGTGGTCCATTGATCGTGACCAGGCGAAATATCTCACGAAATAAGCATCAAACGAAAAAACTACAAAGAACAAAACTGGTCTAGCTTGAAGGGGGAAACCAGATGGCGCTATGGTTGGCCCGCTAGATGGCCTTGCCATAGGTCAAACGGATATCAACTGCGTTTTCGTTAAATATGAACTCTCATTTTGTTTTACATATTCGTGTAGTATGTAAATAAATATGAATGTTTTGGTTGGACCACTTTTTTCGCTTTGTAATAGATGGCGCTGTAATAGTTACAAACGTATAAGTACGTGGTATCACGTAACATTCCGCCAGTGCTGCGGTATTTTTAGTCGTGATACATTACCCTTGTTAAAATGGACCATTTACCAATTGCGGAAAAGATCGATAACGTGTTGATGTATGGCTATTGTGGTCAAAGTACCCAACGAGAGTGTGCTATGTATGCTGCTCGGTATCCTGGACGACATCATCCAAGTGTCCGCACCGTTCGCCGGATAGTTACGTTATTTAAGGAAACAGGAAGTGTGCATCCACATGTGCAACGTCAACCACGATCTGCAACAAATGATGATGCCCAAGTAGGTGTTTTAGCTGCTGTCGCGACTAATCCGCACATCAGTAGCAGACAAATTGCGCGAGAATCGGAAATCTCAAAGACGTCGGTGTTGAGAATGTTACATCAACATCGGTTGCACCTGTACCATATTTCTATGCACCAGGAATTGCATGGCGACGACTTTGAACGTCGTGTACAGTTCTGCCATTGGGCACAAGAGAAATTACAGGATGATGACAGATTTTTTTCACGCGTTCTGTTTATCGACGAAGCGTCATTCACCAACAGCGGTAACGTAAACCGACATAAAATGCACTACTGGGCAACGAAAAATCCATGATGGCTGCAAGAAGTGGATCATCAGCAACCCTGGTGGGTTAATGTATGGTGCGGCATTATGGGAGGCAGGACAATTGGCCCCCATTTCATCGATGGCAATCTAAATGGTGCAATGTATCTTGATTTCCTACGTAATGTTCTACCAATGTTACTACAAGATGTTTCACTGCATGACAGAATGACAATGTACTTCGAACATGATGGATGTCTGGCACATAGCTTGTGTGCGGTTGAAGTGGTATTGAATATCATATTTCATGACAGGTGGATTGGTTGTCGAAGCACGTTCACCGGATCTGACGTCCCAGGATTTCTTTCTGTGGGGAAAGTTGAAGGATATTTGCTATCGTGATCTACCGACAACGCCTGACAACATGCATCAGCGCATTGTCAATGCATGTGCGAGCATTACGGAAGGCAAACTACTTACTATTCAGCGGAATGTCCGGAATGTCATTACACGTATTGCCAAATGCATTGAGGTTGACGGACATCATTTTGAGCATTTATTGCATTCATGTGGTATTTACAGGTAATCATGCGCTCTAACAGCATGTGTTCTCAGCAATGTTCAAATGTGTGTAAAATCTTATGGGACTTAACTGCTAAGGTCATCAGTCCCTAAGCTTACACACTACTTAATCTAAATTATCCTAAGGAGGACAAACACATGCACCCATGCCCCAGGGAGGACTTGAACCTCCACCGGGATCAGCCGCACAGGTTCTTAGAAATGATAAGTTAACAAAGGTACATGTATCACATTGGAACAATCGAAAGAAAATGTTCAAATGTACCTACGTTCCGTATTTTAATTTAAAAAACCTACCTGTTACCAACTGTTCATCTAAAATTGTGAGCCATATGTTTGTGACTATTACAGCGCCATCTATCACAAAGCGAAAAAAGTGGTCCAACCAAAACATTCATATTTCTTTACGTACTACATGAATATGTAATAAAAATGGGGGTTCCTGTTTTTAAAAAAATGCAGTTGATATCCATTTGACCAATGGCAGCGCCATCTAGTGGGCCAACCATAGCGCCATCTGGTTTCCCTTTCAAGCTAGACAAGTTTCGTTCTTTGTAGTTTTTTCGTTTGACGCTTATTTCGTGAGATATTTGGCCCGGTCACGATCAATGGACCACTCTGTATACTTACATGGATATGGTGCCTGTTCTTTTGGATATGTCTGAAAGAACAGAGACAGAGAGACCAACAGAGTTAATTTAAAGGAGCAATAAAAATCACACTACAATCACATTTTTTGCCTTTGACAGAGTAGATGTTAACATCATTTCAAAGACAATTAACATCATTGTTGCAGAACTTAGTCTCTTATATAATTAACCTCTGAAGAACTGTCTAAGTGTGATTAATACATGAAACCCTTTTGAGTGCAGTGTATAGGTGCATAAGGAAATGCCCCAACATGCTAAGATAAAAGTTATTACCAATGACAATAAACACTAGTGAGGCCACTGTAAGCACTGCCTCAGGTATGGATGTGTGTAATGTCCTTAGGTAAGTTAGGCTTAGTAGTTCTAAGTTCTAGAGGATTGATGACCTCAGATGTTAAGTCCCATAGCGCTCAGAGCCATTTGAACCATTATTTTTTTTTGTGATACAGTATGTTGTCTGAATAATAATTTTATGAAAATATGAAGTTTGAGAGTTGGTTTTTGTCAAAAACCACGAATGCTTTCTTTTCTTCAATGCATTATACCAATGCTGTCACTGTAGCTGCCTGCATCAGAAGAGAAAGTCCAATTAAGAATTAATATTGTACACATGGTCAAGAATGCGAACTAATTATGGCAGAAGGAGAACCATTTACCCAACTTGTGTAAATCTCAACAGTAAAGCGAATACAGGAATTGACATAAGTTAAAAGTGAAAGACAGTGCATTTGCTTAAAAATCTATAAGGAATCAAAATGATAAAAGTGCGAAAAAATCAATTTGTTTAATTAATTATATTATATATTTTTATTATAAATTTGCACAGCAGGACTGGGTGGACACTTATTGCTTTCTAGTATTTCAGTATTTTAAAAAAAATATGTCTCTTGAAATTATAGCACCAATGTAAACCAATAAAAATTGGCTAAGTGCAGAAAGTCTGACTTTGAAAGATAAATTGTTCAAAACATTCAGATGATTTTATTAGGAATTAATTGTATCAGTGACTGATATATTACCCACTAAAAATAATCAATGTAGAATAATCCTAAAATAGAGATGGTGAAGACACCTTAAAAGATGATGGGATTAAAAGGAAGAATTTTTTTTAAAAAAGTAATTGTTAAAATCTCAAGAGAAAATTGGTCCAAATACCTCAGAAGAGAAATCAAAACAGTACAATGAAGAAACAATCCAAAGGCATGTAATGAAATGAAAATTTCTTGCACATCTCCCATTTGGAATAAAAAGAAATCTCAGTGTGACCCCCCCAAAATTTAATTTAATTCTTTATTCATGATTGACCATTTATAGTAGAATAGATTTAGACAAAAAATATATAATTTTAACAATTTTTACAGAGAATTTCTCGCAATTTAATCCACTTCTTATAGAAATAATTTTAAAAATTAATAGAAATAATTTTTATTTCAAATTGTTCTTCTGTCTTGTAAAACGACCATTTCAGTAACCCCTCATAAATGTTAACTTAGGAAACACCATAGGACAAGAACTGAACAGATAACTGAATACTTATTCAAAAGTTTTAAATATGTTATTTTACAAATGTGCAAGCTTGCAGTCTTTTCCAGTCTGTGTCTAGATATATCAAAGTCCAGTTTGTCATGAAGGTGTATATTCACTCTGCTGTAGAACTCATTTAAAATGGTTTGACACAAAACAATGCTGCATAGATATATAGGTTTACAAAAGTTAATATCTTGAGTTGATGAATAGGGCTTAGTAGTTTCCTTATATTTCATCTTTCTCACTATTTGATTACTTTTTGGAATTTTCAGAATTTCACTAACATAACTAGAAAATACTCATATCAGTATGTCATTAGAAATACAAGTACATACACACATACATACATCTTGTTCCACAGATCATGAATGAATATGACATTTTGTAATGATGTGGAATGTGTCACTTTAACATAAGTTTTCTTAACACAAAAAATTAATTAATTCTTTTTTACAGTTACTATTTCATATCTAAGAATTCATCTGTTGCATAGAACGAGTTGTCATTCAGAAATTCTTTTAATTTGCTTTTAAATGTTGGTTGGCTATCTGTCAGACTTTTAAGACTATTTGTCAAATGACCAAAGATTTTTGTGGCAGCATAATTCACCCCTTTCTGAGCCAAAGTGAGATTTAATCCAGAATAGTGAATATCATCCTTTCTTCTAGTGTTGTAGCTATGCACTTTGCTTTTATTTTTGTATTGGAATGGGTTATTAATGACAAATTTCATAAGTGAATATATGTATTGTGAAGGTACTGTGAATATCCCGAGTTGCTTAAATAAATGTCTGCAAGGTGATCTTGTGTGGGCTCCAGCTATTATTCTGATTACATGCTTTTGTTTAAGAATACTTTCTCTCTTAATGACGAATTGCCCCAAAATATTATGCCATATGAAAACAGTGAATGAAAATAGGCAAAGTAGGCTAATTTACTGATATGTTTATCACCAAAATTTACAATAAACCTAATAGCATAAGTAGCTGAACCTAACCATTTCAACAGATCATCGATGTTGTTTCTTCCAATTCAATTTCTCATCAATGCACACGCCCAGAAATTTTAAGTTTTCTGCCTTAGCAACAGACTTCCGCTCATAGTCTATATTTATCAATGGTTTTATGCCATTTACTGTACAGAATTGCATAAACTGTGTTTCTTCAACATTTATTGAGAGTCCATTTCTAGAGAACCACTTAATAATTTTCTGAAAGACATTATTTGCAGTTTCCTCAGTTAATTCATGCTAGCTGAAAGAGGGCATCTTCCTATACTCATTAGTGGCTGCATCTGCCAGTTTTCACCTGAGGTAGTGCACTCTTTTTGACGTGGAATCATTGTGAAAGCCCAAAAATGTTATTGAATTACTTTATAGAGCTACTTTATAGAGCTTTAGTTAATCACAGTATTAATTCTGGCGTTTTATCAGGATTAAAAAGGAGTTCATTAGAAGAAAACCAGTTCGTTGCTAGCTATAATTTTTCTTGTGTAGCCTGATGCAATTCTATGGTGTCAAACAGAATACTGTGTAGTGACATACCATCTGCATGATGCGCTATTGGATTTGCTCCTATATGATAAGGTAAATGAGTAATTACAGTGGTGAACAGAAATGGAACAAGCAACAGCGCTGCAGAACTCTGATCTGAAGTTCCCTTAATAAAGACCACCTATTTTTACTTAAGACAAAATGACGCCAGTTGCTTAAATATGACATGATTACTGTTAAGATAGATAATGTTTCCCAGTTTTGCAGTTATGTTTTACTATTATCACAAAGTGCAAAGGATATCAAATCCTTATTTTCAAATGCAGTTAACATCTGGTTAACAACTTCAGTGACACCAGTAGTTGTATTTTTACCACATTGGAACCTAAACTATGTGTTGGAGATGAGATCATGCTTTCGAGATAATTACTTAGCTGATTATACATTACAGAGTTCAAAAGTTGGCTTAAAACTATTTGGTTGGTTGGTTTCGGTTAAAACTGGGTTGTTTGGGTCATCAGTTCTGTTGTATTAGGGAAGGATGGGTAAGAAAATTGGCCATGCCCTTTCAAAGGAACCATCCTGGCATTTGCCTTAAGTGATTTAAGGAAATCATGGAAAACCTAAATCAGGGTGACCAGATGTATCTTTGAACTGTCATCCTCCTGAATACGAGTCCAGTGAGCTAACCACTACACCACTTCGCTCGGTATAAAACTGAGACAATAGATAATGCTCAGTAATTTTGGGCAAATGCTTACCCTCTTTTTAAAAAAATTACTATCATTTTAGCAATTCTGAGTGCACCACGGAAAACACCAGATTCTAAACATTTATTAAAAATGAAAGCAAGAGGTAGATAGACATAATGTATTGTTTTCTCATTTACATGATTCAAGAACGAACATCAAGAAGATTAAATGGACATGTACCACTTTGCTTGATTTGGGTTTTCAGCCCACTAACTGAGATTAGGAAGTAATCGTTTACTTCTTCTGCTCTACCACTGTGTCGTGTATGTGGGTTTGGGTGTTGTCTTGATTGATAATGCACTATGCTCCTCTCCTTTGTCTGGAGCATGTCCTGCCTAACGTTCATAACTAAGTTCTTTGACCAGAGTCGGTTTGTTTTTGCAGCTTTTCTTACATTTTAACTAAGCACTGTAATAGTCTCATCTAGCTGAGGCCCTTGTTCATAAAAAAAATGTATGTCTATTGTACAGCTTAAGCATCTCCTCTCTAATGAGGGCTTAACACTGTCTTTTTCTTGTTAAGCTTAGGGCTACTTTTGATTAATGGTGAAGAGGAGTACCATGATTCAATTAGTTTTTCCAAAAAATCATTGATAATTGTTTCATTAGAACCTTTCACAAAGTACCAGATAACATCAGCTAACCAGACAATAAATAAATACATTCACCTTGCAACCTTCTTATCCGTGTAACACCAAAATTACTGTTGATTTGTGTGTCTTATATATACAGTTGTTCACAGCAGACTTCTAGAAATACTGGTTCGCTATTGTCTACAGCTTCAGCAGAAGTCTGACATCATACACAACCTTTGAGAAATTAAATATGTTATTATCCAAGGAGGCATTATTCCATTTAGGCTGTAGTTTGTAAAATGTAAATTCAGAGATTTAAAGACGTTAAAATTTTTTTGTAACATTTTCTCTAGTGTTACCCATTTTGATGTTGAAATCACCACAAATGATGATGTTTGTTTCAGATTTTAACATCTTTCTTAAAAGTAGCTCAAATCTTTCGAAGAATTTACTTACAGCTGTAATTGAGATTGTCTCCATTTTTGCAGAAACCTACCCCAGATATCTGCAGTATGCAAAAAAGGTAATTTGTATAATTTGCTGTCTCATTCAACATGAATCATGCAGGAAACATTTCAGGAGACTTGGCGTTTTGACTTTATTATCTGTCCACATTTACAGTATCATATTATTTATTAAGAGACACCTATTATGGGGGGGAAGAAAGCAAGATAATAAATAGAGCAGTAGATACACAAACATTAAGTTTAAAAATAGTGCATCAAAATTTGAAAATGCAGCTAACAAATCAGAAGAATTAGAACTGCTGCTGATATACCCATTACTTCCTTAACGACAGGCAGTGGTTTTAAAGGAGAGCGAATTAAAGGTTTTCAGTCTGATAGGATAAAAAAATTTATGATAATACTGCAAACTGAACAAAAAAGTGGAGGAGTAGCAAGACATGTAGACAGCAAAGTAGGGAACTGTTCTCAACAAAAGACCTAAAATTGCACAGATTTGCACTTTGAACCAGCAACAGTATATACAAAGTTGATGGGGAAAATGCATTGTAGCAGAAATACACTCCTGGAAATTGAAATAAGAACACCGTGAATTCATTGTCCCAGGAAGGGGAAACTTTATTGACACATTCCTGGGGTCAGATACATCACATGATCACACTGACAGAACCACAGGCACATAGACACAGGCAACAGAGCATGCACAATGTCGGCACTAGTACAGTGTGTGTATATTCACCTTTCGCAGCAATGCGGGCTGCTATTCTCCCATGGAGACGATCGTAGAGATGCTGGATGTAGTCCTGTGGAACGGCTTGCCATGCCATTTCCACCTGGCGCCTCAGTTGGACCAGCGTTCGTGCTGGACGTGCAGACCGCGTTAGACGACGCTTCATCCAGTCCCAAACATGCTCAATGGGGGACAGATCCGGAGATCTTGCTGGCCAGGGTAGTTGACTTACACCTTCTAGAGCACGTTGGGTGGCACGGGATACATGCGGACGTGCATTGTCCTGTTGGAACAGCAAGTTCCCTTGCCGGTCTAGGAATGGTAGAACGATGGGTTCGATGACGGTTTGGATGTACCGTGCATTATTCAGTGTCCCCTCGACGATCACCAGAGGTGTACGGCCAGTGTAGGAGATTGCTCCCCACACCATGATGCCGGGTGTTGGCCCTGTGTGCCTCGGTCGTATGCAGTCCTGATTGTGGCGCTCACCTGCACGGCGCCAAACACGCATACGACCATCATTGGCACCAAGGCAGAAGCGACTCTCATCAGTGAAGACGACACGTCTCCATTCGTCCCTCCATTCACGCCTGTCGCGACACCACTGGAGGCGGGCTGCACAATGTTGGGGCGTGAGCGGAAGACGGCCTAACGGTGTACGGGACCGTAGCCCAGCTTCATGGAGACGGTTGCGAATGGTCCTCGCCGATACCCCAGGAGCAACAGTGTCTCTAATTTGCTGGGAAGTGGCGGTGCGGTCCCCTACGGCACTGCGTAGGATCCTACGGTCTTGGCGTGCATCCGTGCGTCGCTGCAGTCCGGTCCCAGGTCGACGGGCACGTGCACCTTCCGTCGACCACTGGCGACAACATCGATGTACTGTGGAGACCTCACGCCCCACGTGTTGAGCAATTCGGCGGTACGTCCACCCGGCCTCCCACATGCCCACTATACGCCCTCGCTCAAAGTCCGTCAACTGCACATACGGTTCACGTCCACGCTGTCGCGGCATGCTATCAGTGTTAAAGACTGCGATGGAGCTCCGTATGACACGGCAAACTGGCTGACACTGACGGCGGCGGTGCACAAATGCTGTGCAGCTAGCGCCATTTGACGGCCAACACCGCGGTTCCTGGTGTGTCCGCTGTGCCGTGCATGTGATCATTGCTTGTACAGCCCTCTCGCAGTGTCCGGAGCAAGTATGGTGGGTCTGACACACCGGTGTCAATGTGTTCTTTTTTCCATTTCCAGGAGTGTATATCAATCACATTTCTGAAGCATGAAAACTTTTTATTGGAAATTTATATGCTACTATGCAAAGTCTTGAATAAAAACATTTTTTTAGTAATATCAGGTGACATAAATGTAGACATACTGAAACAGAATGGCAACAAAAAAGTTTTCATGACATTATGAGCACTTACAATCACCAGTTTCATGTAAATAATTCATCAAGGTACACAAACATCAAGCACATTAATAGGCCATGTTCCCTCATGTATACATGCATACAAACAATAGCAAATATTGTTATTGCAGAGCATTTTGCACAAGCAATTGAACTGTGAGGCCACATGAAAACTAAGGACAACATGATGCCTGAATTTAGGCAAGTAAACTCCTATGAACCATGGACCTTGCCATTTGTATGGAGGCTTCCGTGCTTCAGCGATACAGATAGACGTACCATAGGCGCAACCACATCACAGGAGCATCTGTTGTGAGGCCAGACAAACGTGTGGTGCCTGAAGAGGGGCAGCAGACTTTTCAGTAGTTACAGAGGCAGCAGCCTGGGGGCTAGTAGAAATCCTTGGGTAACAGAAGAAATATTGAATTCAACTGACAAAAGGAGAAAATATAAAAATGCATTAAATGAAGCAGGCCGAAACGAATAAAACAAGTCTCAAAAATTAGATCGACAGGAAGTGCAAACTGGCTAAGCAGGGATAGCTGGAGGACAAGTGTGAGGATATAGAGGTGTATCTCACTATGGGTGAGATAGATACTGCGTACAGGAAAATCAAAGAGACCTTTGAAGAAAAGAGAACCACTTGTATGAATATCAAGAGCTCAGCTGGAAACCCAGTTCTAAGCAAACAAGGGAAAGCAGAAAGGTGGAATGAGCATATAGAGGGTCTGTACAAGAGCGATGTACTTGAGGACAATATTATGGGAATGGAAGAGGATGTAGATGGAGATGAAACGAGAGATGTGATACTACGCGAAGCGTTTGACAGAACACTGAAAGACCTAAGTCAAAACAAGACCCGAGGGTAGACAACATTTATTAGAACTACTGACAGCTTTGGGAGAGCCAGTCCTGACAAAACTGTACCATGTGATGAGTAAGAGGTATGAGACAGGCGAAATACCCTCAGACTACAAGAAGAAAATTATAATTCCAATCCCAAAGATAGCAGGTGTTGACAGATGTGAAAATTACCGAACTATCTGTTTAATAAGTCAAGGCTGCAAAATACTAACGTAAATTCTTTAGAGATGACTGGAGAAACTGATAGAAGCCGACCTCAGGGAAGATCAGTTTGAATTCCATAGAAATATTGGAACATCTGAGGCAATACTGACTCTATGACTTATCTTAGAAGATAGATTAAGGAAAGGCAAACCTACATTTCTAGCATTTGTAGACTTAGAGAAAGCTTTTGACAATGTTGACTGGAATACTCTCTTTCCAATTCTGAAGGTGGCAGGGGTAAAATACAGGGAGTGAAAGGCTATTTACAATTTGTACAGAAACCAGATGGCAGTTATAAGAGTTGAGGGGTATGTAAGGGAAGCAGTGGTTGGGAAGGGAGTGAGACAGGGTTATAGCCTCTCCCCAATATTATTCAATTTGTATATTGAGCAATCAATATAGGAAACAAAATAAAAGTTTGGAGTAGGTATTAAAATCCATGGGTAAGAAATAAAAACTTTGAGGTTCGCCTATGACATTGTAATTCTGTCAGAGACAGCAAAGATGTTGGAAGAGCAGTTGAACAGAATGGACAGTATCTTGAAAAGAGGATATAAGAGGAACATCAACAAAAGCAAAATGAGGATCATGGAATGTAGTCGAATTAAGTTGGGCGGCACTGAGGAAATTAGATTAGGAAATGAGACTAGCAAGGAAAGTATTTATGAAGAAGGGAAATTTGTCTACATCGAGTATAGATTTAAGTGTAAGGAAGTCGTTTCTGAAAGTATTTGTATGGAGTGTAGCCAAGTATGGAAGTGAAACATGGATGATGTATAGTCTTGGACAAGAAGAGAACAGAAGTTTTCGAAATATGGTATTACAGAAGACTGCTGGAGATCTGATGGGTAGCTCACATACGACATGTTCTGAGGCGTGAAGGGATCACCAATTTAGTATTGGAGGGCATCGTGGAGGGTAAAGATCGTAGAGGGAGGGCAAGAGTTGAATACACTAAGCAGATTCAGAAGGATGTAGGTTAAAGTAGGTACTTGGAGATGAAGAAGCTTGCATAGGATAGAGTAGCAAGGAGTGCTGCATCAAAACAGTCTCAGGACTGAAGACCACAACAACAACAAACTTGGAAATCTGTGTAGGCTGTAAATTTTGCTAAAAGCTGGAAACTGGCATGATGTGTACCTGGAGGCCAGTGTAAAGAACAGGGAGTCTTCTTGTGCTGTATTCAGATATCATATAGATGCAGCATGTCATATAATATGTATAACTGTCAAGGGTAAGCCAAACAAAAAGTGGTATCCTATAGAATTGAAAAAAGCAGGGCATGAACTCATTGGGATCTAAAACAATTATCAGAAAGATGTAGGACAGGACAGTCTTAAGAATTACAGGTACTAGAAGAAATTACACACTAGGATGAGAAGAGCAGCAGAGGCTACCCATCACAAAACTTGAAATATAAACTTCTTCTAATATCTCCAAAACAGTCGCGAATTATATAAATAATCACAGAAAAGAGTCACGTGTCTTAAAAGATAAAAATTTATGCAGGCAGGTGAGGGGAGAAAGTGACAGATCCACAACAAGTGTGTAACATGTCGCTATAGCGGAGAAACTCCACACATCACAGTACAAAAGAGCATTGAAAGTCCCAAGAGGATGGCAGACCGTTTACATCTACTCACTATAAATGAATTGGAAGTTTCATTATACCTACTCCCTACAAATGAAATGGTAGTTTCAAAAATAACTGGATCACTAAAAAACAATAACGTAGGTGGCCTGAGTGAATATCAGCAAAAAAGGTAAAACACTTTGCTGATGTAATGCTTGAAAGTGAGGAAATCTTTACTTACTTTTACGAGCTATCACTTTCAAGGAGGTGTAATATCAGTGAACGACATGAAAGTTTGAAGAAAGAACGTCCAACAACGGCGCATCATGTACATTCCAAAGTTCATGGTCTGAGCAGTGCAAGTGGGTATGTTCTAGCCTTAAGAAAGAAAAATTATTCTGCTGGCTAAGTTTGCTCTTAAGCACAAGAGAAGCTGTATCATCCAGTGAGGACTTTGACAATCTGAAGAATGTGTCTAGAGGTTTAGCATGGCAGGCTTCTGTTAGAGATCACCTAAGTAATTTTATTTCATGTAAAGACCTATCCAAACAAGATTTCAGAACTTCTTAATGAACATCACAAACTGATGTAAATCAGACACAACAATGAAGTGGAAGCTAACAGAGACATAATGAAAATTGTAATTGATACTACAAGTCTTTTGTGTAAGCAGGAGCTAGCTTTCATAGGTCACAATTAGACAGAATATTCCCTGAATCCTGGAAGTTTCAGAGGTATTTTTAAACTTGTGCTAAACAGAAGTGAAGAGCTGAAAGCACACTGGCAGAAAATGGGCTGTTTCTGGGGATTTTCAAAAACTAAACAGAACGGATTAATCGAATGTGTAAATGAGGAGATTTGTGAATATATACATTCATGTTCGGATAGAACCTCATTTTATGCATGCGTTGTGGATGAAACAACAGACATTGCAGAGAAGTCGCTTTGCTCTGTTTTTGGACTCCAACAGCACACTCAAGAACATTTGCTTGGTTTTCATGATGTTGGCGAAGCTAGAACTACTGTTGCTATAATCACTATGGTGAGTGGCATGTTTCAGAATTATGAGATGAAGAACAAACCGGTGGCCCAAACATATGGTGGTGCTTGTGTTCGGGCAGGACAATTGTATGGAAAACATACTGAAAAGCAAATAAAGATTCTATTCTGTTCTAATAGCATGTGAGCTAATGTTTGTGAAATTGTCCCCAAAAAC
This sequence comes from Schistocerca gregaria, assembly GCF_023897955.1. Lineage (NCBI taxonomy): Eukaryota > Metazoa > Arthropoda > Insecta > Orthoptera > Acrididae > Schistocerca > Schistocerca gregaria. The sequence continues at coordinate 378,835,945 of NC_064920.1, read as the reverse complement.
TCTTTTTACTCACTGTTTCACATATCGTTTAAATTTTAATTTGCAAGAGAGCTGTCATTATACAACATTAGTAAGAATTTTTTTCTCCATGTTTGAGAGTATTCATGCTTTCTTCCACCAGTTTTCCAAACACACAGCAGTTCTCAACCATACTTCTTTTAATAGTGATACGAGATGTAACTGTAATGCCAGAATAAGATCTGCTATTCACAAAAACCATGTGGGGCTAACTGAAATTTTAGATAAAATAATTAACAGTCCAGATTCTAGTGAACAGCTACAAGAGAAGTCTGGAGTTTCAAGAATGTCCTTCTACTATTTGACTTTGTTTTTTTCTTTCAGTTTCTCAAAAAATATTTTTAAAGATTGAAATGTTTTTCAACATTCTTCAGGAAAAAACCTAATGATGCACAGTTTGGCAACAATACTGTCTCAGAATGAATAGCCTACATGAACAACTTTAAAAATGAAGATGAATCGATCAGCTTTTTAAATTCCATGAAACAGTTGATAAATTCACTAGCTGGAGCTTCCATTAATGTATTTGAAATTATGGACAAATACATTGGCAATCCACAGATATGAAAAAAATGAACAGTTGCTCATTGAGGTATTGGATAATATTTTAACACAAATGGGATCAAGATTTTCATATTGTGATAAACAGCTCTTTCATAAATACGCAATTCTACTCAGTTCACCAGCCGTGTTCAGCATTTTGCTGTAGACCATGTGGATTCATTAATACAAACATAATCCACAACTCCAACACAGAGAACATTAATCCGAGAATTGGTTATGTAGACTTAGAAGAAGTGGACTGCAATAGGCTTCTGGGAATAGAGGTGGAAAACGACACGTAAAAGATCTGTTCAATAATAAGTACAAGTATGTTTAATGAAAAAAATACGCTATAATGTGGACACAGAAATCTTGCTAAAAATGTATTATGGTTCTACCTTCCCACACATATTGTACTGAATACCAGTGTGGGGAGGAAATTAAAAATTTCAAAAGAAGTTATCAGTGGGACTCAGCAGCAGAAGCAGCATTCTGATGAAGATGGGTAATAGTTGGGTCACTGACATATGGAATCGACTTGATTTTAGGATCTGGCAGCAAACCCAAAGAAAATTCCAAGACTTATTATGCTGCGAAAGCATACAAAGTTACTTCCAAGAAACTTGTTAATGCTATATAAAACTTACAGCTTGACATATTTAATATCACAGTGAAATATGATATATGGACAAAACATAAAATGAAATTATAAATATAAACATAGATGACATTGGTAATAACAGGACTCATTCATTGTTATGAAACCTGGAAGCACTCTGACATATGACACAGTCCAGAACAAAGTGTTACCACAAAACTGTTTTACATGTTAGGATATGGACATATAATAATTACCAGATGAAGCTAAAGGAACAGAAATGCTGAAAATTTTCTCATATAATTTAATTTCTGTTGTATCAAAGCTTTTATATAGTAACTTACTTTTTTGCAGAAGTTTATAAATTTTAACTAATCCCTTAATAAATGTTCACTCATGCCTGATAAATGATGTGGAGTGATGTTTTCTTAATGTACATAATATATTGGTCTGTATGTAGTTCTGTTTGCTCTCATCATGTTCCATTGACTCACGTATTATTTGAATTTATTGTAAAAACAAGTAATAACCGATCACACTGCTGAAAGTGCAATTTTTATGTGTGTCACATACTTGTACTATAGCACAGGCATTCAAGAAACAAATCAAATTGCAAAAATTTACTTGTAAAAATGTTCCATTGAAGCATATAGTATTTGAATTTATTGTAAAAACAAGTAATAACCGATTGAACAGCTGAAAGCGCAATTTGGTGTGTGTTACATACTTGTATTGTTACACAGGCTTTCAAGAAACAAACCAAATTGCAAATATTTACTTGTAAAAATGTACATTTCATTATCCAATATCATCTGTATGAATTGTACAATATTGTGATTTCTTGTATCAATAAATCCTGTAGAGTACAAGATGCAAGTAGCCCAGGGCATTCACTATGGAGAAGAGAAGGTTTTGTTCTCATTATTGTGGATGGTATTCAAGATGAAATGTTGAAAAAGTATAACAATGATTGTATTCTCATCTATGGAACCAACAGTTATGGTTTTGAATTAATTTTGATCTTTTTGCTTGGCAAAATGAGAAAAAGATCTTTTATTGTTCTTATTCTGAGCAGAACAGATCTAGAGGCAAAACCATTGTTGTTTATCGAAATAAGGATTGAAGTAGGTAAAATATGGCCTCAGACAGATATATCAAATTTGGCTGAATCGATTTACAATGTTGGCATTCACAGATAGGAGAGCCAATGAGAAAATTGTATTGTTCATGACCAGTCACCAGACATTGGAAAAGTATACAAATAAAAATTAAATTGGAAGAAAGAGAAGCTGAGTATATAATTTAGTGGGACATGTGATGCAAGAGAGACAACTGTTTCCTCTGAACAACTGGAATGTTTCTTTTAATTTCTGTAGCATAGTACTGTGTTTTTTCTGTTTCTTAAAACTATATCTTCTCTATTTCTTATAAATAAAATTGTGAAAATGATCGAAAGTGGATTTAGCACCAGTTATATGTATGAAGAAACATTTCATATTCCAAAATTTTGGAATCAGGTCCTGTCAACAGAAGAGAACGAGAATGTAATGAAATATGCATAGTAAAACACCTTCCTTTTGTAAATGTGTTTAATTTAAATGTGTGTATAAATTCTTCCTATGATAATATTAGGTTTTGGTGGCTGTAAAGATCAAGCTGACAGTATGTTGCATGCCACACAAAAGTAAGTGGAAATCATATTTCTCAACCAAGCTGGGTTCACTTTGTATGCCTGCAGCCATAGTTGGGAATCAAGGGTGCAAGTCTCCATGTAAATCTAGTACTCAATTGCCAGTGAATCACTTTCTGTATATTATACTTAAACTTTCTGAGGAGGTAATATATTCAAGGGTCATCAGCTATATGTCCGATAAAGGGATACTTAGGCAAAAAAAATTTACATTTCCAAAAGGGTCTTTTACTAGGGCGGCCATTTATACTTTCACTGAACACACAACAAAACGTAGCCATCTATATCATCTGCGACTTATCATTTTATTCTGTCAGTTATAACATTATATTTAACATTTATGGAGCAGAAACCATATAAGTATTTTTAAACAGTACAGAATCACAAAGGGCATTCTGCAGGGTTTGATGATCTTGCTACCATATTATTTGAAACAGAAGGCAGAATTAGCAATTTTTACAAATGAAGCACTATTGCAAAGCCAAGCAAACACCCTGTAATCATGTGTGTGAGTTTGAAAGATACCTCATTGTAAGTTTCTGTTTGGTCAGGTGATCGAATTGTGCACTATCCAGATCTGTGGAGCATTTGGATGTCACACTGTATTGATGTGGGACTGCATGGGAATGTAGAGGCAGGCATACTCACTGTCAAGGTTCTGGTCGAACACATCTGACCTCCACAAGAGAGACTCACTGTATTGTGCATCAAGCACAATATAGCCCATTCATGTCTGCACCTGTCATCCGAAAACAAGTAATGACCTCCCTGGAACATTCTGTATCATCCCACGTCATTACTCAGATAACAGCAGCAGCCCATTTAGGGACTTACCATCTCATACGTGGGTTGCCGTTAACTTCAAAACACACAGCTGTATCTGGAGTCATGCCACAACTGGGAAGCATGGACTGCTGATGAATGACACTCTAATTGTGTTCACTGATGCAGCATGGTTCTGGACTACACAGGAAGACCACTGTGAGCGAGTGTGCCAGTAACCTGGGAAGAAGTCCTATTTTTCCACTGTTTTTTATATCTAAAATAGGGCACAATGGTGTGGAGAACTGTCAGGTATGAATCCAGGACACAACTGGTAGCTGATGGAACAATGGTACATCATAGGCACACTATCTCCTCATGTGTTAGTTCGCATGTGACAGAACAGTGGTCTCATTTTTCAACAGGACAATGCTCATCTGCACATGCACGTGTCTCTATTAACTATTTGCATGACGTTGACACACTCCCATGGCCAGTAGGATCCCTGCATTCGTCCACAATAAAATGCGTGGTGCCAGCTTCGACATGAACTCCGTTCCAGTTAAAATATCTAGCATATTAAGAACCAAATACAACAGTAGAGGACCAGCTTGCTTCAGGAGAGGATACAGAGATTTTATGAAACACCTTGCAACTGAATCAGTATTTGCATCCACGACAGAAGTGTTGCAACGTCATTCTGATAGGTGGGCTTATACTGCCAAATTCCTTAAGAAGTTCAAAATAAAACACAGAAAAATCTGTCATACTGTCAATCTCATTAAAAATGCACGCAAATCAGGGGAACATCTGAGTCAAAAGTGTGCTGTACTAAAAAAGAAACAAGGAAATATAACTAGCAAACGCAATAGATGTGGGAAACTGCAGATTATCTATACACCCAATGTAAATCTGGCATAAAACACAGTACAGTGGAGACTCGATTACCTAGATCTCAGTTATATAGATTCACGATTCTGCAGATTGTTAATCGTGAGAAAATAAAATATTTTTGGCACCTAGTTTGTCCATATACAGTCTTGTCGCACTGGGGCTATCCGCCTGTGCACTGAGCTGTCTCTTCTCCTCGAGCACTTCATTATGTTGGATTTAGACAGTGGGTGTTTCATTATTGTTTGAACTAGACAGTTGTCAATAACTATGCCACTGGATAGTTTTGTGTCTGTTATTAAAAATGTCAAAGTGCAATAGAGTGGTGCTATGTCTTAAAGATGAAATAAGCGAGGTGCAGCTTGTAATTAAAGGCTCTGAGACAGAGCACCCCCATAATGTTTATTAAAATTAATTTCACAATGAGAAATTACAGAATTACTATCAGAATACATTTCATCTATTTCCCACATGGATTTAAAAAACGCCAGTCAATGTTATTCAAATTGTTGACATGAAAAATTAAGTGATGTTTTTCGAATTGGTAGTAGCTAGTCTTAGGGCTGCGCCTTGGAATACTACTTAGCTCTATATAACAGAGGATTGGTGCATGGCTTCCTCAGTTTATGGCTCTTACAGCGCTATCGAATCCCAGTCTTAGTATGTCTCTATTATGCTTTGGTGCCTCATTAATCTACGTTTAATATTATTGTTTTAGGCAGTGTTTAGACAGACATAATTTTTCAGTTATTCTGCTGCGTTTACAAAAGTAATTTTCTGCACTGCCTCTAAGGCTGCTGACAAATTATGTTTCTCAAAAATCTTACCTCTGTGTGAAAGGTTTTTTCTGTCACATTTAGCATTTTATTTGCCTAATGACGAAACTGTATAGCGATACAAAATGACAAAACACTGACATGACCAATTTCTTATTATAATTACCTATCAGATATGTCCGAAAGTGCATTTCTCTCTACACCTAATGAAACAAATTGTGGACACATCATTAGGCAACAAAACTCCTAAACCATTGTTTTGTTGCCAACTTCAGTTGCTAACAGGGGAAAAATCTTTGATGTTAATATGAATGGCTTTACAGGTTGTTATGTTAACAGTTAATAGGCTAGAATTCTGGGATAGGAAGGCGATGGTAAATTATTAACATACAGATATCAAATTTTATTTTTTATTGTTTTGCTTCATTCTATATATATTCACATGTCATTAACTTCCTCACGCTTTTTGTGTGTGACTTTAATCTAACCTGAAAGTACACAGTAACAAACATTGTACTCACTGTGATTCAAGCATGTCTTCACAGTCAGTAGCAGAGACTAGCATATGCACTTTTCCAAGTACATTGGCTTGTTCACCAAAGAAACAACATACAGAATTAACAAAACAATCATAAAAATGGTTTAAGTTTAAAGTAAATGTCACTAGAGCGAAACAAAAGCATTTTTCTGTATGCTGCACTATTTTAAACTCCGCTAAGATGTGTGAAGCAAACCACTTCAGTCAACCTTCATAGTAAAGGCTGCTGGATTACCAACAGGAATCTTATTTGTCATTTTTTTTCTATTTGCTAAGCATCCACTCATCAAATATTTGATATGGTATATAGCTTACTTAGTACACTAGTGCACAAATTCACATATTTATTACATAACAGCAACATTGATCCAATAATATAAATAACTTAAGCACATGATAAAGTACAGTAAATCACTGAAATATAATACATTAATACAACAGTATAACCTAATATATAGTACTGTAAACAGAGAGTTGTCAATAACTATGCCACTGCATAGTGGTGTGTTAAAAAGGTCAAAGTGCAGGACAGTGGTGTTTTCTCGTAAAGATAAAATCAGTCAGGCGCAGCTCGTAATTAAAGGCTCTGAGGTGGATCCACCACAAAATGTATATTAAAATTAATTTCTCAGAAAAAATTACAGAATTATTATCAGAATGCATTTCGACTATTTCACACATGTATTTAAATGATGCCAGTTAATGTTTTTGGAATTGTGGATATATGAAATCAAGTGGTGTTTTCCAAACTGGTAGTAGCTAGTCTTAAGGCCTTGGGATACTACTTAGCTTCATGTAGCAGAGGTTTAGTGCATGTCTTCCTCGGTTTGCAGCTCTTATGGGCGCCTTGAAGGCTCTGGTGTTTCGATTGAACTCAATTCAAAATTGAGCTCACTGGGTATTTTAGCCTATATGTGTCCTACCAACTTCCAAACAATTTTTACCTTTTACTGCTTGCGTCTAAATGGAATGAACAGAGTTACTGAAACTTTGCTATCAAATCCCTGTCTAAGTATACTTGCATTATGCTTTGGTGGTCCTTAATCGACCATTATTGTTTTAGACAGTGTTTATCCATTGACTTTTCTAGCCAAAGTTGGAGTAAGTTTGCAAAAGTCTCGCCAGTTTGCAATAGAGTATAGTAACATAAGGACAGTGAGCACAGTACTAAACTGGAGAGACTACTACACAAAGCAAAGCCATGACACATGATGTCACACCCGCCATGTTAAACCACTGCAAAGAGTCAAATTGTTCAGCTACATAGAAAAAAATGCAATTACCAGTTATATACACTCTATGACGCCGTGTGTGTTTAGTTTACAGTTCACTTTTAGCTGTTGCCATATACTTTCTAACCCTTCCCTGCAAGAATAATTTTGCACTTATTCTGGTTTGTTTACAAAAGTAATTTCCCACTGCAGCTAATGCTGATGACAAATTATGCTGCTCAAAAACCTTAAATCTGTGCAACAGGTTTTTTCTTTAAATTTTCCCATTTTATGTCCCTAATGACAAAACTACATAGCTATACAAAATGCCTAGAAAATTGACATGACAAATTTCTTATTATAATTACCTCACAGATAGTGCCGAATTTTCACACGTAACACATTTGATGCAAAGTGCATTTCTCTCTACATGTATATGCTGTATTATTCATATTTTTATCTTTGCAAGTAGTAACTAACTATCGGACAATAGGATCTGAAGTGCTGATAGATTTGACGAATGGATACTTCCTTGTCTGAGACAAAATTAAAGTAGGCAAATTGCTACCAGGAACATGGCAAGACTGCTGGTCATAATGCTTACAGTTACTGCATTTTGGCGTCAGTTGTGGTGATGTTTGGAATATGCTGAAACACTAGTCCCACGGAAATTTTATCTATCTGAGATAGTATTACTGTACCTAAAGAGTGTACGAGATCAGGATTACAGATGATGTTGAGCTACCCTATATTTCGCGTTGGCAGCATTTCCAACGGTTTCTTTGGCCAATAAAGTGCAGAGTGGATTAGCTGGAGTTTCAATCACTCCTAGTGGATTGTAGGTGGGAGGTGGAAGTTCAACCCAACTATCTCACAAGTTGTGCTGCTCACCAAAATACTACCTGATAACCTCGACGTGGAGCGCCCATAAGCCCCCCCTCCCCCAACCAAAATTCTAATATTACATAATTCTGCAATGCAGCGACATTTTCAAGCGCAAAACGCATGTGGCAAGGCCATAGCATTTCTCCAGAAGAGTCCTTACCGCAGATGAAGAGAGAGTAATAAAATTAATTCTTTAATTCTGATCTCAAATTCGAAATCCAAATAAAATTCCGAGTAAAATGACACATAGCTCAGACATGTTGGTTAATTAATTATCAATTCAACAAACTTCATTACTGAATTGATACTACTACATTAATTTTACCAAACATATAGTAAGAGGAATAATGATTCATGTTGTGAGCAAAATTAGTTAAGAGGAAGGGATAACTGGCGATGAACAAGCAGGATGCCAATATGATTGTGTTGGTCTCGATGAACAGTTCAGTCAGTGATTCTAGAAAAAAAAGAAAACATTGATCTGTGAAGGAAACAGCTGCCTTCTATTGAGACTACAATTTATCTAGCAACGTCGTCCGGGGATAGTGATTTTGCGGCGACTTAGCGTCTATTTATCGTCCATCACTGTAAATATCGATATCGCTGAGTAGCAAACAACAATAACTTCTTTGACACTGATTTCAGTTCGCTCTGTACCTCTGACTTGAGTGTCACGATATACGGTCTACTCTGCTAATAAAGTTTGTAGGCTGATTTGGGTGAGGGGACCAAACAGCTAGGTCATTGGTCGCAACAGATTAGGGAAGGATGGGGAAGGAAGTCGGTCATCACCTTTCACAGGAACTATCTAGATTACATTCATTAAAAATATTTCGGCTCTATATACTAATTATCTTAATCGTTTTGTTTATGTATTTCTTGTTGTTTTTATGTACTGGAGTCAAGGAGGACTCTGTTTCCTTCCAGGATGCCTGTTTCCCAAATCGGACCCTTGAGGGGGCAGCTGTAATGCAATGTCTTTATCAAGCACAAAACGCCTGTGGCAACTCCACATTTGTCCAGATTACACCTCACCACACAAGAAGAGAGTGTAATAAAATTAATTCTTTAATACTGAACACAGATTCGAACTCCAAATAAATATCTGATTAAAGTGATACCTAACTTAGATTGGTCGATTAATTAATTAACAATTCATCAAACTTAATTACAGAACTGATACTACTAAATTAATTCTCCGAAGTCCAGAGAAGCTGTCGAGGTATTGTCTACCTAGAGCACCATCGGTTGGACTGGGCAGGACAAATTTTACATTCCCCATTTAATTAATATAGGAAAGATCCAAGTTAGCGAAATATAGCTTGGTTTTCTGGCCGTTATCTCGAATCGTCGTTGAAGCCACATGGTGGCAGAAGCATACACAGCTCCTCCGCTTTTTGAGTCAGACACTCCAGGCAGCCAGTACAGCAGGAACAGTTCTACCTATCACCTCCATTAGGTTGGCTAGAGACTTTTCGTGTACTGTGGAAGAGCACCATAGTTCATTGACTTAATCTTTAAATAACCTGGGGGAGCAGCTCTCCAGCCCATTCCTGTGCTGTTTCTAGAGGTGTCAATATAGAGAGGATCAGTGTAGGCAGTTGCCGCCATTTAATGGCTAGTGCTTCCTATTATCTTTAGAACAGACTAGGTTAGTCATCTGCGAACCACTCGTGATGTTTGGAGTTATTAAGCATATCGCGGATACAATGGTTGTGGATGCACTTCCGCTACATCTGCTCCGCATGATACTGGCGCTATGTAGCGTGCTAAATTGTTTAGGCCAACACCTGTTCCTGTCATCGTAAGTATGACCAAGGGGTTAGTTTGTTCTGTTATAGTGATTCCGATCTTCTCATTTCTGTACTCTCTCTGCGGACAGGCCTCTATTCTGAAGACGGTTTGTAGTTCCAACTTGCCCCACAAGTCTATTGCTCGTGAGCGCCTACATTCTGAGGATGATAATTTATGGAAACTTGTAACAGGGCTATCTCTCATTTATATGCTTATTTTTGTATATATGGTTCTCCAAACTATCCCTACTTGCATTGTCTGTACTTACCCTGCCACCACTTTTGTAAATCAATTCTTTGCTAGGTAATGAAACACGTGCTGTTAAGGAGCGTAGTCTGACGCCTGAGATAGAAGATCTGTAGGTGAATGATCTGGTAAGGAACAATGATAGTTGATGCTTCTTTGTTAATCTGATACAGCTACAGGCACCAACACCCAGTTGCACTTCACATGTCTGCACGTAGGTCTGCATATCTCTGGCTGTACAAATGGTGATGTTGCCCTTCAGATACTCTTGTAGATACGCTAGTGACGTAAAAGCTTGAGCTCCCCTCTCGCATATGCAGTTGTACCCATACACCCATTCTTCCCCTTTCTACAGAATAGGGGTGAACTGAATAACAAGTGCATTCCTACCACTGGTATTTAGACACTTCAGAAGCCTTTAAGATTAATGGAACTTTGATGTTGTGCATATACAATTTATAAGAGTGATGGAACATCTACAGCTGATAACTGTTATACCAGTTCTTGAAATGCTTGACTGAGGTGTTTTTTGGACCTGATGATAGTCTGATCCTAGCCCAAAATAGGCGTCTTTAGTAAAATTTACTGATATAGCTGTTCATTTCATAGTGCAGTTCATAATGATTACGATAAGTTAAGAAAAAAATACACGAAACAAATGCTGGAAAAATATTGAGTGGTAGAATCCATTATGGTTTTCAACCTCCATCAGATATGAAAAGAACGATCAAAATGGAGCAGTTTCGTCCTCTGTCCACTTCCACGAAGCAATTGGATCTCTTATGTGTCTTTCACTAACAAATCTTTTTGCAGTGAATGAAGCTGCTAGAACTACAGGAAAGGCAACTACTATGGACTGGAATCAAGTGAAACACATATTATGGTATCTTAGAAGTACATCAAATTATGCCATTATTTATGATAGACAAGAAGATTTGAGAATATACAGTGATACTGATTTCGCTGTTGACAACTGGACAACGTGTTCAAGAAATGGCACAGTGGCAGCATACTCTGGTGGGGCAATATCATGGACAAGTCAGTTTTAGAAGCTAGTGGCCATGCCTACAACTGAAGGAGACATTATTTCAACAAATTAAAGAGCCAAAGAATTAATTTGGTTACATCATTTACTAAGTGAACTAGTTGAAATGCCACACTTTCCAACGCTTTACAACGACAGTGCGTTAAAACAACCACAAACTACCAAAAAACAATGAATATCACCAACAATCAAAACCCATAGATGTCCAACACTTCTATGTATGTGAAAATATCTGAATGGTAAAATTAATTTAGAACACATACTCGTAGATAGAAAGGATCAGTGGGCTGGTCTTCTGACAAAGCCTCTTGTGTGACTTCTGTTCAATTTGCTAAATCCAAAGGCTGGCATGAAGTGAGTAGTTGTGTTCGTTTTGGCAGCATGCTTTCCACAACCCATATTACTTTCTTATATCATACCTAGTTACAGCTAGGAAACTATTTTCTGAAACTTCTGTATCACTTCTCACTGAGTTATACTAACCCATCATGAAGTATTGGTACACAGAATGAATACTTGTTAAATGATACATGGAATTATTACTAAAAATTCGTTTCACTATGACATGAAACTATATTTTTCCGCCTCTCTGCAATAAAAATGTCGCAGTTCTTAAAGTACGTACTCATGATTAAAAAATAAACACCACTTTTGCAAGTGCCTGTGTATAAGCAAAGACTAACAAATAGGCACAGGTTGCTGCATAGTATTCATATTTGAAGGTGTTGGTACCAAGCTCTTAACTCGTTACATTTAATATTTACAGACTACCATACAAGTTCCCAGTCTACATTTCTATAGGCGTATAATATCACATTTCGATTTTTCTGTCATATGAAAAGAGCATCCTAAATATCTCTATCCAATTTACTTACTGTCTGGTACACTTCATACACGCAATATAGAACATTTTATAAGAAGTACTGTAAAAAGATGCATGATTAGGTGGAACCCCCCACGAGATACTATTGCTGAATCCTCAGAGTTGGGGAAAACATGGAGGCTCTAGAGCTCACCATGACATCACTCGACACCACAAACAGTGTAGGTATCATTCTCAAGCTGGATGGCTGGCTAGAAATTGATTTACTCCTTGTAGCTACACAAATGAGGACAGCGATCGGAATTAGACATGACATACCACTCCAAAGCAAAATGCCTACACACCACTAGAAAACGTTCCTCTTTAGACACCCCGATGTCAGCAACAAATTCTCAATCACAAATAGGCGGATCTCTTCCTCGAATTGGATATGTGCAGTGCACGAAAATATTTAATCGACTCAGTATTAGACGTTAGAGTCCTCCTGGCGAAGTTTAAAGACCAATCTTCTGTTATATTCCGCCTCATAGCAACAAACAACTCTCAAATACCTACTTTCGGACAGTGTAGTGAGATAGTGAATTTGGGTTTCATGATTAAGTTCTGAAGGACATTCCTGACTGTGGCTGTCACAGATTTTCTATTTCCATACTAACATGTGCATACAAGAACGATGAGACAATTTACGAAAGTTCTATGTGTTCATGCGATAGTGACAAATAGTCGAACACAGCACTTTCATCTGCAAACGTGACGTGAAAAAACCATTATTAATCATGACGAAAACTGATAGTGAGGTCATAGGGAAAGTGACAATCACGAAAAAATAAAATGTATGCTTAATTAGGGACAACAATGTGTTGTATGCTAAAATTACTGACCACATCACTGCCCAGCGACGGCCCAGATCCAAATAAACAGGCCGCGTGACGACGTCATAACTACAGCAATTTTGGACGAAGTGGATTAACAGTCTGAGTCACTATCAGGAATACGACACAATGCTACATACCACACAGCTGCTATACCAGGACAGCCAGTTGCTTCCAAAGCCCGCAGTTCTCGTCTGAAAATTACGCCATAGAAAAGAAGGAATTTGAAGAATTACTAGGTGCAGGGATTATTCCATGTCCAGACAGCCTGTAGGTCTCTCCTCTCCTTTTAGTAAAACACAGAAATGGTTCCTGGAGTGCTTGTGGGGATTATCGCGCCTTAAATATGTGAACTATGTCTCATTGCTGCCCTATTCCATATCTCCAGGATTTTATGACTGCATTAGAGGGCATTCAACTGTTCGGAGTGATTGATTTTCAAATTGAATATCATCAGATTCTTGTCGCATCGTGCCTTCGGCCTCTTTGAGTATATCAGAATTTCATTTGGCCTAAAGAACGTGGCTCAGACATGGCAGTTATTCATTAATGAAGTCCTTCGTGGTCTCGGTTTCTGCTTCACGTATCTCGATGATGTATTGGTTTCCTCGGCCTCTGACGCCGAGCATGACAAATATCTGAATATTATTTTGCTATTACCGACTCAACATCAACAAGGGTAAATGTGTCCTTCAACGATATGAAGTGCCCTTTTTGAGTTCTCAGGCATTTAGCCTCTACAAATTAAGTTAGACTTGATTCAGTCAGTTCCCCTCCCAGAGAATTTCCAAAAGTTTTTTTGGTATTGCGAACTTCTACACGTGCCACCTTCCGCATATCGCTGCAATACAAGCACCATTCACTGATGCACTGCCCAGCTCAATTTCATGAGGACAATGCTCCATAACATGGAGCCCAGCAACGTTGTCTGCATTTGAAGAGGTCAAATCCAGTTTAAGAGATGTTAGACTCCCTCCTAGCAACCACTTTTCCTTCCACACCACTAGTTAGTGTTTCAGATCCAGGTCAGACCATGGTGGGAGCTGCTCTACAACAAGTGAATCATATGTGGCAGCCACTCAGGTTCTTTTCCTGTGATTGACAGAGCCGGGACAAAATGGAGTGCCTACGATGGAGAACTGTCGACAGTTTGTGAAGCCATTAAGTATTTCATACGAGGTGTAGAGACACGCTGTTCCACAATTTTTTATTAATTGCAAAGCAGTATTCCCAGCTTTCTCCTACTCCCATGAGCCCTTATTACCACGACAGTTCCATCAAATAGAATTCATCGGTCAGTTTACTAATGACATTCATCACTTGCAGAGTGCTGATTATGTTATGACCGATTATTTGACTCGAATAAATGCAATTTTCGTGTGTGTCGACTTCAAACAACTGGCTATCACTGAAGACACGATCACACAGCTACAAGTATTTATCAAGAAATCAAATACAGGACTATGTATTTGTACAATTTACCAATGACCAACTTCTCAGTGATGTGTGACTTTTCTCAAATCCGACCAAGAACTTTCATTCCATGGAATATTCGAAACAGGTTTCTAGTGGCATTATGAACTCACTCATATGGGAGCCGATGCCACTAGGTATAGGTTGTATGCTTTCGTCTGTTACGTGTGTGTTGTCAATCAATATAATATTGTTATGTAAATTAATGGAGGAGGGGGATAAAGGAAAGAAAGGGAAAGAGCGAATGATGTCAGTTGTATTGGGACTTCATGTGGAATCAACAATGACATGTGAAAATGCATGCTGGGTTGGTATCCGAACGCCAGATTTCCCGCTTACTGGAAAGTTGCATTAATCTTGGTGCCACCCAGGCACAGTTCTTATGACAAATCTGTGGACTATCCTCGCATGCACCCAAGTGGACTCACACTCCCACTTAGCATTACCTGTCCACAGTCCCTGTCAATGTCTTCTATGCTCGCTAATTTTAGATTCCCACTGGAGGTCGAACGTAAATTCATTGCTCATCAAGTCAAATCAGTTATATCCGAGCATGTGTTGTCTGTCCATCTGGAGATGTCCAAAAGAACAGTCACCATTCAGAAACCACAGCTGTGATACAACTTATGTAAATTGAAGGTGAAGGGATGAGAAAGAGGAAGAAGGGAAAGGAATTCACTAATAACATTAGCTGCATCCTGACTTAATGTGGAATCAGTGGTGATAAATGAAAGTGCATGCTGGACCGGGATCCAAACCGGGGTTCTCTGTGGATTTGCGATAAACACTGCATCCAGGTAGCACATCCGTTAACACAACTACTTAATGCAACTGCCTAGTAAGTGGGAGAACAGACATCAGACATTAATATGGTGTCAGCACACATCTAATACCATTGTGGATCATTGTCCCCACAAATATTGAATCTCTAAATGTCCTCCTCAATCGTAATGAAAATTGTCTGCGAGTTTCCTTCCATTCGCTTCGGTGTAAACCAGACCTTAAAAGGCCTGTCCACATGCAACGATCTTATTTGTACAGACGAATCGCTCCACATGGACAGGAAATTTGCACAGATACGGGTTGTGCTCAAACCTGGAAATTGGGGGGTTGGGCAAAATAGTTCTATCTATGTGTATAAACAAAATGAGACAAATCCTAACTTGTGGGCAGGTGTGCGAAGAGTGTTTGAATTGGCTGTTTGTTCTCTCTCGTGTTTCTTAGCTTTTTGTTCACAGTGAATCTGGTAATGGCAGATACAAGTCCATGCCTTGGAGTGTCGTTGCTAAATTTGTTAAAGTGTATAGAAGTCACACCTGTTTTTGGCAAATAAAGGGCAAGGAATACAGCGATCGAGATAAGAAGGAATCTCCAACAATGATTCATGTATACTCGTACAACAGAAAATATGCTTCAATTGCTCCCCTTATGAATGTCATGTGATTCCTTTAAACTTCAGATTAGAATCAGATCGATTAGTACACCCATAAACAACGCAATCTGGTGTTTTTGATGAAGCAACTACATCAAACTGTCGGATCACTCATTGCTGTGAAAGTTGTTACCATCTGACAGCCGGCCATTGTGGCCGAGCGGTTCTAAGCGCTTCAGTCCGGAACCGCGATGCTGCAACGGTCGCAGGTTCGAATCCTGCCTTGGGCATGGATGTGTGTGATGTTCTTGGGTTAGTTAGGTTTAAGTAGTTCTAAGTTCTAGGGGACTGATGACCTCAGATGTTAAGTCCCATAGCGCTCAGAGCCATTTGAACCATCTGACAGGTGGTGACGTACCAGCATTCCGAGTGACAAGTAGGCAGCTGTAAAATTAATGTTTGTTTTTAATTACTTTTCGAGTTATTTAGCGAAATAGCTGTTACACTTTCGCATTCCAGGCATTAGTAAACTATCAAGAGACATGAATGATCATAAAATACATATAAAAACAGCTGAACGTCCCTTGATTCAGTGACATAAACCATAACTTCATGATGTAGAAATACTTCTTTTGAATGTGTGTTTAATTGCAGAGTACTCCTCCGAAAGTAAGAGAATATTAACATATGTTTCATTAATGAGAAGAATATGTTTTTATTGTAGTCTATTTTTATTATGACAGGCACTTTTCTTGGCATAAACAACTTTCTAGGGAGCCTAATGTTTCACAGAGTCTTACACTTCACTCGACTTTCAAATATGTAAATATTTTTGTAAACGTAATTGATTGATTTGATTGATTGATTTTAACAGGAGAACCTAAAGAGCTTAGGTCTGACCCGCCACTGCCCGCACCGAAACTAGGATTATTGTGCGGTATCGCTCCCGGTATATCTAGTAAAGCCAACCAGTGCCCTTAAATAGTGCAAGGAGTCCCTCTACCAGTTTTTTGTTAGACACAATTTCTTCAGGTCTAGTTGTCCCGAAGATTCTGTATCTTTTACTCTCCAATGCCATGCATTCAAAGATTAGATGTGATGCAGTTTCTCCTCACCCTCATCACAGATCCTACATTTAGAGTCCTCTTTCATTATACCCATTGTGTGTAGGTGTTTTTTGAAGTTCCCATGGCCGGTCAATAGTCCAGTCATGAGTTTGATCTCTTTCCTGTTCAATCCCAGGATTACAGAGCTTCTTTTAAAACATGGCTTGGGCATCATTACTTTACCATGTTTTTGTTTATGGACCGTGGTCCAATATCCTATGTGCTGTTTCCTAAGCCAGGTCCATAGTTCTAATTTGATCATAGCCTTGGTGATTGTCAAGACAGCTTCTGTCCGGTCCAATAAATGGAGTTGTTGCTGCAATCCTAGCCAATCTATCGGCTTGTTCATTGTCACAGATCCCTGAGTGGCCGGTATAGCGTCCCCAGTGCTACATTACGAAAAGACTTTTTAAAAAAGAACAGTATTTATAAAGAAGAGACATTTAAAAATTGAATAATATATTTGTATCATGTAGCTGTAAAACAATAACAATGCAAAGAAATATAACAAAGTAATCTAAAGAGATAACAAGATACTCTCTTTTGTTAATTTTTTAGTCGTCTTCACTTCTTCTCTTGTCTTG
The DNA here is from genome assembly GCF_023897955.1 of Schistocerca gregaria. NCBI lineage: Eukaryota > Metazoa > Arthropoda > Insecta > Orthoptera > Acrididae > Schistocerca > Schistocerca gregaria. Next base: position 378,818,718 of record NC_064920.1, on the reverse strand, counting down.
ATTATGTGTAGATGGACATCTTTCGAGTGCTGGCAAATGTAAGCATATTTGTATGAGTTAAGCAGATAATATATTGATTTAATACTATTGTGCACTTTTAATTTGGAAGAGATGATCCCGATTTCATGTCCACCTTCTTTAAATTAACCTGCATGCAAGTAATTTACAGTTCAACAATCGCAACGGCCGATGCAGCCAACTACGCCATTACGTGGCGATATTAACTTATGAAAAATTAGCGGAAGCGAAAAACTCGCCCACTATTAACATAATATTAATTTTTCTCCACAGCCATCTGACATTGTAGAAAATACGTAGCTTTAAGGTTCTTATTTTCAATACCATAGCCGAGAGCCAGAGCTAGGACTCCGACTATAATGCAATGGTTAACGGAGGTAAGAAAAAATACTCTCGCGCGTGTGTGGGCAGCAATTGTAATTAATAACTAAAGATCTTTTGCTTTAAAGTGAACTGACTAGCCGAGGAAATTAATATGAAAAGTTTATTCCAATGTTCAACTTGTAAGCTCATGTTTTAAGATTCAGCGAGTCTAACATTCATTAATGTAACAAATAATTTAAGATTAATACTGTTAAAAAGGAGAACATCACGAAAGCATTTAATCGTAAATCAAAATTGAATGAAATATCATTTTTATAAAGGCCCACCACATAAGTCTGCAACAATCAAAAAATAATAATAACAATATATTAAATTACGACGGCCGACTGATGCGAGACCAGGGACCCACACTAGGTACACCCTATTGCTTCCCCCTAGCTCCACCAGAGCCCTATGGCAATCTGCAACAATCTTAGATCTTGTTGCACGAGCTGCCAATGATTTCAGGGCGGCCTGGCTGTCTGAATAGATGTAGATGCTACGGTTATTGTAGCACCTATTCATATTCTCCTTCACACATGCCCTGATTGCAGTAATTTCTGCTTGGAATACAGAGGTCAGTTCCCCTAGAGAGATGCTGCTCTCCAGTCTTGGCTGAAACCCGTACAACCCGGCCCCGACGCCTTGATCTGTTTTCGACCCATCGTTGAACCAAACAATGTCCCCCTTACAGTGTCGAACTTTTTTCTCCCACTGCTCCCTACTTCCAATTATTATGTTGTAAGGCTTTTAGAAGCAGTTGGGAGTTATTATATAGTCGGCGGGCATTTCCCCAGCCATACCTATATTTACATCACTCACTATGTTAGGGTGTGATTCTGGATATCCGAATGAGACCCAGTTTTCGCCAGTTTTAACTCTGTATGCCCCAGCTGCCAAAGGTGAAGTGGAGCCATATCCAGCATGGCTTCCATTTCAGCAGTTGGTGTGCTGCTAATTCCGCACATTATGGCTAAGCAGGCCAATCTCTGCACCTTAGCAAGCTCTTTAGCAGCAGCCCACCACACTACAGCCCCATACGAAATCCTAGGTCTATCCACAGTGGTGTAGATCCAGTGCATACCCCTGTGGCTTAGGCCCCAGTTTTTGCCACAAGCCCTCCTAGTACTCACTAAATTGCTTTTTGTCTTGGAGCAGATACTCTTAATATGATGGGTCTAAGTTAGCTTCTCATCCAAGGTTACCCCTAAATATTACACATTCCTCTTCACAGGTAGGGTTTCATCGAAGAACTTTAGATTCCAACTTGCATGCTGAATATGTCTCTTTGTAAATGGCACCACAACAGTCTTCTTAGGATTAACTCTCACATCCTGTTTAATGCACTATTTTTGCACAATGTTCAACCCTCCTTGTGCCATACTCCTCACTGTGTCAGTGAATTTGCTAAGTATTACTATGACACGGTCATCTGCGTATCCTTGAAGAAGCATTGTCTGGAATTTAGTTCCTCAATGAGTTCGTTCACCACTAGAGTCCACAACGGAGGAGACAAAACTCTTCCTTGTGGGCAGCCTCTAGTGATCTTAATTACCAACTTTTCATTCATCATGGTAGGCTCTACCTTCCTTCCACTAAGCATGGTTCTGGTCCACCTACATACAGTGGTCCCCAGGTCATGCACCTCTGCTGCCCTTACCATGGAATCGAAGGTCGTGTTACTAAAGGCCCCTCGATATTCAGAAAGATGGATAGGGCTATTTCGTGGAAGTGAAGTGCTTTTTCCAGCTTCCCAACGAGTTGGTGGAGAGCTGTCTCACACGATTAACCTGGTTGGTATGCGTGTTGGTTCAGGTGTAGAGGGACCCTCTCTCCAACATATATATTAACCAGTTTTTCCAATGTTTTAGGAATGAAGGAGGATAGACTGATTGGTCTCATATCCCTGGCTTTGGAATGAAGACAACCTTCAATGCCCTACAAACACTGGGAATGATTCCTACTGCTAAGCTAACCCTGAATAGCCTGCATAGGACTCTTATAAGCTTTCCTCCTGCCTGTTACAGGAGAGCTGGAAAAATTCCATCTGGACCAAGTGACTTGAACGGTTGGAATGTTCCCACCAACCACTGGATTTTGTTGAAGTTTACACACTCCTTGCCAGATTCCCAGTCCTCTCTTCAAGTGCCTGAGAACTGTTGTCTCTCTGGGATCACATACTGGTCTGTGTTATCCGGCAGAGCATATTGAGGAAAGTGAGTTCTGAGGAGCAATTCCAACGTCTCATGTGCTGTCTTTGCATATTCCCCGTCCTCCTTCCACAATGTACTTCCTGGATTAGTTGGTACTCTAGTGACAATCTTCTGAAGTCTGGCTTGTGCAGTCATGCCTTCCACTTCCTCACAGAATGCCTTCCAGGATGCCTCCTTTGCTTGTCTTATTGCGAGATTGTAACTGACAAGGACCTCACGATATTTAGCTCATTGTCCTTTACATCTCGCAGTATTAAACAGTCTCTGTACCTGTTTTCTTTGCGTTTCCAATGTGTCATTCCACCAAGGAACACTCCTATTTGTGCACTTTCTGGTGATTGTGCAGTTGTCCTGATATGAGGTCACTATGGCAGAGGTAACAGCTTCTGCTACTTCCTCAAATTCTACTGGCTTCCTAATCGTGGTTTTAATTTCTGATAAGCCTAAGTCAAGGTCCCTCCTAAATGTCTCCCAGTTCGTTTTCCTGGGATTTCTATAAGTCATGGTCTGTCTGATTCCCATTTCAACCTTGAATTTAATGTACAAGTGGCCCAATGAGGATGGCTCCAACACCACATTTCATTGTTTAACATAGCTACCCATCGTCATGGAACCAAATGTTATGTCAGTTACTTCTTCCCTTCTGCTATTCCTGTATGTAGGATCATTGCCCTAGTCAGGACCTCTAACTTGTTAGCTAAGAGGAATTCAAGAAGGTACTGTTAGTGTCCTTGCTGCCCCACACTAGGTTGTGGGCATTGGCATCGCACCTCACCAGCAGTTGGTCACCTTGTCGATGGCAAGTCTCTAGCAGTCTTCTCACCTCCAAGGGAGGGGGAGAACTGTCTTTGTAAGGAAGTTATGCTGAGGCCAAAATAATTTCCCTCGTGCTACCTTCCTCACATTGCTGCATTTTGATGCTCACTAGAGCAGAAATCCATCATTGGCATGAAAGAAATGCCATTTCTAACATAGATGCATGTTCTGGAGTTTCTTAGATTCCTAGCATAGATCAGCTTACCTCCAGTGCCTCCAAGGCCCAGGGTTCTTGTATCATGGCCATGTCCACTTCCTGTCTCCCCAGTCAGCGGCTCAGGGAAGCAGAGGTCCCTTTACTGTGCTGCAGATTAATCTGCTGCACTTCCAGGCTCCGTCTTACTGCCATCTTTGAGGTCTTTCAGAACCCTGACGATGACCTGCAAGAATCCTAAAAACAGTTGCAAGTCCTGCTCTTGCATCGCCTTCAGGGGCTTCTCACCAACCTCCACCACCAGGGTTCGTTCTTCCGGAGCAATCTTCTAGTTAATCACTCTCCATTCTTCTGTCGGGACTTTTGGGTTCTGGGCCCCTATTTTCCCGAACAGAGTCTTGGGAGATACTTCCGTAAGCATCTTGGGTACTCATAATGATATCTTTGTGGTGTTAAGAAGCTCCGCTTCTGTCTTGACCAACAGCTTCATATCTTCCCATGGGGATACCATGGACACTTAGTCCTTGAGCCATTGTACTGTGTGCACCCCCTCACAGACAAAAATGAGTGCACCACGATGTAGATAGACCCTCCTGAAGTTGGGACCTGGACCAGCGTCCCCCCCCTCCCCCCAATCTTTTCAAAGAAGGCCATATGAAATAGTTCCTCCTGCTGCGAGGTGATGGCCACCAGTGGATAACCTTTCTGGATAACTGCCATCCTAAGAAACCGAGACTGCAGTACTGTAGGTCTGTTTCCCTATTTCTTGCCTGGCTTGTGCAGTCGTGCCTTCCACTTTTCTGGACTCGCTTATCCAGGGATGAGGGAGACTTTGATTCCTCCCTTATCCGCTTACTACCTGTCTTTGACGTTGTGGGGGTCTGCGTGTCCCCTTCAACCTGAGACAATTTTTTCTTGGGGTCTTGGGTTGTAGTCCCTTTACTTCCCTCAACTTGTATTTAGGTAGCCATTCTTTTCCTTCCTTTTTCCTCTGTTCCCTGAGTAGCTTCCTTCTCGGTTACAGTTCCCACTTCTGTCTCAGGTCTAGACTCTGATTCAGCAATGGAAATGCTTTCCATCGGTTCAGTCCCTGATGTTTGGGTATCTGAGGTCTCAATATGCCCCTCAGTTTCTATTTCTTTTTCTGTTCAAAATGGTTCAAATGGCTCTGAGCACTATGGGACTTAACTGCTGAGGTCATCAGTCCTCTAGAACTTAGAACTACTTAAACCTAACTAAGCTAAGGAAATCGCACACATCCATGCCCGAGGCAGGATTCGAACCTGCGATCATAGCGGTCGTGCCGTTCCAGGCTGTAGCGCCTAGAACCACTCAGCCACCAGTCTTTTTCTGTAGTCGTGCTCATGTTGGTCCCACGAGATTTGGGAATCTTGAAGATCCACACCATGAATACCCCACAAAGTGTAAGGCTAATTACTCAGGGAGGTCCCTCAGTATCCCTGAGGCTCCGTTTGCGACACATCTTCCCATGTGCCACGCACCCCTCTGCACAGATCGCATCACATCTTGGGTTGGGTCAGGAATAGGGTAGGACTAGGGGTGGATAGGGAAGATGGGACGTTGTGGGACACTCTTATGGCCGAGTGCACAAACCCCGGTCAAAAAGCATGATAACCAAGGTCTCACGATAATGGTTAAATGCAAATCGCGTTTAAAAAGATTCTGCAGTGCACCAACGTTAATTATTTGTCAGCAAACTGTCGCTAGCCAACCGTGCATTTGACCACGGTAAACTCTCTACATTGCAATGGAACGTGCCCTGACGACGTAAAGATGTTAGTAAATATGAAATTGCACAGATAATCGCTGGTGCCACATTCTCTCTTTGCTGTTTTTTCGGATCAATTCTAGTGTCGGGTACCACCCGTCGGCTTTGACCAATGACGTAACGTGTGATGTTATTTTGTTTCTGCCGCTGATTGATGTCGATGAACGTTAAATGATGTCTCTGGATTTCCTCGAAACGCACGTATATTAAAAATTCGATGTAGATTGTTTTGTTTTCATCTCTTAATTTGTTTTCGGCTTCTTTTGTTAATGAAAGTAGTCGTGATTTATAAGGTATTGATTGATATCTGACGCTGTTCGTTATGGACGAGTCAGTCGTTTTTACTGCGAAAATTCTGCTTCAGAAAATGAGTGTCCGTAAATCAACTATAAAATTTTTGCAGTCATTGGGCATCATTGCTGAATTTTGCAAGTGCTGTGTCTGTGGAAATTATATGGTTTTGATAAAGGTTGCGTCATCACGAACTTCCGACGAATTCATGTGGAGGTGCAGAAAAAATAACATATGAAGACCCATATACAGGGGGACGTGGTTCGAATGATAGAGGCTGAATTTAGAAGTAATTATCATGCTAACCTACTATTTTTGATATGAATATTCTTGCAAATCTGTCACGCATGAAACAGGGGTTTCATGTGGCACTGTAGTCGTCTGGTTCTCGTTTTGTAGAGAAGTCTGCGGGGAATTTATAAAGTATAGGGGTCATTTGGGGGGTCGGGGGTTATAGTTGAAGTAAATGAGTCACACTTTGCTAAGAGAAAGTACGAAAGGGGGCACGAGGTTGCTGGGCTTTGGGGTTTTTGGAGTAATAGTTTCTGGAGAAGATTGTGCTGATGTTGTATTTAGGGTTGTACCAAATCGAACAAAGAAAGTCTTGACATCTTTCATAGAAGAATATGTGGAAAAAGGTTGGGTAGTCATGTCGGAAGCGTTTGCTTCGTACAAGGGGTTATCATCAGTTGGTCGTGAATCACAATACTCAGCTTAAAGATTATAAGACGGGGGCATGTACTAATACTATCGAAGAGTTTTGGGGGGCTGTCAAAACTGTCTTTGCGCGGGGAAAGAGAAGGATTTCTGTGTTGCAAGGCCATTTCGATGAATACTGTTGTAAGAAGAGCATTCGTAAAGGTCATTGTTTATTTCTTGCATTTATGAAAGTAGTCTGCAAAATGTAGAAGCCTCCTTTTGTTAGTTAGGAGTTGGTGGGTCTGATACTTTTTTCTTGTTTTACATTGCGTTTTTTTATGTTACTGTGTTGTGCCAGTGCCACTTTTTTGGTTTCTCTGGAGGGAGTCTTTTCTGCCGTTTTAATATTTTCTCGTTACAATGATGGGCCGAGGGTTATTGCTGTGTCTTTGCCAGAGGGTTTGTGTTATTGACTCGTGGTTTCATTCTTCTTACTATTTTAAAACTTTTTGTCTCATTGAGGGCGGATGATAGGGAAGAATTGATTTGGGTGGTACTTCATTCGTGCTTGGTAGTTTGTATTTATTTTTATTTTTTCATTAGTTATTGTGGATTTTGCTTCTTTCGTTACAGTTTGACCTTCTAACATTATTATTTCTTGTTATGTCGTTATTTAGTTCTTCTTAGCCTCGATCTTTGACTCCTTTGGAAGTTCATATGCCGTAAGTTTCACTTTTATGTTTTCCTTTTCGATTTTTCTGCTACACTTCTCTTATTTTTACTGTCACTCCTGGTGTATAGATTTTACTGAGTGTTATTTGGAGCTACTGTAGTTGGTGTGACTTTGGTGTAGTATAGTTATCGGTTGCAAGGTTTGGTCACTTTTGCGTTTTATTTCTTTGCGTCTGCAGTAATGTGCGTAAAGATCTTAATTTTTTAAAAGTCTAGTCGTATTCTGTAGTTCACTACCTAGCTCATTTTTAAGCACGTTTCTGATATGTTATAAGTTTTGTTCCGCAATAAACAGCAATATTGGATTCGGTAACTAGAAATGACGTCCTACATAGGTTGCTTCTAGTTACTGAGACCAGCTATTCGACGGTTCATTATTTAGACGGTTTTTACAGTACGTGCGGAAAATATAATGTAATATATGCACTCGCAATTGCTCTCGTGTTCTTAGTTATTTCAGTCGTCTTCAACTCGTTTAAATGAAACTCGCGCGTAAATAATAGTCTCGTTAAATGTAGTATTTTATGGCACGCTACATCGATTGTTTAAGAGTATGATCCGTTCCATTCACAGATTGTCCATGGCAGTATCTTTGGCTTATGTATGACGTCTTCAGTCAAAGCCGATGGGTGGTATCGGACACTAGAATTTATCGGTTTTTTCCGTCGACAAGCAGACGTGTGTACACTACCTCGGTACCTATTTCTGATCCATTCGTTTCTTTGGAGAATAATGGAGAATAAAAGAAGAACACCGAATTTCTCGAAGTACGAGATAGATGTGCTTCTTGAACTGGTGGCTGCAAATGCATCCGTTCTTGATTCAAAATAAGAAAACCGACAGCTGCAACTTAAAAGAAAAACAGGTAATGTGGTCCCATATGGAGGCGCAATTTAATTCTATTCCTAGTAAGTTTGCTCATAAATTAAAAACTTTTCTAGGTTCATCTTAAGCATACGATACGGCACACACTGGCTTTTAGTTTGAAATTTGAAAGTGTTATTAGCGTACCACTGAAATACGTGATAGGACATGTACATATACGGTTGGAATTGTTTTGTTAGTTTTAAATTTAAAATCCAATTCTGTGCTACTGTTAACTAAATATTATGTGACTAATGGAAGCTTTCTTTTTGAAAATTGTGAACATACGTTTCTCACTTAGCCCTGTGCTGTATTCTTCATATATGCCTATACCACTTTAATTTTAATGAACTGGTATGTAAACAACAGCCATATATAGATCTTAGATTTTTATTGCAGTTATACGTTAAGAGCCACTGAATGCAAAATGGACTTATGAATGTAAATAATATAAGAATTAATTTATGGTTCTACAAACTACAACATTTATTTAATTTCAGGTTTGACAAAAAGATCCTGTGACAGGCTGAAAACCTGTTATGAAAACATGAAAAGAAGACTTCATAAAGACCTTGCAGAAGAAAAGGTGGAAGTGTATAAAACAGGTGGAGGGGGTGGGGGGGGGCGAAGCCTATCCAAACAACCAAGATCCATGATCGGGCTAAACTGTTAGAAATTGTTGGTTCCTCAATGAAACCGTTAACAAATGCATACGATTCATAAGCACAGTTTAGTCTGATTGTGGATGTTGTCAACATGGAGTGCAGTGCAGTGCAGTGAGAACATGCCACCTGCTTCAGTTGTCGAGTTAGCAGAGATCCACCCAATGAAAACATTTGCACGCTGAAAAATATATGGCATCGTCGCAGGATGCCTGCAAAACCATCAGCTTTGGGAACAGTAATCGAAAATGTGTGCAAGAAGAGAGTGGAACCACTTGAAGCCCCATTACACATGATGCAGGCAGAATATAAGAAGGTGCTGAGGATTAAAAATTTAAAGATTCTGGCCCTGAAAGAAAAACTAAAATACTGGAAGAAGAAAAATGCCAGTAACATGTGATTTTTTTTCCCTGTAACAGTGAATTTTTGTAATTTTTTGTGCTAAGCTGTATTCTATGTAATGTATTAAAGTTGTCTCACAGTTACAATTGTTTCTCTGTGTTTGTCCTGTTAGTGATCACTGCTACTATTCTAGTTGTTATTGGTCTAATATCTGCTTACAGCATATTTGGTCTGGACTAAGTTTCATCCAATCACTTAAAATTAGATTTACTTCATATATTAAAACAGGCAAGCAACACTGCAGTTTACACAAGTAAGCTATATGTCATTTGCAGGCCTGCAGCCGTAAGTCAGGTGTCAATTTCTACTTAAATGATTTAACACTGAGGTAGACTGTTAATGAAACAAAATAATAGTAATAAAGCATCATTGTTGCTCTAACTTTGAAATGGACATATGTGCTGTAACAGTTATATTCATGAGGCCCAGTGTAATCATGTTTTGCATTATTTATACCAGAAATACCTTAACATATTAAATTATGAGGGAAAGTGCTCCAAATCACAATGTTGTGTGTGCCATTTTCCTAGCAATACTTGGCACCTGGTAATGTTTATAATGGGAACCTATAACTTTCATGACAATACAATTTGAAGTGAGGCATTTTCAGAAATACATTGCTGTGATGGGCTCCCTTTTCTGCAAAAGTAAGCAAAGCATGTGTGGCTTTCCTAGCCACACCACTTGGTAATGTGTGTGGTGGAAACCTGTAACATTTATCGCAACAGGATTTGTAGAGAGGCATTATTGAGTAATACGTTGCTAATATGAGCACTCTTTTCTGCAGTAGTGAGATTAGCATTGTGTGGCTTTTCTAGCAATACTCTGCACCTGTTGATGTTTATAATGCCAGCCCACAACTTTTATCACAAGAGAATTTGTAGCAAGATATTTTCAGTAATGCATTCCTATCATGGGCACTGCTTTCTGCTATAGTAATCATAGCATGTGTGGCTTTCTTAGCAATACTCTGCACCTGCTAATGTTTATGATGGTAACCCATAACTTCTGCCACAACTGTATTTGTAGTGAGGCATTTTTCAGTGGCTCTACACAATGACAAGGAATTCCCTTCTATAGAGGTGAGCATCAAATATGTTAAAAAACTGCATCAATATCAGTGGCAGAGTGAGGGAGGGAGTTTACCTCAGTAATAACTTAAAGTATGAGACTTCTTACTGACAACACACAGCATTATAGTTCCGCTTTCATATCTTCTGAAGTAGCACACTCTGTAAATAATTATTTCTCTTTCTCTGATCCCCAAAGTATTAGACATTGCTGACAAAAACCATTGCCTTTTGTAGCAATGAGAACTTCTTTTTGGTGGCAATTTCTAAACGCAAATTTGTCTTCAGTTTCATGTATATTTTTGATACCATACACTTGTACATAATATTGTGTAAAGTGCTGCTACAGGCATGACTGGCTAGAATTAACAATGTAATTCAATTCTTTGCACAACCTTATAGCCGCACACACTTATGTTTAAAGCAAATCATATTGTAGACAAAGATTAGTGATTAATATGGAAACAATTTAACAAATAAACTATCCCTAACTGACATTTTATGTTATTACACAAATGATTATTTATTTTGTGCCTATGTGTTTATTGCATATTCACAAGTTTAAGCCAATCTAGGTGATAAGACTGCATTAATAGTGAGCAGAAGTGCAGTAAAATGATCTCTAACCTGAAAGGTTCTAATAATAAACAATGTGAGATGTGGAATAATTGGGTCTACTGCCAGTTGTTTGTGTCGTGCTGGCACAATTTTCAGCCAAATAACTCCTTGCCTTCTTCAGGTGCTACTTGACACTGCTGTATTGGAGGATCTTGTCCAGTATTTATGTTCAGAGGGCGCTGCTTATAAAGTGTTGTCTCTTCCCCCTTGCTCCCTCGGACGTCCGCGCCCGACTTAGTCGCCATCTGTGGCAGCTCTCTGAGGCCCGTCTTGTATCGGGCGCTCAGTTCGCGGTCCACGCCCGACTGGTGATGCTCCTGAGATTTTGGCACTTCTCTGGTGCTCCGACAGTCGTCAGCGCCCGGCTCGTCCATCATCTGCGATCGTGGCGGCTCCCGCGTCGGGAGTTGCATTACCGGTCTTCGTCCGCTTGGCGTTGCTCCTACAGTGTCACAACTTCTTGAGGAGTTTCTAGCTTCCTTTCGTTGGGCCCTGATAAGCTCCAGAACCGGACTCCACGCCGAGCTGAGCTGGTAACCACTGTCTCGGTTTATTAGATTGTCTGTGACCTTGATATCGATGGCCTCCTTTATGACACTGTCCCAAAATGTTGGCGTCTGTGTCATAATTATGGTGTTGTTGTAGTCCATTGAGTGACTGAGCTCCAGACAGTGCCCCGCTATGGTAGATTTGGTTGCCTGTCCGAGTCTGGTGTGCCTCTAGTGTTCTTTGCACCTGACGCCCACCGTCCTGGCCAATGTATGACTTTCCACACTGGCACGGGATGTTGTAAATGGCTGGTTTACGTAGCCCCAGGTCGTCCTCCACACTCCCTATCATTCTCCCAATTTTGGAGGGCGGACAAAAGAAACTCTTTATATCATATTTTGAAAGAATTCTGCTGATCTTAGCAGAAATAGGTCCAGCATATGGAAGATATGCCACCTTCTTCACATCCTCTGGCTCCTCTTCTGTACCCTGTGGTTGGCTGGTAGCAGAAAATGCCCTTTGGATGTCTGTGGAGGAGTATCCATTTCTGCTGAACACCAGCTGTAGATGTTCTGTCTCTGTGGCCAGACTTTCCATATACGACAGAGATCAAGCCCTGTCAACTAATGTTTTCAAGACTCCATTCTCCTGTACCGGGTGGTGGTAGCTACTGGCTTGAAGGTATAATTCAGTGTGGGTGGGTGTATGATACACACTGTGCCCCAAGTGCCATCTGCCTTCCTCTTGACCAGGACATCCAAGAATGGGAGATGCCATCCTTCTCTAGCTCCATAGTAAATTTTATACTTGGGTGGCGTGAATTTAGATGTTCTAAAAAGTCATCTAGCTTCTCCCTGCCATGAGGCCAAATGACAAATGTGTCATCGACATACCTAAGAAAGCACTTGGGTTTGTAAGTGACTATGCAAGTGCCTCCTCTTCGTACCTTTCCATGAAAAGGTTGGCTACCACAGTTGATAAAGGGCTGCCCATTGTCACTCCTTCCGTTTGCTCATAAAATTGACCCCTGTAAAGAAAATATGTTAAGGTTAGTACATGCTTGATTAGATCGAGCAGGTCACCATCGAACTTCTCTTGAATGATATTGAATGAATGACTGAGTGGCACTCGTGTGAAGAGCGACACCACATCGAAACTGACCATGATGTCAGAGTCCACAGTGTGTAGCTGTCTTAGCTGTTGTAGTGTAATAGGATGACCGGAGCGGGTGACATGGTCGGAGTTGTAGGGAGTGGCGGGGTAGAAGAAGGTGGCTGTTTTTAACAATCTTCCTCCATATTTTTGGTTCTCCTAATACATTTTCCGGTAGTTCAGCCCCATCGCTCGTGTCATGGTGGAGACATGCTGATGCACGCAGTCCGGGGAACGTGACGCCGCGCTTTGTTAGCGGCTGCGCAGGTGGTAGGAGGCTAGCGGCACGAGGCGCGGCCCAGCTCGCAGACGCGGCGGCTCGTGACGACGCCTGGAGTCGCCGATGCAGCAGCGGGCAACGGCCCCCGCCGGCTGGTCCTCGGGGACAGCGTCACGGACGACGACGTCGTGATAGCGACCGAACGCCCAGTCGGTCGAACCGAATGCCGACGCCCACCTCTGATACCCTTAAATGGTGCAGAAAGCTGCTGAATCCGCCGGTTACGCGCGGCGTGTTTATTAGAAGGTTCTTGATGAGTTGGCTAATAAGACCGCGCCACACGCGGCCCGCGCCTGCGTTATTCTGCTAATGCAGGAAGTCCTCCGAGTTCCGAATGTGGTGTGCACATTTTCCCACATATGGTGCCAGTATCTTCTTCAGGTATTATGGAGTGAGGTATGTCACTGCGCCGATGTTACTGACAATAGGGCGAAGAGGGTTCTCCTCCTTGTTGACCTTGGGGAGTTCATAGAGTCTGGGATGTAGCTTCTTGATGATCTGTTCAGATAGACCTGTCTCTTTCAGCAACTTTCAGGTTTTCTGCTCCACCTTGTCAGTGGGGTCGCCATCTAGTGGTTTGTAAGCAGTGTCTTCCAGAAGTTGTTGCACCTTCCTATCATACTCCAACTTGTTTATGATAACTTTGGAGTTACCCTTATCAGCTGGCAGAACTACAACGCTGTCATCCGCCCGTAGCTGCCTGAGTGCCAGCCTCTCCTCGCTCGAAACGTAGGATTTGGGGGGATTTGTCCTGGTGAGTGCCCTGCAGGTCTCCCTGCGGATCTGGAAGGTAGCATGTTGACCACTTGCTCAACTGAACTAATGAAGGCTGCAACAGGTACGCTTGTGGGAGTCACTGCAAAATTGAGGCCCTTGCTGAGTGCTTTTGAGGTGGCCTCATCAAGCTGCTTGTCGCTCAAGTTGATCACTGTCTGTGTATCCCCATCCCGTTGTATCTTCTTGTTAAGGTGATCAAACTTGGCTTGTTGAAATGCTGTTGATTTCCTCATGGTGCATTCAGCCAAGGACCAGGAGGCACCATCAACCTGGTCCCAGTCTTCTAAGTTCAGGGTAGCTGCTATGGAAAGTTGGAGATACAGCAAATCCGTGGACGTGACATCTAGGCGGTGGCGCAAGTCACGCACACGTTCTCTTACCAGCGCGAGGCTGGCTTGCTATTTGATTCTGTTCGCCATTCTGGTGTTAACATGATGCTTGAACCAGGCGAAGCCAGGAACTACATCCTCCTCTCGGCAACTCTGAAGGAAACTGAGATAACTCATCATCCTCCCCATGCTCTGTCGAAGCTTATCCAGCTTCTTGATGTTAAGGTACATCTCCTCCCCATACAGTCTTCTGATTTAGCTCTTCAGGCTTTCCGGGCGAGATCTTGACAAGTGGAATAATCGGGTCTACTGCCGGATGTTTTTGTCGTCCTGGCACAATATTTCAGCCACGTAACTCGTTGCATTATTCAGGTGCTACCTGAGACTGCCGTATTGGAGGATTGGAGGATCTTGTCCAGTATTTATGCCCAAAGGGAGCTGGGCGCTCTGTTTGCCATCCGTGCCCGCCTGGCGCTACTTGTAACATGTTGTCTATTCCCTGGTGCTCCTTCGAATGTCAGCGCCCGGCTCGTCCACTATCTGTGGTCGTGGCAGCTGTCTGGGGCCGGACCCGCGTTTGGCGTTTTGTTCGCGGTCCGCGCTCGCTTGGTGCTGCTCCTGAGGTATTGGCACTTCCCCAGTGCTCTCTCGGACAGACATCTGGAACCGCCTCGTCAACTATCTGCAGTTGTGGCACCTGTCTGAGGCCCGTCTCGTGTCGGGTGGTTCATTCGCGGTTTGCGCCCGCCTGCCGCTGCTTGTAAGGTGTTGTCTCTTCCCCAGTGCTCTCTCGGACTTCCGCGCCCGTATGCACCATTAGGAAATCAACAGCATGTCAACAAGCCAAGTTTGAGCGCCTTAACAAGAAGGTATAACAGAATGGGGATAAACAGACAGTGGTCCAGCTGAGTACAAGCAGCTCGATGAGGCCACCTCAAAACATGCAGCAAGGGCCTCTATTTTGCAGTGACTCCCAGAAACGTAGTTCAGTTGAGCAAGTTGTCAACACGCTACCTTTCAGAGTGTCTAACGAGATCCGCAGGGAGACCTGCAGGGCACTCACCAGGACAAAGTCCCCCAAATCCTACATCTCGAGCGAGGAGAGGCTGGCACTCAGGCACCGACAGGAGGATGACTGCATGGTAGTTCTGCCAGCTGATAATGGTAACTCCACGGTCATCTTCAACAAGTTAGAGTATGATAGGGAGGTGCAACAACTTCTGGAAGACACTACATACAAACCACAAGATGGCGACCCCAAGGACAAGGTGGACAAGAAAAACCCGAAAGTTGCTGAAAGAGACAGGTCTACTTGAACAGGTCATCAAGAAGCTTCACCCCAAAGCACCTGTACTACCCAGACTCTATGGACTCCCCAAGGTCCCCAAGGAGGATGTCCTTGTTCGACTTATTCTCAGTAACATTGGCACAGCGACATACATCACTCCACAATACCTGAAGAAGATACTGGAACCATATGTGGGCAAAAGTGCACGCTACATTCAGAACTCGGAGGACTTCCTACAACGGCTAAGGCAGCTACACACTGTGGACTCTGACATCATGGTCAGTTTCGATGTGGTGTCGCTCTTCACACGAGTGCCACTCATCGATTCACTCAAAATCATTCAAGAGAAGTTCGATGGAGACCTGCTCGACCTAATCACGCATTTACTAACGTTAACATATTTTCTTTACGGGGGTCAATTTTATGAGCAAACGGAAGGAGTGACAATGGGCAGCCCTTTATCAACTGTGGTAGCCAACCTTTTCATGGAAAGGTACGAAGAGGAGGCACTTGCATAGTCACTTACAAACCCAAGTGCTTTCTTAGGTATGTCGATGACACATTTGTCATTTGGCCTCATGGCAGGGAGAAGCTAGATGACTTTTTAGAACATCTAAATTCACGCCACCCAAGTATAAAATTTACTATGGAGCTAGAGAAGGATGGCAGCTCCCATTCTTGGATGTCCTGGTCAAGAGGAAGGCAGATGGCACTTGGGGCACTGTGTGTATCGTACACCCACCCACACTGAATTATACCTTCAAGCCAGTAGCTGCCACCACCCGGTACAGGAGAATGGAGTCTTGAAAACATTAGTTGACAGGGCTTGATCTCTGTCGGATATGGAAAGTCTGGCCACAGAGACAGAACATCTAAAGCTGGTGTTCAGCAGAAATGGATACTCCTCCACAGACATCCAAAGGGCATTTCCTGCTACCAGCCAACCACAGGGTACAGAAGAGGAGCCAGAGTATGCGAAGAAGGTGGCATACCTTCCATATGCTGGACCTATTTCTGCTAAGATCAGCAGAATTCTTTCAAAATATGATATAAAGAGTTTCTTTTGTCCGCCCTCCAAAATTGGGAGAATGATAGGGAGTGTGGAGAACGACCTGGGGCTACGTAAACCAGGCATTTACAACATCCCGTGCCAGTGTGGAAAGTCATACATTGGCCAGGACGGTGGGCGTCAGGTGCAAAGAACACTAGAGGCACACCAGACTCGGACAGGCAACCAAATCTACCATAGCGGGGCACTGTCTGGAGCTCAGTCACTCAATGGACTACAACAACACCATAATTATGAGACAGACGCCAACATTTTGGGACAGTGTCATAAAGGAGGCCATCGAGATCAAGGTCACAGACAATCTAATAAACCGAGAAAGTGGTTACCAGTTCAGCTCGGCATGGATTCCGGTTCTGAAGCTTATCAGGGCCCAACGAAAGGAAGCAAGAAACTCCTCAAGAAGTTGTGACACTGTAGGAGCAACGCCAAGCGGACGCAGACCAGTAACGCAACTCCCGACGCGGGACGGGCCTCTGACAGCCGCCACGATCGCAGATGATGGACGAGCCGGGCGCGGACGACTATCGGAGCACCAGGGAAGTGCCAACACCTCAGGAGCAGCGCCAAGCGGGCGCAGACCACGAACGGAACGCCAAACGCGGGTCCGGCCTCAGACAGCTGCCACGACGCAGAAGGTGGACGAGCCAGGCGCGGACATCCGTTTGAGCACCAGGGAAGAGACAACACTTCACAAGCAGCGCCATGCGGGCACGGACTGCAAACAGAGCGCCCAGCGCCCTCTGGGCATAAATACTGGACAAGATCCTCCAATACGGCAGTTTCAGGTAGCACCTGAAGAAGGCAACGAGTTATGTGGTCGAAATATTGTGCCAGAACGACACAAACATCCGACAGTAGACCCAATTATTGCACATGTCAACATCATGCCGGAAAAGCCTGAAGAGTTACAATAAATAATGTGCTCTTTTAATATTGCCAAACTGTTGGACATTCACATATTTGTTGTTACAGTAGAAAATTTAAGAGATGTTTAGGATCTATAGTGAACATAATACAGAACTATCCATTATATTTTATTCCACTCACTTTCACTCTCACACTCTCTAAATGTAATGGAGTCATTTGTTCTCAAATTAAGTACATACCCAGAAACTGAACATGTATATAAATAATAGAGTACTGCATTGTTTTCACAACCAATGTGATACGAGAAATATATCTTTAATAATGAATTATCAACAGTTCCACACTAAAAAAATATCTCAGAAAAGCAGCAGCTGGTAAATGTCTGTAGGTAGCACATCCTGTCCCTGGCATGCCACAACCTCAAATTTCTCATCACACACCTAGTTCAGTGAGTACTTTTATGTTCCCTAGATAGCAGAAAAAAAATAGATTACATGCCGAAATAAACGGGAAAATTAAAAATACGGCGAAATCCCGTAACGGTATAATCGTAATTTTTCATTCTGAACCATGTCTGAATTTATGTTACCTTATCGGAAATGTTCATTAATTATAGCACGGCAAACTGCTCTGCCAGGTAATGTATCATAACAATACATCTGCTGTTCAGGTAGCACAGGTTCGTTATCTTCAATGTTGGGGCGTCTCTCATCACGTAACTGATTTAAAAGTCGAGAATTTTCTGTATCTTGCCGTGGTCCTTCACTGCTTGTACTAATCGCAATATTATGCAAGACAGCTGTACTGGCAATTACTGACATTACTTTCTGTGGATTACATCTTATTCCTACAGATAATATGGGAAATCTTCTCTTCCACATACCATATTTTCTCTCAACAGTGTTTCTAGTTTTAATATGAGACCTGTTATATCGATCCTCTGCTTCATTTGCGTATTTAAAAGTGGAGTTAACAAGTAGGAGCTACATACATAACCACTATCTCCCAATAAGTGACTTTGTGGTGTTTCTCCATTTTCAAATTGAGCTCTGTGAGAGCAGTTGAGAAATATGGTACCGTCATGCACAGAGCCCGGCCATCGAGTGATAATATCTCTTATTAACAAATTGTGATCACTAATGGTTTGACAGTTAAAGGATAAATATGATTTCCTATTGTAGGAAAGTTCTGCATTATGTCTATGTCGAAAACCATACATCACAGAGCGCACTTCTTGTCTTTTATAAACCGAGGAGACATTGATTTTATGATGTCTGTTACATCATTGATGAACCGTTGTGCTGTTGTACGATGTAAATTATGTTGTCTGCAGTAAGAATGTTCCATTCACCTGTTGCATATGCTCTTAAAGTAATCAAAAGTCTGTTTATCGGCGAAATAGAGTTATTCCGATCAGTAGGAAATTCTAACCTATCATTAATTTGGTTTAATAACCACCACACTGTTTCTTTTGAGAGACGAAATCTCTCTTAAAACTTCCTGTCACCAAAATCTTCAAAAGGGTTTCCTCTTCCCACAATCACTCCAACACGGTTTCGGTCTCGATTTAAATGGACAAGGTATAACAATTCTTCCTCAATGCCATCTGTAACATCAATATGCGCCGCCATCTTAATAGCGTATGCTTCTAAAACCGTGGTTATGTCGAAAAAAAAAACGGGAAAGAGCCACAGTTAAATATAACGGCGGTCGATTCCCTCGTTTAACTTAGATCGATGTTGGTGCACCAGAATTTTGCGTTGAAAGGATTATATATCGGTTTAACTGCGGTTAACTGTTAATCGAGATTGCTGCACCCAGCCATTAGTCTGATCCATCAGCTGAGGCCTTTCGGGCAGTAGGTCCTCAACCTTTGGCATAGCTCTCAGTTTCCCGCAGATACGCATGTCTCTCCACCCGCATGGACAGTGCTTCGTCAAGGTGCTGTCCCCCGAGAGGTGGAAATGTAATTACTTGTACTTCAAAAGAGAATATGTTGAAGATTCTTGCCATTTGTGGCTGAGATGCAACAACAATTGTGGCATTGATTTCTCCTGTATTAGAAAGCAGCTTTATTGCTTTCATTCTTATTTTATCATGTTGGTATGTTTTTTCTTCTTCTGCAGTTTTGGTACCTCATCTGTTACACTAAATTATGTAGCTATTTTCCATACATGTTATGTTCCACATTCACTGAATTGACTGAAAGCGCAATGAAGAAGACGCTTTTCTGAAAAAGATCAAGTTTTCTGCTGTTTACTAGCAATTTTTTGTTCTTAAAGAACATGACATTATTTGTAGAATATCTGTAGATTAAATCAGATTAGATTCAGATTTAGTTCCATAGATCAAAAAAGTGACATGGTTCTCATGGGTGTGGAATATGTCAGAAAGCATAGCATAAAAAACATAAAACATTTTAATATAAGACTTACTACCTGATCATTTGTCAGAAGATAGTTCAAAATAGCTGAATACATTACTATGAACTGGAACAGTTAGTATTTACAGAATTAATAGACAGTCAATAAAACATTGTTATGCACTTTTAATAACTTTATCATAATCATACACAAAATACCTAATCTTGACTATGGTGACCAAGTGCCATCAAAACTGAAATCTGACAGGAATTTTTACTTAAGATGGTGTAACAGTCCCTGTTAAGATATTCATTTACAGAGTAGAAGAAGCTGCCTATCAAAAAGTCTTTCACACACTGTGTTTAAACAGTGGTTTATTTGAAAAAGTTCTCAATGGTTGCTGGCAATTTATTAAAAATGTGTGTTCCTGCATAAAAACCCCTTTTTGGACAAAGGTAAGTGATTTTAGATATTTATATAGATTGTTCTTATTCCTAGTATTGATACTATGTATTGAGCTATTGGTTGGAAATGGAGATATAGAACTTGCAAACAAACTTCATTAGTGAGTAAATATATTGAGAAACAGTGGTTAGAATACAAAGTTCGTTGAACAGGTTTCAACTTGATGTTCCTGAATTTACACCACAAATGATTCTTATTACCCACTTTTGCATGCAAAAAACTTAACTCGGTTAGATGAGTTCCTCCAGATTATGATCACGTATGACATAATAGAATTAAACTAAGCAAAGTAAACAGGTTTTTTATATTTATATCTCCTACATCTGACATAATTTTCACTGAAAATTCAGCCTTGTTTAGGTTCTTCAGCAACTCTATGGTATGCACTTCCCAACTGAATTTATTATTGAGTTGTAATGCCAGAAATTTAACAATGTCAACCTCTTCGATCTGCATCTCTTCATATGTTATGCACATGCTGAAAGGAAATCTCTTACATGTTCTGAAATGCGTATAGTGGGTCTTTTCATAGTTTAATGATCATTAGCTTTAAATCATTTATTAATGTCAGTGAAAATTTGATTAGCAGCCTTTTTAAAAATTGTGCTTGACTGTTACTTATTGAAATGTTTTATCATCTACAAACAAAACAAACTAAGCATCTGGCTATGTAACAGACCAGAGACCATTAATGCACAGGAAAAAGCAAGGGACCCAAGATGGAACCTTGAGGAACACCAGATGTCATTAATTCCCAGTCAGATGAAGACTGACAGCTTGCTGTACAAGTACTTTGCAATGACGTCATTTGTTTCCTGTTAGTTAGATGAGACTCAAACCATTTGGCAGCATTTCCAGTGACACCATAATATGCTAATTTACATAAGAGAATGCTGTGGTTCACACAGTCTAAAGCAGGTCATCGAAAAATCGCAGTAGCTTCTAATTTATTATCTAACAAATTCAGTACATTCCTACTGGAAGTGTGAGCTGTGTCCTGTAAATCAGAACCCTTAAGAAAAGCAAACTGTGAATTGGAAAATATATTATTTGCAGTCAGATGCAAAGGAGATGCTTGACCACAACCTTCTCAAATATTTTTGAAGAAAGCTGCCAAAAGAGAAATTATGTGATAGTTTGATGGTATCTCTTTATCCAACTCCTTGTAAGAAGACCTGACTTCATCATATTTTAGCCAGTGTGGGAATGTTTCTCTCGGTGTTGTAATAATAAAAATGAAAAATAAATAAAAAATATTATTTATACTAAATATTATTGAATATGCATATGAAAACACGTTTTTGTAGGATATAAAAGACTGACAGGGATACTATATCTCAAGGGTTTTGTGTGAGTATTGGGTATAGCTCAGAATATTTTGGCACATTGGAGTGTTTTGATTTTTGGCATATTGCACACTTTCTTAATACCCATAGGACACACCTTCTCAACTTCGGAAAATAAGAAAGAGTTGTAATTTCTTCAGTACATTTGCCTACTCCATAATGTCCCCGTACTTCATGCGTGTGTCTTATAAATTCATCGATATAATCTTCAGGAATACACACACACACACACACCATTGATTATATTTTTCATTTTTACTATGAAACAAAGCACCCTTGTACTCCTTACAGCATTTACTTATCTCTCCACCTTCATACTGCTTAAGGTTTTGCATAACTTTCCTCCATCTGCGATATTGCTGTTGTATAATTTTCATTTGCTTACAAAACTTACAGTAATCAGACTGTTGTGTTGTACCTTGCATTAATAACATTTTGATTTCTCCATCTTGCTCTGTTAATACACCAAATTCTTCTAAACCTTGTGAAATCTAGATCAGGCATCCACAATAATATTCTGATTTCCTTAAATACAAAGGATCTCGAAATTGAAATCTTGTAAACATAGACATCATCTAGGTAATCGATGTTTAATAGTTTTAAAATAAATGACATTGCTTGGTGGTCACAGTATACTTTGGTATTCTTGCCCAAAAAACAATATTAAAATTTTTTAAGTGCCAATACTACAGCTAAACTTTCCAATTCTGACACAGAGTAACATCTAACAAAACTGATGACTTTGGGTACAGGGTGGCTAACAATGATTGAATTGACTAATGTCTGCTTAATGTTATTAAAGTCCTCTTGACACTTATCATCCCATAGCCAAAGCTTACTTTTTTCGTAATAAGTTGAGCAGTGCAGCACTGTTCATCAGTGGTTGTGGTACGAACTTACGAAAAAACGAAGCTAGTCCTAAAAAGGCTTTTAGATGTTTTTTTATTCCTTGGAGCTGGACAATTGTGTATGGCATCAGGGTTTTTTTCGGATCAATATACCTTGTTCTGACACAAAATGTCCTAAAAATTTGACTTTCTCCTTACCAAGTAGTCTGGACTGATGTGTATTTTTGTTATAATGTTATTGATACATCTAGCATTGGAAACTAATCTTACAGAACCATCTGGTTTAAACGTATGACTGATCTCTCACCTTAATGCATCTTGTTTTGCCCATGAAATAGGATATGAAATTACACAAAATATCTTGTGTGGATAGACTTCAAAATTATATTTATAGTCTTTGCTTACTCTTGGCTCATTACTGAAAACATTTGCTTATGTAAATAACAAGTTAGAAAGTTCTTGTCATTGCATTTCATTTAGTACCTGTGATTCATTTAGTTTCTGCTCTGCCGTTTCATAACTATCCTCAGTGTTTGCTTCTTGTTCAGTATAAAATTTGTTTGTGAAATATGTAGCTTGAAAGGAATGCTGTGCCACTACACTTGACTCAGGTTTGTTTTTGTTACTTTCATCAGGTGTTTTGAATAAATAAATAGAAAAGATCTGATTCTTTCCAAAAAAGTGGTATTTACCATTATCTATGTCAGTGTGTGTTTTGTATTTTCTAAATGTCTATGTACGAATAAGACAATTAACTAAAAGTTTGTCAATTATAAGAAAGTTGGACTTTACTGTAAAATGTTCAATTTGTGATAGAATAAGAGCCTGATGCTTAACCAATTTAGTCTTACTGCCTGTAGCAGTTTGCACCTTGCAATTTTGTACAGGAAATGTTGGGAATTTGCTTCTATTCTTCAATTCACAAAAAAATGCGTCTGACCTTAGGTTGGTAGTTGAACCTGTATCTAAAATTAACTGTGTGTCAATGCTAAATATTTTCACCTTAATGATTGATTGCTTGTATCTGTTTTTCCGGGATATTACCTATTGCACCTAACTCAGGCTGATACAAATCATCCTTGATGTCACCTTAGTTGTCAAACCTATTGAAACATGTTTTTAGTTTTGCTTTGTGCCCATTCTCAGAAAGTTCAATAGCCTGGGGCATAACTACGGTGGGTTGGTATTTTCTGATGGCGTAGTGTGACTTATTTCATTACTTGGAGTAATTTCAGTGAGTTGCACTGTGTGTGTACTTCTCCAATTTGTGTCATTAGCTGCTGCGCAGTTATTCTGCTGTCCAAAGGTCGGTTGCGGTACAGCATAAGGCATGGAATTGTTGCCGTATGTTAGCCACTGCTGTGGCTGACTGTTTCTATTCATGTTCGGCATAGGGCCTTGTGATGGTGAATTGTAATTCGTTAGTGCGTTCAGATTACCCCTTTATTATGAAAATTTCTTTTAATCGTTTTTTTCCATTCTCGTTACCGTACTCGTTACCTCTGGGTATATTACTCTGCTGTTGTGTACCATCCTTGCTGTGTGTTTAGATCACGTTTTACTGACTGATTTACATAACTATGTTGTTGTTGTGCCTGATTTTCTGTTGATCTCTTAGGAACAGGTCTTTTCTCATAGATTAAGTAGATAGGAGCAAGCACTGACAAAAAAATATTCAGTGTCGTGCTCTGGCGTTGTGACTAATGGTTCTCTAATGTGCGATGGTAAACGACTTTTCAAAATGCTTAACACGTCTGCCTGTAACATTGGGTTCGTACAGTAGCATGTCTTGTTCAGATATTTTTCGAAGTATCCACCTAGGCTACCGTATTGGCTAGTGAATGGTGTCAGGTTGAAAACATCTGTCTGCGTCTTTCTTGCACCGATGCAGGCCAGTGTTTGTCGAGGAAAGCTCGTTGAAATTGGATGTAAGTGCTGCAATGTTCAGCCACTTCAGTTGCCCATAAAAGAAATTCACCTTGCGTATATCTCACGACAAATCTGATTTCCTGTGCTTCCGTCCATTTGGGTGGAAATACAAGACGAAAAGGACTGATAAATACTATGGGATTCATACTTTTACCTGTGGTGGTGAATGTAGGAAATTGTCAGTGTCTCCGCAAACCTTCGTCTGAAAAAATAGTTGATAGACATGTGATATTTCCAGTAGTGTTTATGTTGTTATTGTAGTCACCTGTAATTCCAGCTGGTAATTGTTCAGGTATTGGGGTTGTGGGTATGTTTACATTTGGCACTCTACAATTCGCACTGGGACGTACTGTGGGACTAATGACAATTCGTGGATAAATACCGACAGGCTTGGGTTTGTTCACTGTAACCTGTGTATTATTTACATGCCTATTTCGAGATCTGGTAATATTTTCTTCTAAAGGATGGCGGATTCTATCTTCCACCACTTGTAGGTTAATGTTTACCTTGTTCATGATCTCATTTTCTTTTTTCTGAGCAACCTTTTGCTACTACATCTGTGTATAACTTACAACTGGTTACTAACTTCTCTGCAATGTTTTTACACTTATCCAACGTACCTGTTTCATCTTGACTAATGGTATCACACAGATTTGTATTGATCCCGTCTCTCTCCTTCTTAGCACATGCCGAGGCAACTTCTAATGTTGCTACCCTTGAAGTAAGCTCTTCTGCAGCTAGAGGTGCATTTTCATAGTCTTTATTTCAGTTGTTAACGACAGTGTGCGACGGGGCGGGTTTAAAATGCTTCCTCTTCCTCGTACTGTTCACTGCAAAAGTTCCAACTACCTCAGTACGGTGTCAGTTCACCATCCCGTTTCTACACAAATGTATGTACTATTAGTACGTCGAAAAAGCAGTGTTGTTAAAACGATGCCTATACTTACATTGCAGAGTCTGTGTAACTCTAGTAGCCAACTAACCTGTAAATATCTTATAATAATTTTTAGGTGGAAGGTGGTTATTTCATTCCTTTAGTAGAATATCAAAATTCTAATACAAGTCTTTTTATTTCCTTTAGCACAAATGAAAAAGAACCTGCCATCAAGTTCAAATCTACTTAACTAACAAAACCACTGTTCTCAGATAACAGTTCATGCAATACAGATCACATGCAAAGCAGCCACAAATATACATAAGTCCGACCCAATAATTACGCGATTTTACAGTTACAGTTCCGCTACTAGTAATGAGTTCCACTCTCAATCCTTCTGAGTGGATTTCTTTAACAGAAACTGCTCGCCAAATAATCCATATATAAATACAAAACATGTCATGCGGAATTTACACACAGGCCGAAAGTTCACACGCAGTTATATTTCCAACAAAACAATTCCAAAATTTCCAACTTTCAGCAGTCTTTCAGCAAATGCAACTGCTTTCACAGCAACACAATCTGAATTTGAAAATCCAATTACTACTTCATTTTACACCCAATGAAGGCTGAAACGTTCAGCATGACCTGCACATCCAACAGCTGATTAGCGACTCTCTAGATGCTGCTTCTACTACAACATATCTATCTAGGAGTGCGCGGGAACTGCTTAATTCTGATTGGCCGATCATTTTGGTTGGCCAATCAGAAGAATTGTTCGAGAACATTCTCGCGCCAAAACTGGCCTGCTCCAATCATTATTCTCAGATGCCTTTACGTCATTCCAACATGCAAATACTAATATCAGATTTAATAAAACAATACGAAAAGAAAATTGATCTTTAAATAAACTTAGAATTTGATTTTACTTTCTACCGATATTCTGGCTGCTTCCTTACAAAAGCAAGTACACTTAGACATACATCATCAGGAATGTGAGTACAAACATCTTTCCCATGCTATGATTGTGTAATGCATTAGATAAAATATTGAAATTTAACGTATGCTTCTCATACACTCTCACAATGACTCTCATTTATTCCCAGAGCAACATAAGATACAAATAATAATTTTATCATATATTTATATAATGAAAACGAAAATCAGTTGAAGTTTTTAAATTAAAATCTCAGTTAAATAATTCTGCCCATTGAGAGTTCTTGTTATGTTTTCAAATGATACCAAAAGATAACTGTTGTAGTTCCTAACTGAATTTAATTCCCTAAGTGTTCTCCAAAACTATGATAGCTAAAGGATTGAAATTTTTATACAGCTTTTCCTGAACAAAAAATGTAGTGTACTGACTTTGAAAATGATTGAATAATATTTAATGTAGTTTATTTAGGTTCATAGGTGGCATGAATACACAGTTTCTCAAAGTAACACGGATACTGTATCTCACAGCTAGCATTAGCGACAGGTGCGAATGACTCATTGCTAAGACACAACTTGCTGTCTCCTTCACAGCCAATGGCTCCAATACTGCAGGCTGAACTGCGTTAACTGTTATCGCGTAATAGCTCGCGACATCACAAGTGGTTACCTTTCTTCTGTCGAAATCAACTGGTTTTGTATGGCTTCAGTGTTTGTGTTAGCTTCTATGATTTTATTTATCTGTTGCTCCACTAGATCGTGATGATCATTAAAAGAATCTACCTTCTTTTTTAACTCCGTAATGTTACTGTTAACTTCAGAAAGTACTTCATGCTTTACCTGTGTTTTCATAAGCAATTTTTCGTCGCTTTCGGTGCGGAAATTTTTTGCTAAGTCTTCGAATTTCTGTGAGACTGTGTCTTGCAAGTCATTGAATACTTGTTTTTGATCTTACTTCATTGCATCTTGTGTAACAGTGGTTATTTGCGGTTTTACCATGTTCATATCTTGTGTCAAATTACTGAAATTGGTGTTCATATTGTGTTTCATATCATCAAATTTCGCATTTATGTTAGATAGTAACTGCCATAGCAGTCCATCAGTTGTACTACTGTGGTTACTGCCAGCTGTACTTCTCAAGTTAATGTTTGTGTTGTGGTCAAGTGTTGCTGGTATTGTGTTGTCAAAATTCATATTGGAATCGCTCTCCAGTGTTTCATTCATGAGCAGTATGTCACTCTGGGAGATACATGACATTCTCTCATCAATTGTAAACCTTGTGCCACCAAGGTTGTTCCACTGTGGAGCATTGCTATCATTTGTCACTCCTGAGACACTCATCTCTGATCTGCTTAAACTTTCTGCAGTAGGCATGCATGGTGCCTGAATTTCAATTGTTCTATCACGCAATTCCACCCCATCTTGGCTGATTCCGTATTCGCTATCGCTATCAACAATGAACATATATTTTTCTGCCATGTTGTATGAATATGCAAAAAATAGAAATTTCAAGAAATGTTAAAATTTTATATGTTAATTATTATACTTGAGAATTGTAATTTGCGTTGTAATTTTGTGGCCTGTCTGCGACATAATAACATACTGTTTTCCTGTCCTATCAAAATATCAAGAGTTAAAGATATAATTTAACCACTGAGTCAATAAACTGCGAATATGTACGCCCACGATAATGAGAGAGGCATAACATTATCTTCTGTATTTTGTTCTATATAAGAATGTGCACTCGTCATTTTTTCTCTCTTCTGCTTTAGTTGGGAGCCATTCGGACAGCATCTCACTCTATCAGACTCTTATTTTCTTCCATTTTGTTCAAATGAACTGTAATTATATTCCTGTTAGCAATTTGTTTAATTGTGCCATTATTATCGCCAATCGCAATTACTGATTTGACTTTACTATGAATACTTTTTTCTTTAGCTCCAGAGTTGGGCTAAGATTATCGTAAGTTTTACGTATTTCACTGGACTATATTCTTTGTTATGTTCAAAACTGTGAGATTAATGCACGAGATGTCAGCTGTCTGTATAAAAAAGTCCTTTCGATAAATAATAATTATTTAATTTGCCATTTCTGATTTCATTTCGTAATAACGATCATAAATCCCCAATTTATAAATGTTACACATTTTGCTTTACTACATTTTTTGTTACATTACCAGTGTGATACACACGAAATAAAATTAAACAATTCTGAATTTTCTCGTGAGGCGAGAAGACAGTAATTTCCCTAAGATTATAGAAACCCAAATTAAACTTTTTTCAGCATGCCACGAGTCTACCGACCTTCACTGCATATAATAAAAAAGATAAAAAAGGAACAGTATTAACTGAGGAGTGAAGTGATTTTTTTTACTTAGTTGATAATATCGAGTGCATTTTTGGACAAAAACTAATTTTCATTATGGAGACCAAGATAGTGATGTGTGTGTGTGTGTGTGTGTTTCTGTGTGCGTGATATATTCAGGTTCATTTTGCTTTTCATTTAGTACATTTCTTATTAATTGATTGATTATTTATTTAATTCTTATAAATTATTATTATTATAACGTTATGTCAAAGCCGGTTTTATGTCAAATGATGTGCAAACTATTTTGTCATGATTCTATACATTTACTTACAATGCACTGAAAAATTTCTGTAAATTTTTCCCAAATAAAATTCAAAGAAGGAAATAATCTACTTCAAAAGAGGTACTACGAAGTGCAGCCATGCAAGAAATTTGCGGAGCCATCCTATCTTTGCTGCACTGAACAAAACAGCTTACAATTGAAAATTTTTACGTTTCCTGTGTCCAATTCTTATTCCTTTCCAAAATTCCCCCTCAATTTTTGCATTTTTGCAGTACTTGCTCCCCATGGTCACTCATGCAGACA
Source organism: Schistocerca gregaria (assembly GCF_023897955.1). Taxonomy (NCBI): domain Eukaryota; kingdom Metazoa; phylum Arthropoda; class Insecta; order Orthoptera; family Acrididae; genus Schistocerca; species Schistocerca gregaria. Next base: position 378,790,185 of record NC_064920.1, on the reverse strand, counting down.
TAAAGTACAGACAATTAATTTTTATGACTCATAACATTGTTATAGAAATTTCTTACTCTAAAAATATTTAACAAACAATACTCACAACTTGTGCCCTGAAGTCCTGGCACACAGGTCGTAAATTGTGTTACAATAAAAAAATAAAAAATATTATTACTAAATATTATTGAATATGTATATGAAAACACATTTCTGTAGGATATAATAAGATTGCATTATTAGAAATGTTCTGTGCTTATTTGATTTTTTCTTGGCTACTCGGCCTTCACTAACATTTCAATTGTAGTTATAGGCAGCGGACTCCAAGAACACCAGCACTTCACTTTAATAAATAAAAAAATATTTGATACTGTTGTTCAATATACTATTATCCATGTAGATATATAATACATGAAACTCGTAGTACTTGATATCTAAAATCGCACAGCTTCATCGTCCTCCATATGTGTGAGTGTGTATAAAAACAAAATCATGTACAAATAATTGAATGAATTTCGTTTGTCTTCACCTGGCTGCACGTTCATAATTAATGTCTTTTCCAACTCCTCTGTTCAGTCAGTGGTTCAATTTTTGTTTTTTAATAAATATTAACTTTACGATATACTGAAAGAGTCTTTCATCATGTACCTATATAACTAGTAAGAGATCAGTTACACAAAAATGACTTAAGAGAGAACTCAACTTGCATGCACACTCATAGATTAACTTCATTGATATGTCAACATATCCTCTAGAATACTTAGACTTTAAGAAGTTTATGATGGATGCTACTTCGCTGGTAGACTTGACTGTCATTTCCATTTTGCCGAAGTTATTTTTAAAGTTTGGTCTCGGATACTCCATTACACTGTTCTTTGAACCTAATAACCCCAAGTTTTCAGCAACAAACGCAAAGTACAAAATTTAAGAAGTTTGCAACCTACATGCACTTGTCACCAATGTCTCATTTCTTTTTACAGATACCTGTCCCTCTTCCTTCCTGGCCCCACTTATCTCTGTATTCACTATAACCCATACAGTTTTTATTTTGTTGCCTGATGTAATTATCTATTTCCCATAACAAAGCTGCTTCTGTTTCTGGATTACTTGCTTCAATATTTTGCAGTATTCTTTGCATTATATTGCAATGCAGACATCAGAGCTGTTCCTAGATTTAAATACAGTCTCCTTTTCTTCCCACATGATATCTTTCTTCCTTGTGTAATCTATGGTTTATTTTTTGACTTCTGTTTGATTTGATTTTCGTTTAGGGGAAAATAATTTTCAAAAGTGAAATTAACTTTATTAATAAAGGTTTTGTATTTTCCGTTTCAGTCAGAAGTTCTGTAAACGTCTATCCAGTTTATGTGTTTGTGCAATCTCCTGATATTCTCAATTTTGACTGATTTATTACCCTCCTGTACTCAGATTTAATAGATTTTTTTTATGCTGACAAGTTTCAACGTTTAACACAAGATGCTGCATGTTGTAATCGGATAGCCCATTTACTACTCATTTTGTGATATGACATTTTTCCTAAATTTGTCTACAAAGATATTATCAGTAGCAGTCTCAGGGCATTTACATCTGCTAGTTGCCAAAGTTGACAGTAGGAACTAAACTGAATGACAGTATTACTTATTGTGGGAATTGTTCACTGACAGAGCTTTTCAATAAATCCACATTAGAATCACCAGAACCACTACTTCCTTGTTTTTTACTGTGAGATGGAACAACAAAGCTTCCAATTTTTTATGAAGTTTGAAGTTTCCTCATGATGCTCTGTACATACTTACTGTTATAAAGGACTCGTTATCAAATACGACTTCTGTTACACAAGCTTCTAGGTGCTGATCTGAGCAAAATTTATTAGTATCAGTATTCTTGAAATAAAAATAGTTTCTGATAAATGTGGCAACTCCTCCTTTTTCCGTAGTTTCTCTACAGAAGTAAGAAGATAACCTGAATCCTGTAATATTTAATACCAATGAACACATGATGTCCAGAGAGGCTGATTGTATCAACTGGTTTGCACAACTTTAATTCTCCAACGCAAACAAGCAACTCGCTAAGCTTAACCCTTAGTCCTTGGATATTCTGATGCAATAAGGATAAGAGATTTTATGCACTGGCTAATTTACAACTTGATGAACTTAATTTTTCTGTCAATTTTTGAGGATCTCTCAGTCATATGCTGTTTGCATGAATTGTGTACATTAAAATTTTGCTTTCTGGCTTCCTTTTTTATCAATGTGAAAGACATTTTCAGCCTGTCTCTGAACATTTTTTACTCCTGCCCTCCCTACTATAAAAAATAGCTGTTCTGTCACTTGTAGCCACTGGTACTGCACCAGTTGTGTATCGTAAATAAACTATTCTGTAATGTAGCGTTCATACTGCTAGGATCGTTTTGAAACCTAAAAAAAGACAAATGTGGTGCCTTGTTCTTGTGTTGCTCCATTGTATTGCTCCTGTTTGTAAAAATCGTTCTGTAGATCAATATAAACAATTACGATTCGCTTTAGCTTCCATAAGATCTCGCCAACCTAAGCAGAATAACTTCTTGGCCCTTGAATGACTGTAAGCGCAATGGGTAACAAAAATGAGATGGAGTGTCTCGATTTTTATGGAAGACTGTGATTTCAATCATGCCAAATCTTTAAAAATATGACCTGTACCTTTTCACAGTTGATATATTACAGAATACAGGTACTTTGCTTGCACTCAATACTCCTCCAGGACAGGTTAAATACAGTAGTATCACATGTTTTGTGTATGATTTCACTCAGTACTTGTTTCAAAATTACAGCTGAAAATTCTAGATCCTTGTAGCTTCTTCCGGTTGCCAGGAAAGCTAGCGTCACCGCCAGTTTCTCGCGTGGAGAAACTACTCTCCTACTATGTATTATACGAAGAGTTATGAGCTTTAAAAAAGTAATTATATATTTCCACTTCCATTTGTAAATTATTACGCCAGTCGCCCGGTTATCCCCGCATTTCGCGAAGAAAAATTAAGTGTGAAAGAAAGGTAGATTAGGGTTTAACGTCCTGTTGACACCGAGGCCATTAGAGACGGATCGCAAGCAACGCAGTTTAAAGTCCAAGCAACACTAGGTGCCATATGAGGCGCAAAGCTCAGAGGTGTACCCAAGTGCAAGATTTGTATACTTCATGTATCACAACTAGCAGCGAAAACTGACATGTGTGAAAATCTATGAGCGAAAAGAAAAGGGAGTGAGTGTTAAATAAATGTTCTCGAACTCGCCTTGAATATAAGGTGGGAATATTTTCAAGGATGGGGAAGCAAAGGGACCACTCCAACTTTTGCTGGGGTGATTTAGGCAAATCAGGGGCAACCTAAATCAAGTATCGTGGACAGGGATTTGAACAGTCGTCCTCCCGAATGTGAGTGCAGTGTGCTAACTAATGTGCCATTTTTCCTGTATTTGTTTGCAGAAGTTATCTTCACTTAAGTGGCCATTGTCTAGAACCTTTTATTCGGGGTTTTTACCTCTTGCATATTGTTTTTACAACACTATTGGGGACATAGAGCACAATAGAATTTTCTGCATCACGAATTTCCGAATAAATGAAATAAAGATTGAGGTTGCGGGAGTGTAGTCGCTAGCCTCTGGTATTTCTTTCTAGAACGACAGATAGCAGACAAGCAGCAGACTGGAACAGGTGTTGTGTGAACACACCACATTTACAGAGATTTGTCGCATGCACAAACATTTGCGCAGACAGATCGTTGCGAGTGGGTGGCCCTGTCACATGTGCACGTTTTCAAAGGTGTTGCACGCTTGACAAAGCATTATTTGTCAGAGATGTAACATGACAATAATATATGTTGATTATAGTCATTGTGCGCAGCTGATCGGTGCAGTTGCGCATCAAGACAATACAACAAAACAAAACGCAGGAAAACTATGTAATACGTCGAAAACATCAGTTCAGTTTTTGGAAAGCAATACATATTTGATTCCACCAGCTAATTTTCTGCTGCGGCTGTAAATATTCTGACAGAAGTTGCACCAGATTTGAGGGAGTTCTTGTGAGTTGACGTCGAACACTGGTTTTGTAAGACTGAGCTTAGAGTAGCCGCAGGTAAATAAAGACAGAAAAATTTAAAATAAATGGCATCGAAGGAAGAACCTACTGGCAAGTATGATACTTCTGTGTAGTGACATTTTACAATGTGTAATTATGTTATCTTGTAGACGTACTGTTGTGAAGTGAGTGCTATTAAATCTAAATTAATTCAGGTAAAGTAAGCAGTGATGGAGAAGATAATACAGCATCTGCATCAGCTACTGACATTTCTGATAGATGGGACATAGAACGAATTACACAGTACTTCGCAAGAAAATTTGGTTTCCGCAGGGACGAGGATGAGCTAGAAGAACCCACAGAAAAGGTAAACTGTGGTATTAGTTATGCCAGGTGAACAATCTGAAGCATCATCTAATCCACTACTAATATTCTACTATAGTCTGTAACCTATAAATTTTCTTGTATACAATCTAGATCATCTAGATATTGTATCCTTTGGGTGATTATATTTGATTTATTTTACTGTATTTTTAGTGGTCTACTCAGTACTACAGACTTTAAATTTATTTAATTTGCGTCAATAAGAGTTACTGAGCTCCCCCCCTCATTTTCGAAATTTATAATGTGGTGCAAACATAGACACCAGGCTATGCTACAGTTCAATCAGTATTCCTCTCTCATCGACATTTATTGGCTTTGCCACCTCACAGTCTAATTGTTGCCTTGTAACCTAACCAAGGCCTTATTCTATTCAATAGATAGGCTATAGCAATAAGAGATCTGTTAGAATCTGTTGAACCTAAGCGTCTTCAGTAATATAAAACGTTTAGCAAGTGATGTGTAGCACTGCTAAGACTGTTTACTTATACTTGGCATTTCAAGTACATGCCCTGCCTTCCAGGTGTAAGTTTTCCTTGATTTTCCTGAATTGTTTAAGCCAAATTTGGGGATGTGTTGTTTAACAAAGATACAGCTGATATTCTTCCCAATCTGAGCTTTCGTTTCATCTCTCTTAACTCTACTGTCAGTGCTAAAGTCTGGTCTTCCGTTCTAAATAAATGCTTGTGCTTCAATACTAAAAGCATATATGTTAATAGGATTATTAACCATAGTCTTCAGTTAATTCTCTTGGTCTAGTACTTCCAATTTATTAGCTTTTAGGTTCATTACTGGATGCTGTCTGTAAAATTGTAAGAAATGCCTATTTCACATGCTATGCAGCTTTGTGCACACATGTGAAACAATGTCCTTGATTTGTCTGTGTGAAATTGCAGTCAAACATTTGCTACCAGGAAGTAGTTTCAGGGTGTTTAAAATTACCAAATGAGGTGACGTGATGGTTAAAACATTAAATTTGTATTTCAAGGTTATTGGGGATCAAATCCCTGCCTGACTGGGTGGATGTCTGCATAATTTTCAAGGGTGTTCTGCTGGTGAATCATTGGTGCACAAATTTTCAGCAGCAAGGCTTGATACCATCTTAAGACGACTGGGGAGCTATGATGTGTGAGTCCAACAGAGTATTTTTGTTATTCTCATGTGATCCTCTTTCCCAAAATGTTGTTGTGATGGTTTAGTGAGGTTCAGCTGAAGCTACTGATAATGGACTTCACACCGTCACATACCATAATGATGATCTGGCTTGAGAGATCATACATCAGTAAACAGGAAGAGATGGAACACCAACAATTTTTTTGTGTTTGTATAATTTTTTGAGATGTTGGTTGTAGTGACAGATCTGTTAACAGTCTGAGGTCTAGGTTAAAAGATGGCAATTTGGCTGAGAGTCGGAAAAGCCTGTTAATCTGAATATGAAAACTTATACTTAGATCAGTACAGCAAAGTGATTGACAGCTAGTTGTTTACAAAAGAGTTACCACAGCAACAAACAACCAGGAATGAACTTGGCTACACCTTCTGGTTTGTTCAGCATTGTCATATCACTCTGCATACAACAATTATGGCTGCTGATATTACTGTTAACATTCTCAGTACTGTAAATTAATGGAAAATGTACAGAAAAATTCTGTACTGACTGAATAATACAGGTGTTGTATGGTGGCATACTGATCTTTAATGTAGCCCAAGGCCTATGCCAAGTTGGAAACTACCAGTTTGGCTATAAGTTGATGAAACGATATTGAAGGCTTCAGTTAACCCAAATTGGGATGTACTCTGGAGACTCAGTTACTGCTGTGATGCCACTGGGGTCACTTCTGCTCCACTTGTACCAACAGTTTGCCAAACGTAGGCTCCCATGGCGTGCTAAGCTGGAATCCACCACTTCTGTTTACAAGGTTCTGCTCAACTTAGATTTGCCATTTTTTAATAACAGAGTCCCAGATGAAGAGGATTGTAAGGTAACTTTCCTTTTTCATAGTCCATGGCATGGTCACTTTTTAAACAGTGTAGTGCTCCTTTGGTATATTCTACCGCAGAACCTTGCATGTCAGTATCTGCTTATTTAATCAAACTGCTTCTCATTTGGCTCTGTGAGTCTGAGAGGAACCTGGACAGGAAATAGTGGAGAATGACATAAGTATGCTGATCTTTGCCTTCTGTGGGCAGCGCTTTCACTACATGAACTGCTCGGGGATACTTTATATACATACTACACATGTTGCAGCAAAAAAGGTCTATAAGGTGATTTAGTTTTGTATGTTACCTCATTTGCTTCTGTTGTTTGGAAACCTAAAGTGAGATCTGTTATTTTGACACAGATCGAGGGGAATAATGAGAAGAGCAACACCTGTCCTTGCAACTGACGGCATGATTGTACACTCACTTCAAATACTCCTAGGTCTGGTAGAAAAGCTATAAAAGGATGGCAGCTGCCATTTCTACACAGGTAGCCATATCTTCCTAGTAAGCAAACAAAAATAAATAGCAAATGCCCAAAATACGAAATTTCACCAACACCAGTGAAGATATATAAAATTAAAAAAAAAGCTTGCAAAAATGGGATAAAAGATTCATCTTATGTAACCCTTATTTTGTCTGTCGCGTCTCATGATCCTATTGCAGATGCTATTGAATATGAAACCTGCTTGAGAAACAGGTCCCTCAACAATTCTCTTACTTTTCTTCCCCATCTCATCCTATAATCTCCCTGCCACTCCTTTGCAGGATCCCTGCTTCAGCACAAACAGGGAAAAAGAAAACCTACAAATAGAATTGCTTCTGTGATACAGGAATGAGTTCAGTATGCATATGGAACAACCTGCTACAGGGACTCCAAGACACTTTCTAGGAATTACTGCAATATGTTAAGTGGTTACAGTAGTAACAAATCAAAGTAACTCATGAGGGACAGAACTAGATGGAGTGACCTAAATAAAGTAATACCGCTCCTTGTTTCTCCCCCTCATTGCAGCAACCGTATGTTCCGTATCCCTCCCCCTCCTCTCTCGCCGTCCCCCTCTGCCTGAACTCCCGCCATCTCCCTTGACTTGGGCCCTCTCTTTCTTTCTCTATCTCTCCTCACTCCTTTGTCTCCTCCTGCAGCAGCACCCGTCCTCCCCTCCTCCTACCCCGCTCCTCTCTCTCTCTCTCTCTCTCTCTCTCTCTCTCTCTTAAATATTCCAGATGTTATCAGTTAATAACAACAACATAAACTTTTACAGATTTTGGAAGAGTCTTCTGTAGATGGAATAATAAAATACATTAAAGATAGCAAATGCAAGAATATAATTACAATGGCTGGAGCTGGAATATCCACATGTAAGTTTCAGTTAGTGTTCCTTTTTCTGTATTAGAAACTGTAAATGAATCTAATAGTTTTGATCACACTGTGTTGATGTTCAAGTTCATATACGTGGTATTTATTTTTGGACCAAGGAAAAAGCAATAACTTTGCCGTACTACCATGTACTGTATCAAGATATCTCTGTGTATCATGAAATTTTATAGGTTTTGAAAACTTTTTACTTTATGTTTTATTCCATTGTATTTCCAGAGTTATATTTAGGGATAGTACCACTGGGACACTTGTTCCTTTCTGTGTTGTGTTGTCATTGTATCAGTTTCTGACCCTTTCATGAGCTATTCTTCAATTTGAAGAAAGCATATGACATTACTTGATGTTACTGCCTCCTTTGTAAATTCCATATGTGGAGATTCCAAGGCCGTTTACCATAATTCATGTGAAACTACTGATATCCCTGATTGTTTCGTGTTTAAATTGGAATATCCATTACCAACTGATAAACACAAGAGAACAAGAGTCTTGAAGGGATCAGACACGAGTATCGCCCTTTTTGCTCCAATGTCATTGTCTGCAATGAGCCATATAGTTTCTCCAAGCTGTATTTAGATACCTTCTGTTTTCATCAGTTGGTGCAGCAAAATGACACCGATACTGGTCTCCTCTTGTAAAATCGCACGCACTTCTGTATACTCTGGACCAGCATTTTGAACTTTTGTGACTTCGCCTAGGTAATCAAGTATACTATCTGATCAAATTTGTGTGAGCATCCTGATGTTATGGGGAGTCGGTCTCTAGAAGTCACAAGAGGTGGACCAACCAGTATCAAAGAAAGTGGGGAGTGTTGCATCATCATTAGAGAAGCTGTAACAGCAGAATGTGTCAGTCAGGAGATCTCAGTGACTTCAAATGTGGACTATTCATTATATGTCACTTGGGTAACAATTCCATTAGGGATATCCCAACCCTTCCAAATCTGTCCAAGTCAACAGTTGGTGATGTTACTGTGGAGTGGAAACATGAAGGAACAAGCACAGCCAAACCTAGACTAGGCAGACCTTGTCTGCTGATATACAGGGACTGTCGAGCATTTAGTGGGTAAATGTAAAAAATTTAATGAAATCAGTGGCAGGAATCACTCGAGTTACAAAGTGCTACCAGCAATCCAGCTAGTGGGGTACAATGATTAAGCAGCTACTTATAATCCACACATTTGTGTAGTTAATACAAATTGATGCTTAGGTGGCATGAAGAGTGATACCTTGGACCGCAGTCTAACACACATGACAGCGACGCTTGCGGATGTGATAGTTGTTACAGCCTGCCAATTGGAACAACACTAGCACCCCTAATGGTGAAAAAGCAAGCCATAAGATTATTGATATTTGTAATTATTTACTATTTAATTAATGAAATTGTTACTACTTTTTGCATTGTAGATTTTAGTAAATTATCAAGTTACATGAATGACCATGAAATAAATGTAAAAACAGTCAGCTCTCACTGATTCACTGATATAAGCTAAAATTTGTTCATGAAGGAATACTTTCGAATATGCCTACAGTTGCAGCTTACTTTGCTGAAAGCAAGAGAATATAAACACACATTTCATGCATGAGAAGCATGTATCTGTTGTTTACTGTTATTATTATGATAGGCACTGTCATTGGCAAGTAACTATTTTGTATGGAGCGTAATGATTTGGGCGTTCTTGCACTTCACTCAACTTTTAATATGAATTTTTTTTTTAATGTAATAACTTTTGTTTCAAAAGCAAATGTTTTGTAGATTATTGCTGTTTGTGGATCGGATGCAGGGTCAAATGTGGACTTGGTTTCCTCTGTGTGGAAAACAGTTTTATTGCTTTTGAGATTTTAACATCATGACTAAGTGGTTTTCCCTTCAGTTACAATTGTGGTGGCTTATTCGGTACATTAAATATTACAGTTCATGCTAATATCTTGTTTTCTGCATCCACTAATTTGACTGAAAGTGTAGTTAACAAAACTTCACACTGTTGAGTAGATATACAAAGCCTTACTGCAAAAGGTTAGGTCTTGCTGCTTACTAGCTATCTTTTTTTTTTTTTTTTTTTTTTGTTCTTAAAAGGAAATAACATTCTTCAATAAATATCAATATCTACATTCACATACGTATCTTGCAATACACCATATGGTGTGTAGTGGAGAGTACTCTATACTGTTGCTAGTCGTTTCTTTTCCTGTTGGCAAAAACAACTGTCTGTCTGTCTCCATGCAAGTCCTAATCTCTCTGGTCTTACCTGTGGTCCGTATGCAAAATGTACATTGGCAGCAGTAGAAATGTTCTGCCGTCAGCCTGAAATGCTGGTTATCTAAATTTTTTCAATAGTGCTCCTTGAAAAGAACATTGCCTTTCTTCTAGTGATTCCCATTTGAGTTCCCGAAGCATCTCCATAAGATTTACATTTTGTTTGAACCTACTGGTAATAAATCTAGCAGTCTGCCTCTGAATCGCTTTAATGTCCAACCTGGTATGGATCCCAAACAATGGGTAGCACTAGTGTCCTATATGTGGTCTCCTTTACAGCTGAACGACATTTTCCTAAAATTCTCCCAACAAACCGAAGTCGACCATTCACCTTCTGTACTACAATCCTTACATGCTCATTGTATTTCATATTGTTTTGCAACATTACGTCTAGATATTTAATTTGACGGGACTGTATTGAACTTCACACTACTAATGCTGTACTTGAACATTATGAGTTTGTTTTTCACACTCATGTGCATTAACTTACATTTTTGTACATTTAAAGCTGGCTGCCATTCGTCATACGTCTCTTATGCTGCTACAGTCACCCAACGATGACACCTTATGTAGGTTACAAGATAATCATAAATAAACTATCCTGTAAAGATCTGTTTCATACCTCCATGGGTCCTTGGAAAACTAATGAAAGACAACTGTGATGTTAGTTAGTTATTGATGATTTTTATGGCACTACATATGCTCCCGTGTATTCATTAAATATCATATTCGAAAATGTAGCTTTCTGTTTGCTTGGAGCATGTAACAAAACTGAGCAGGAGTGTTGTGACTTTATGTGTTATTTTGATTGCACAGTGGATGACTGGAAATAAGTGATTTGGCATGATGAATTGTGCTGTGCTGTGACAACCTGATGAAAGGTTTGGCGAATGCCTGGAGAACGATATTGGTCATCATGTGTATTGCCAACAGTGAAGTACAGAGGAGGTGATGTTATGGTATGGGGTGTTCTTCATGCCTAAGGTGTAATCCCCTTGTCGTACTGGAAAAACGCTAAATGTGGAAGAATATGAACACATTTTACACTATTGTGTACTATGTGCACTAGAGGAATGGTTCGGGCTCAACAATTGTTTGTATCAGCATGACAATGCACCCTGTCATCAAGCAGCAAGTGTGAGGCAATAGTTTGTGGACAGTAACATTCCTGATATGGACTGGCCTGCTGGAAGTCCCAACCTGAACCCAGTGCAATACTTTTGGAAGAAATTTGAACATTGACTTCACTCCACACCCCTGTGACCAGCATCACTGTCTTCTCTGGTTTTGGCTTTTGAGGAAGAATGGTCTGCCATTCCTCCACAGACATCCACACACTTTACTGAAAATGTTCCCAGCAGAGTTTGATCTGACATAAAGATGAAGGGTGGATGTACCTCAAATTAATAGCCACTAATAGACATCTGGATACTTCAGATTTTGTTTCCTAGATCTTGATTTTGACTAGAAGTTAACATGTTATCACATTCATGTGTATTAAACGTTAACTGTATGAATAAACTCAACACTCCCTTGTCCCTGAATGGAACTTCCTGGTGGGCTTTCTTTTGTGACTCTCTAATTCTCCCAACAAACCAAAATCTAGTTTAGGTTACAGCTGTATGGCTTATGGATCTGCAGCACCATTGGCGCGAAGTTAACTAGAACCTGCCCACCATACTGACATGATGCTGGCAACTGAAGCCTTTTGCTCAAGTCCCTTTGACACTTGTGACTGAAGCAGACACGCCACCACTACGAATCAAATGTCAGAAACACCTCATCAATGGAAATGAGCGTTTGGCGTCATTGGCTGGGAGGCCCCTTACGGGGCAGGTCCGGCCGCCTTGGTGCAGGTCTTATTACATTTGACGCCACATTGGGTGACCTGCGCACCAGATGGGGATGAAATGATGATGAAGACAACACAATACCCAGTCCCTGAGTGGAGAAAATCCCCAACCCAGCCGTTAAACCATGTTTGTATGCCAGAAAACAAGCTCACTAACCAACTGGCTTAAGATTAACTGAAGTGAATTACTAGTTTCTGAAGTACTTGGTATCAACTGATCATGCCAAGCCCCCACGGGCTCAGCATTCATTTGCTGAGTACGGGCTTTGCGACACCGGGGTCCTGAGCTGGGGACTGGTCAGCGCCACCAGTATCCTGTCACCGTAACCTCCGGACATGTTTCAGCGACCACCATCTGGTGCGGCGGTGGAATGTTGTGTGCTGCGGGGAATGGTAATCTTGACCGCCTGGATTGCGAGGAAGGTAAACCTCTATAAAAACCCCTCAATCTTACGGTATGCTGCGCGCCTATAAGGTGCATTTCTGTTGGGATGGAACAGTCGCAAGCGGGCAACGTCTGGGAAACCTGCCGCACCCCAGTTGTATAAGGCTTACCTAGGCAAGTGGGGCTTTGTCTAGGTGGACTTCTAGTTCCCTAGCTGTTCGTGGGACCGAGATGGATCCTTCGAAATCCTCTTTTCCTCCTCCCAGCGGAAAGGGTGGGCCGCTGGAAGGTTCTAACACCCAGTCTCTGAAGAGTGCTCGTGTAGTCAGTCCCCCTGACTGCAGCACATCTTTGACAAGTGAAGTCTTTAGTAACAGAATGCATTCTGGTAATCAGAATGTGTTTCTCATTGTAAAACGGAAGGAGCGTAGTTTTGAGAAGGTTTCGCCCTTCTATATACAAAAGGGTCTGGAGGGCATCTGTGGCTCCTTAAAATCAGTGAAGCGTTTGCGTAATGGGACCTTGCTTGTGGAAACTTCCGCTTCCCAACAAGCCACTAACCTGCAAGCTGCTAAATGCCTTGGGGAGTATGCCATAGACACTGAACTGCACAGCGCCTTGAATTGTAGCAAAGGTGTTGTGACATGCCGGGATCTAGTCGACATTCCCAAAGACGAACTGCAACGTGAGTGGGCTCCAGAAGGTATTGTTGATGTTCAACATATCATGAAGAGGGTTGATGGCAATCTTGTGAAATCCGACTCTTTTATTCTGACCTTGAGTAGTACGAAACTTCCAGAACATATTAAAGCTGGCTTTCTTCGCCGTAGTGTGCGCCCTTATTTCCTGTCACCAATGTACTGTTTTAAGTGGCAGTGTTTTGGGCATACCACCTTAGGGTGTAAAGGTGAAGCGACTTGTGGCAACTGTGGTAAGGCTGCTCCTGAAGGAGTTGGTTGCTCGTCTCCAGCCAGATGTATTAATTGCTCTGGGAACCACCCTGTTTGGAGTAGGGACTGCCGAATATTTTTAGAGGAACACAAAGTCCAGGAAATCAAAACAACCAAGCGTATCCCCTATGGTGAGGCAGCTGCAGCGTCAGCTGTCAGTGCACTTGCAACGCAGCCAGTGTTTCAGAGCCAGTAGCCCCTACTCGAACGGCAGACAAGGGTACAGTGGCGAACTTGGGCCAGCCCCTGGCGGCTCCAACAGCTGAGGCTGTTCCCAAGCCCAGTGCGCCAATTACCACTCCCACATCAGCTCCCCCAAAGCCCACCAAACCACAGAAAGCTCCTGTACAGCAGCAACACCGGGTCAAATCCATGGTAAACCGTGTGACCATGCGGATGTTGTTTTACGTGAGGCTTCATCTGACTCTTCCCCTGAGTTGATGGAATACGATGTATGTGTGGGGCAATCATCTTGCACCACATCTGCCCCTCCACCTGCTGCGGTCTCCCCGTCCCGTTGGAGAGACAGGATGAAGGTGCTACCCCCAACATAGATGGCTCCCAGACACATGTAGAGTAACTTCGTCTACTCTCTCAGGGTAGACCACTGTGTCTGTCTCCAGGAGACTTATTTCCATCCCTCATACTACCCTGAGCTGCGAGGCTATACACTCCACAAAAAGGATGAGAGAGAGCTAGAGGAGGTGTAGGTATTTTCTTCAGGATGAACTACCACTCCTCGCCTCTCTCGCTTATGACGACTTTACAGGCTGTCTCTGTGTCTGTGCACGTACGTCATCCATTGACTGTCTGTTCACTTTACTTGCCCCCACATGACGTACTTGATGAAGTGGCCCTCACCGACCTTCTTACACAGCTCCCCCAACCATTCATTATTTGTGGTGATTTTAATGCCCACAATGTGCTTTGGGGCTCTGCAATTACCTGCCCCAGGGGTAGAGCAATTGAGAGGCTTCTCCTGTCATCCTGTGCCTACTTGCTCAATGGAGGACAGAGTACTCATTACTGCACAGCAACTGGGTCGTTCTCTGCCATTGATCTCTCGCTTTGCTCTCCAGCTCTTGCCGCCAGTGCTCACTGGGAAGTGGTCGCTGACTTGCATGGCAGTGATCATTTCCCAATCTGGATTCACCTGCCAGATGGCGTGGGCCCCGAAAGGAGACCACCACGATGGGTGCTCATTGGAGCTGACTGGACACTTTATAGCCAGTTGGCCCAATTCGAACACTGTGCGACTGTTGAGGTGTGGGTGGATCATATTACCGAAACGGTCCACCACGCCGCTGCAGCATCCATTCCACAGTCCACGGGCCCCCGTAAGAGGCCACTTGTGTCTTGTGTCTTGGTGGAGTGCCGAATGCCGCTCTGCAATCAGGACCAGGCGTGTGGCTCTGCGTTGGTTCAAGTCTCGGCTCACTGCTGAGAATCTTGAAGTATTTCGGGTGGTGAGGGCAAGGTGTCGCCGCATTATTCGTGAGAGCAAGAAGAGGTCATGGCAACAGTTCCTTAACACCATTAATCATTCCACCAGAAGTTCCATTGTGTGGGAGACCATCAGGAGAATTTCTGGCAGAGGAGGGAGGTGCCCCATAGCTGCTTAATGAATAATGGCTCTCTCCACATCGATCCGCGAGACATTGCCCAGACTATGGCAGCGTATTTTGCCACAGTTACTGCAACAACCAGTCAGGATCCAGGTTTCCAGCTGAGGGATGTAGTCTGGACTTCCAGTCCACCTCTCATGAAGTTAACAACTGTCAATTTTCTATGTGGGAGCTGAATTCTGCATTGTCTGGAGCTCGTGACACATCCCCTGGTCACGACAGGATCCATTACAGTATGCTGTGGCACCTCACATTGAGCAACAAAGAAATCCTCCTCGCACTTTTTAATGCTATTTGGGCGTCGGGTCACATTCCTGACGCTTAGCGTGAGGCAGTTTTAATTCCTTTTATAAAACATGGGAAAGACTGCACGAGCCCGAGTAGCTACCGTAGTGTTGCCCTCACTAGTTGCATAGGGAAGACCTTGGAGCGGATGGTCAACCGCCGCCTTGTCTGGATGTTAGAATCCTGGCAACTCGTTAGTCGCTTTCAGTGTGGGTTCAGGAGGTTTCGTTCCACCTTCGATAACCTTGCCCTCCTGGAGGCGGCTATACAACAAGCTTTCCTACGCCGTTATCACCTTGTAGGTGCATTTTTCGACATTGAGAAGGCCTACGATACCACTTGGAGGCGTCTCATCCTGGAGCAACTTCACGAATGGGGTTTTCATGGTTGTCTTCCTCATTTTATTCAGTCTTTCCTCTCGCCACAATATTTTAGATACCGAATTGGTGACGTCCTGTCTGATTGCTTTGAGCAGGAGAATGGTGTCCCTCAGGGTAGCGTTTTAAGTGTGACTCTCTTTGCCATCACTGTTATTAGCATTACATCCATAGTGAAAAAGTCCTGTCCAGTGTTCTTTGTTTGTGGGTGATTTCTCTTTGTTTTGCTCTTCTTCAAGCCTTGCAACGACAACTCGTCAGTTGCAACTTACGATTAGGCGTTTGGATGACTGGGCGTGGAAGAGTGGTTTTAAGTTTTCCACCGAGAAGTCTGTATGAGTTCTTCTTAACCGTTCTCGTTCGATTTTAACCTTTCCTGAGTTGCGGATAAGGGACACTATTCTTACTTTTAAAGACACAGTGAGGTTTCTGGGGCTCATTTTTGACTCAAAGCTCACGTGGTTACCTCATCTTAAAGACCTGAAACGGCGGTCACTTAAGGCTTTAAGTATTTTAAAATGACTTAGCCACAGTACATGGGGAGCTGACAGGACTTGTCTGCTCCAGTTTTACAGGGCGTTTGTGGGATCTCGGCTCGATTATGGGTGCACAGTGTATGGGTCTGCGAGGCCTTCTTACTTAAAGATGTTGGACGTTGTGCACCATGAAGGGCTTCGGTTGGCCACTGCGGCATTCCGAACTAGCCCCATACCAAGCCTCTGTGCAGAGGCTGGTGAACCGCCACTTCATATGCGGCGACGGCTACTTACAGTGCGCCAGGCGTATAAAACTTTGTCCACACCATACACCCCTGCATACCATGCCGTTGCTCAGCCTCCTCTGGCACAGTTACTTCATAACCGGCAACGTGCGACGCAGCCCTATGGGATTCGCGCACAGGATTGCCTCGCTGCGATGTCTATGGCTGGTCTTCGTGTTTTGCATCACGGTTGGAGCAGATCTCCACCTTGGCTCCTCCGGAGACCCTAACTTATTATAGATTTGACTAATTTTAAGAAAGATCGCACACCAGATGTTACATTCCTATCTCTGTTTTTTAACATTTTAGATGTGCATCACGGTTTCACTGTCATGTACACTGATGGCTCCAAACAGGAGAATTTCCTTCATTGTTCTGTAGTGTTCCCTGATCAAGTTACCCGGATTCGCCTCCCTGCTGAATATACCGTTTTTGCAGCGGAGCTCCACACGATCTTGAAGGCACTGGAGCAGATGAATCATGTTCGGGGCGATCGATTTCTTCTCTGCTCCGATTCTCTTAGTGCCTTACAATCACTGCAGAACCTGTACCCGACTGAGGAGATGGTCCAGCTGATACATGACCAACTGTACTTGCTCCAACGGCGGGGTACGGAAGTATCCTTCTGCTGGGTGCCTGGTCATGTTGGCATATGGGGCAATGAACAGGCCGATCAGGCTGCCAAGGAGGCCTGCAGAGAGCAGGATGTGGTCCAGTGTCCTATTCCCTTGCAGTCAGTCATCGCTGCACTCCACAGGAAGTGCATGGAGTTGTGGGAGGACGAATGGCTGGCGGTGATGGCCAATAAACTGCGGTTGATAAAGTCAATCACTCGGCTGTGGCGTTCCTCCTGCTGGTTGCTCAGGCGGGAGGAGGTGGCCCTCACACGTCTTTGGATCGGGCACTGTCCTCTCACACATAGCTTTTTATTACGGCGGGAGGATCTTCCGTTTTGTGATGCTTGTGGTGTGCACATCTCTGTCCGGCACATTTTAACAGACTGCATTTTATACCATGATGCACGGGCAGAAGCACAAGTTGATGGGGATCTGCCTTCTGTTTTAGCTAATGATGAGATGTGTGTGTCTAGGGTTTTTAAATTTTGTGATGTGTCTGGACTCTGGCCTAAACTTTTAGGCTGGAGGTTTTAGTGTATTGCAGAGTGGCTGACTCCTCCCCTTTTTTCCTTGAGGTCAGCCAGCCACTTCCATCTGCTACATTGTTTTAGCTTCCTCTATCATTTTCTTCCTGTGTTGTCCATGTTTTACTGCTGACGCTCTGCTTCATCCCACGCTTTGGTGTGGGTGAGCACATGTTTTGCAGTGATTGTTACCCATGTTTTCTGTTCCGTTTTATATTCCTGTTTTGGGATTTTTCTTGACACCTGTCTCACTATGTTACCGAACGGGCGCTGAAGACCTTGCTGTCATGCGCCCAAAACCCCTCTACTACTACTACTACTACTACTACTACTACTACTACTGATCATGCCAAAAAGCACCTAATCTTGAAGATTTAGGATATTTAGTGGCAAACTATCACAACCACCGACAAATTAACAATGATTACGGAAACAACTACTGCATATAGGATTTTCTGTTGAACATCGTTGAAAGGATATATCAATTTATGCAGGCAGAAATTTTCTACATTAGGCTCACTAAAGATCTTATCTTGTGGTGAAAAGAAAAACCTATGTCATTTTGTGTGTGGGGCTCCCCACACAACAGCCCATGTATTGAGAGTGTGTGCCACCTGCGTCAACCTGAGGAGAGACTTCATGCTGAGTCTCCCTCCACCTCTCATACTTTCAGGTGGTGAAACAACTGTTTATAAGTCCTAAATTCATAACCCCAAAATTTTTTTATCCTTTTCTTAGTTTTATGCAAGTGTTTGGGGCGGATAGGGAGAGAGAATCTTTCACTGCAATAAGAGTCCTGAGGGACCACTAGCTGTGACCCATGCAACCAATAAATTGTATTAGTCTTTTAATCATTCAATCATTCTAGATCGAGCAAAGCTAGCGTGCCTTATTTCTCCATTTTAGTTGTAATTGATGTTTGAATTTTTCCCACAGTCTTGCCAGTTTGAAGTTGATGGGTGAAATGAATGCAGGGAGAGAGTTTTTTGCTGGAATAGGAGCACCAGGAGGCCTCCATCAGGACACTCTCTTGCACCGCAAAACTGTGGCGCTGTCTCAGTTTTCTTAAATCGATGACTTATCTTGTATCTTCCAGAAGAGGTTTTCCTTGTGGATATCTGGTTATTCCTCTCCTTCTTCTTATTACTTCAGTCAAGTAAAGGATGACAGTAACACATTGTAAACAAATTTTATGTTGAATGAGGTCAGTGTTTATCCTCCCTCTCACCACCATGAATGGTGGTTTTGCCTAGGACAGAGAGACTGATGACCTAGTAGTCCAATCCATATAAAACTAAAATTATCATCAACAGTGGAGGACAGTTTTAGGTAACTAATAAGAAAAGAGAAAAGTGATGAAACATTTCTAGCACTAAAATTGAAGTTTCCGGTATTGTGAAAAGTTTGTTCCAAGTGTTCTATTTTGTTTGAATACATAGCACAATTTGCATTTGTGGTAAGATGTGGAATTTCTTTAAATTTCAGCTACGACAATGATTATGTTTTATGTTAATGCAAAAGCTAGTGGCTCAGTTGTGTTACACATTGCAATCTTGATGTTCTGGTTACAGTGAAAATTTTAAATTATTCGCCAATATATTCTGGTTGTAATTTTTTAATAAATTGCACATTTAGAGAGTATATTATGTTTGGGCCATGAGAAATTTAAATGCTACAAAACACATCATATTTCTTATATTCTCTTTCAGCTAACAAAACCAGTTGTTGTCCATACTTGATTGCCACTATGCTGAATGCTGCCAACATTCCTCCAAGAAAACATACAAATATACATTCTTTCCATTTAGAGTTCCAAAATCTAACTGAAATTACTTGTTAGCTGATGTGTGCCACATTTTTGACAATGTAATGTAATTGGATACATTATAAAATCTACACGCCAAGCCAGCGGCCGAAAGGCTTATAAAAGAAGATTGTAATTATGCAATGTTTTGGAGCCAGTGGCACCTTCTTCTGGCAGAAGGGTTGAAGGGGAAGGAGCAGGGGTGAAGAGAAAGGACTGGGGAGCCTCTCCACTCTCCAAAACATTGCATAATTACAACCTTATTTTATGTGCATGTTCTGCCGCTGGTTGATGAGTGAATTTTTTGTGTAACCAATTACGTTATACTGTCAAACATTGCCACATTGGTTGTCAGCTGCCTTCCTGCCAAGGTACAGTCAAACAGGGAGCAAGCTGCCAATAAACAAATAATAAATTATTACAGGCTGTAACCAGCAGTCATCAATGAGGCTGTAAATGAGAATGCACTACACAACTTGAATACTGCAACTTGACTGACACCGTTGCGACACATTGGTGGCAGTGAACTATTAACATGTGACATTGAGAGCTTTGGTCGGAACAATTCAGTTTTCCGAGGCATGACATGTTAACTAACAAGTAATTTTAGTCAGACTTTAATCATGCTTATGACTTGCTGCTTTTGGCTTTTGCCCAGTCCTCAAGTTATCGAGGGTGACAGGGTCTGTGAGCTATCGTGTGATGCGCTTCTAATCTTTATACTGTTTTGAGTGACTTTTGATGCATCATTATTTGCAGTAATTTGTAACTCGTTGTGCACAGAAAATGTCCACACTGTCTCTAATGGCAGCGCTAGTGAGATGGCAGTAGGTCCAAAAATTGGTTAAAATGTATATTACCCTTTCAGACTTTGTGATTGACATTTATTATCTTTCCTGTGTTACCTCAAAAAACTGGCTACAAAAACTGAAAATTTTTGCATGATGGTATTGGCATATAGGTCAGTAGACACTGACAAAGATTTTTGTAAGAAATGTACAGCTCACTTGCACAAATGTACATAAGGAGAGCTTCTGTAAAGTTTGGAAGGTAGGAGACGAGGTACTGGCAGAAGTAAAGTTGTGAGGATGGGGCGCGAGTCGTGCTTGGGTAGCTCAGTTGGTAGAGCACTTGCTTGTGAAAGGCAAAGGTCCCGAGTTCAAGTCTCGGTCCAGCACACAGTTTTAATCTACCAGGAAGTTTCGTATCAGTGTGCACTCGCTGCAGAGTGAAAATCTCATTCTGGAAACATCCCACAAGCTGTGGCTAAGCCATGTCTCCGTAATATCGTTTCTTTTGGGAGTGCTAGTTCTGCAAGGTTCGCAAGAGAGCTTCTGTAAAGTTTGGAAGGTAGGAGACGAGGTACTGGCAGAAGTAAAGTTGTGAGGACGGGGCATAAGTCGTGCTTGGGTAGCTCAGTTGGTAGAGCACTTGCTCGCGAAAGGCAAAGGTCCTGAGTTCGAGTCTCGGTCGGGCACACAGTGTTAATCTGCCAGGAAGTTTCATATCAGCGCACACTCCGCTGCAGAGTGAAAATCTCATTCTAGAAACATCCCCCAGGCTGTGGCTAAGCCATGTCTCCGCTATATCCTTTCTTTCAGGAGTGCTAGTTCTGCAAGGTTCGCAGAAGAGCTTCTGTAAAGTTTGGAAGGTAGGAGACGAGATACTGGCAGAAGTAAAGCTGTGAGTACCGGGCGTGAGTCTGTTTCGGTAGCTCAGATGGTAGAGCACATGCCCGCGAAAGGCAAAGGTCCCGAGTTCAAGTCTCGGTCCGGCACACAGTTTTAATCTGTCAGGAAGTTTCAAAATGTACCTGAAATGCACCTCACTCACAACAGTTTTGCTATTTCCTTGTCATTGAACATGACTCCCCTCATTACTCAGTTGTAAATCCTTGTCAAATCAGTAACATATGTGCAACAAATCTCTTGGACAATCTTGGCTTGTTCCAACATCTCTCAGAACTGCGGGAGGAATTTGTCTGTTGCGATATTCTGTTTCTAATCTGCAGCCATTATATTCTTAAGTTGCATCATGAAACCTACAAGTTCAAAATTTTCATTAAGGTGCCGAAATTAGTTTTTTATTATGCAGCTAACTCACGCAAGCTTACTTTATTCTTAATAATACACCCAGCTATGTGGCCTCATTGTAAATCTTAACCTGTGCACTTGTCATGAACAGCATACTCTAGCTCCTTCCCTACAAGAGGCTCTTACAATTTTTGTTCTTTTATGAGAGCTATTTAAAGAAACAGAATGTGCTCTCTAATACCAGTTAGAGGAATTTTAATTTTGAAAAGAGTTGGGCATTTGTCAACTCCTCACCAGTTTTTGTAACTTATTTGTAAAAGACTACGATGACTGATAACACTAGTCATTCGCTCACACCTCTATCTGCCTTCCTCCATTATCAAATTTCACTTTGCCAATAAAGTTGTAAGTCACAAGATGATAAGTTAGGGCCATGTATGTGATAGTCAAGTAGTTTCCAGTGCTAAGACTCATGAAGTAGTTCCTGTGGTATACAAATTCAAGTGTTGCTTAACATTGTCTTACAAGAAAGTGATACCTTCACTCAAATGTTTGAGTCTTTCTTTTTTTCTGGTGACATGGTGGAGATCAGTATGAATTGCTTTGTAGTGTGTTGTTGAGAGGGCAGCTTCTCCTTTTATCATTGAACACTAATGGAATCTCTGAATCAGAGACCACCAAGAGTGCCACATATCTTATGGTAGAGACATTTCTGACCATGTTATTTTATACTCCATTTTATATAATTTTTTGTGCCATGCTTCATCCACTATTAGAATGTGTCCCCCTCTAATTTACTGTTGATGTTGAGGACTCTGTTGTATTCAGGTATCTGTTATTTTCTTGTCTGAGTGAATTTACTTTTAGATTTAGGGGGGATTGGTTCACAAGTGTGATATAAGACATAAACGCACTGCAGTAGTGCATTTCAGTTTTGTATGGCTTAGTTCGTACTTGGTTGCAGCACAACCAATTCCTTCTCCTACCCAAATTGGCATTAACACTCAGTTTTATGCACCACCAAAATAGGGTCAGCAGTTCTCAGATTTACATGGGAATAGTTAACCATACTGAATATATATATACCTACTGAATTTTAGTGAAGTTATTCATTAATGAAATTAAAGCTTGTTGTGTAAAGCTCCATGTTGTTGTGTTGTAATGGACAAATGAAGAATGGCGTTTGTGGTTTCATATTTGTTGTTTTCTAGTAGGATTGGAGGGACAAGAAAGAAAAGAAGAAAACTGAAATAGTTGGCATTTTAATTATTAAAAATTCCAATGTGTTTAGAGAAGTGCAGTTATCTCATCAAAGCAATATTACACAGTCATTTCAATTGTAATCAATTTCCGGTACACACATTGTTGTGAACAATTGGGTACTGGGTCATCATGAACCTTGGTGCCAACATTTTGTTCCCTAAATCTTTAGTGTTTCCAGTAGCTCCACTCAACTGTTGAGTTAATGAATTTGATCTTATGGCACTTAATGAAGTTCAAGACTTGATTGATTATCTTACCATAGTACTTGCAGAATTTCTTGTTTTGATTGCTTGGTGTTCAAAAGTGCTTAACTCTACCTATAACTTGGACACCTTACAAACATACATCTTAGTTCTATCTTTTCTGTTCCACAATGAGAAATATTGCAGAAATTTGGTGCATTTAATATTATTAGAGAATTAAATATATATGTGTTTTTCCAAAACTGCTGGTACATGCAAATCTGTCAATATTTTTATCTCAGTTAAAAAAAGTATCTTGTTGGCCGCTCCTTTTAAAAGTCGTCAGAATATCACTAGTTGTAGTTTACTGTTAGTATATGTTACAGAAGCCATCGGCAACAGCTGCTTCTGCCTATTAATATACAATTTGAGTCATTTCACTAATCTTTCCATGACAAGATTTGCAGAATACATTGTGGATGGATGGACTAATGAATTGAATGAACATCACTCTGAAACACAATGTGTATGTTGAATTCCACTATTACACATTTTCTTATCATCAATAACTTCCATTTTCATTTTTTTGTAACACAAAAATCTAAGTGTTTATGTTGTAAGTCTTATGTGCAACATAAATGATTGTTCCAAGACTTACCAAGCGGGAAAGCGCCGGTAGACAGGCACAATAAAATAACACACACACACACAAAATTTCGAGCTTTGGCAACCACCGGCTGCTTCGTCAGGAAAGAGGGAAGGAAAAGGAAAGATGAAAGGATGTGGGTTTTAAGGGAGAGGGTAAGGAGTCATTCCTATCCCGGGAGCGGAAAGACCTCCCTTAAAACCCACGTCCTTTCGTCTTTCCTTTTCCTTCCCTCTTTCCTGACGAAGCAGCCGCCGATTGTGAAAGCTCGTAATTTTGTGTGTGTGTTTGTATGTTATTTTATTGTGCCTGTCTACCGGCGCTTTACCGCTTGGTAAGTCTTGGAATCTTTGTTTTTAATATATTTTTCCCATGTGGAAGTTTCTTTCTATTTTATTTACATCATAAATGATTGTTCATTAGTTGTGATGTCTTTCCTGTTTTGCAGCTGCTGGAATTCCTGATTTTCGGTCACCAGGATCAGGTCTTTACCACAATCTTGAGAAATACAACTTGCCCGATCCACAGGCAATATTTGAAATAGGCTTTTTTAGAGAGAACCCAAAACCTTTCTTCACACTGGCAAAGGAGCTATATCCTGGTTCTTTCAAGCCAACTGTGTGCCACTACTTCATTCGGCTCTTGCAGGAAAAAGGGCTACTGCTAAGACACTATACTCAGGTCAGAATTGTGTATTGTATTTCAAGGGTTCTTGAATTATTCCAAATATAATTTATTGTGGTTAATGAATCATCGTAACAAAACTTTTTGCTTTCATGGTATAATTGACTACACTGTGTCCCAGAATATAGGGCCAGAGAAAGAAAGACACAATTAAAAAACCTGCAGCGTGAAGCTATCGACATTGTGTCACATTACACAGGATCCAAATGTGAAACAGAAACATCATCTTTCATTTGAAATAAGTCTGAATGTAAAACTGAAGTATTTATTTGTTTATTTATTTATTCATTCATTCATTTATTTTACCTGGCAAGATTAGGGCCTTCAGGCCCTCTCTTACACCTAACCAGGCATACTCAGATTGAACGAGTTACAGTTTCTACATAACATTAAGGACATATAACGTATTATGCAGTATTGATGTTAAAGAAAAAAAATAGATATTATAACAGTAGTACAATGATAATTATAACAATAAAGAATAATAATGATAATAATGATAATAATAATAATAATAATAATAATAATAATGACTATGTGTATGAAAGTAAACATACTTTTCTTTTGCGAATGTCAGTCCCATTGTTAGTTGGGAATTTTCTCGTTATGTTCTTGCAGCTTGTGAGTTATTATCATCGAGTAGAGACATAAGACGATAGAATGGGGTGAAAGAGATATATAAGAGGTAGATAGGTTAGAGGAAGAGAAATAGAATGGTAAAATTCGAAGCTGTGATGGAGAGGAGAAAGAAAGAGATGGGAGGGCACAACAATGGTGGCTATACCGTCCCTAATATGTAAGTTTTGAGTTCCCTCTTGAATGTTGAGTAGTTCTGGATAAGACGCAGATCACAGGGGAGAATGACACGGAGAAAGATTTTGTGTTATGTAAAGGTACAGCCAAGATGATAGACGTATCCGATCTGGTATTGCGATTGTGGAATGATGATAGGTGTTTAATGTGAGAAGATAAGTATTGGGGGCACCAGTGGCTAAGAAATCGATGAAGTAAGCACATCGTGTGGAGATCGTGTGCCTTATGTGGGCGTATCCAACCTAGCTAGGAGTATGAAGGACTGATATGATCGTACAACCGAATATTGCACACGTATCTAATGCAAGCATTCATCACTAGCTCGAGGCATCTAGAATTTTCACTATTTGTGCAGTGTTGAACTACATCACAGTAGTAAAGATTAGGCAAGACTAGTGATTGGACTAATTTTTGTTTAACATGGGTTGGAAATATATTTCTAAATTTTTGAATTGCATGTAGGGAGGAGAGCGATTTCCGGCAAGCTGTGACTGTTTGTTCTTCCCAGTTTAGGTGTTCATCCAAGATTATTCCAAGGTCTTTTACTGTTTTTTGGTATGGTAGTTGGGTGCCATTGAGGAGTATTTTAGGAACTGTTTCGCGAAAGTATCGGCTGATTAACTTTGGATGAGATATAAGTATGACCTGGGATTTCTTGGGGTTTAGTTTCAGACCTAGGTTCTGTGCCCATCGAGAAACAGCAAAAATCTGCGTTCATACTCGCTACTGCGCCAGCAATGTTTTTGGGGCTTGCACTTATGTACAGTTGGATGTCGTCGGCATAAAGATGGTAGTTGCAGGAGTGATTCACTGAAGAAATATCATTAATGTGTAGTGAGAAGAGTAGTGGACCAAGGACGGAGCCTTGGGAACTCCAGAGTGCACGCTTTTCCATGATGACTTTTCCGACCCACAAATGACTTGTTGACTTCTGTTTTTGAGGTAGCTATCGAACCAGTGTATTGCGCTGTTTGAGAAATTCAGCTGTTTCATTTTAATTAGTAATATATCAAAGTCAACTTTGTCAAAAGCCTTGCTAAAGTCAAGCAGTGTTAGGATAGTAGCATCACGTCTGTCCATAGCATGTTTAATGTCATCAGTTACTTTGATTAATGCAGTTGCTGTACTATGGTGCTTTCGAAAGCCTGACTGATATTCGTCATGGATGTTATGAGTTTTGAAGTAATCCGTCAGCTGTTCATAGACGATGTATTCTAGGGCTTTAGATATTGCAGGTAGTATGCTAATCGGCCTGTAGTCACCTGGCGACTTAGGGTTGTCAGTCTTGGGTATAGACTGAATTAAACTTTGATTCCACTATGTACTACTGACAAGAGACAGGTTGAAGATGTCTGTGATAACTGGAATAATAGTGTCTACGACGTTCTTAATCATGCCAATGCTCACTCCATCATATCCTACTGCCTCGGAAGAGATTCTCATAATTGCCTTGTGTACTGCGCCAGTAGTGACATGTTTTAGGAAAAACTTGTCTCTCGAGAGATTGATATCTTGGGGCTGATAATTTGTCGCTGCGTGGCAGTTTACAGCTGTTGAGAAGAAATCCTTTAATTCTTCTGCAGACGCTTGATAAACAGCGTCAGATCTTCGCTTCCCTATACCAAAACTGCGCAGCTTTTTCCACAGTGCAGCAGGTTTTGATATGCTGCATACGACAGAGCGGGCATGTCTGATTTTGGCATTCCTCACGCCTCAGGAATTGGGTTACGCTTGAAGGCCCTATGTGCAGCATCCCGTTTATTCATTAACTGGCGTAATGCAGTGGTGAGCCACGGAGCGGGAGCTCTCTTTACCTTGACAGTGCGTTGAGGAGCATGTTTATCATACAGTGCAATAATTTTGCGACATAATTGCTGAATTTTTCCGTCTAAAGTCAGTCCATTGCTTACATCATGCCAAGGGACGTCTGAGCAATCCTTTTGAAGAGCGTCATGGTTAACATTTTTTAAGTTTCTGTAGGTTACCAGGTGAGATTTTTCTCTGGTAGTATGCATTGAGTAATTTAAGAATATCACGTCATGAGCAGTGTGTCCCGGAGCGGATGTCTGATTGGTGCGGATTATTTTATCTGGTCGCTTTGTTGCTATTATATCTATGAGTGTGTGGCTGTGTGGCGTGTGATGAGTTGGGTCCAGCGGTGTTAAACTCATATCATTGGAGTGGAACAGTCACTTTAGTTTTTCGGCAGAGGGAGATTTTAACTGTAAGTCGATGTTTGTGTCGCCCATAATGATTATGTGTTCATACTGTGTCACGAGTGAGGACAGGGCAGACTGAAAGGAGGACATGGCACCGACGTTTGGAGGTTTATAGATTACTCCAATTAGCAGTTTCTGATTTGATGTATTTATTTCGAAAAACAAGAACTCTGCTTCTTCTTCGCCCTTTGCGTCCGATGTGCATAGTACAGTAGGTGTCAGATCAGAGCGAACATAGGCACCCTCACCACCCCCGCGTCGTGTTTCACGATCTGCCCTTAGGAGAGAGTAACAAGCGATTCGGATAGCATTGGAAGAAATGTTTGGTTTCAACCAAGTTTCAGAGACAAGGATAATGTGGAACAGCGATTGGCAGAACTGGTCACAGAACTCATCGAAGTGAGCCGTTAGCGACTGCGCGTTCGCGTGGGCCACAAACAGCCCGCCGCCGGAACCGGTCCGTCCCATTGTGGCCGCCTGTAGGACCGAGCGCGCTCCGTTTACCTGCTGGCCGGAAGAGGGACAAAAGCTGGATTTCGCGGGGGAAGGCATCTTTACAGGTGTGTCCAAGGTTGTGACTGACTCAAGCGTCTATGGACTAAAGGTGAAAAACATGCTGGAAGTATCGGAGAAGGGAGCGGAAAGAAAGATGGAAAGTGGCAGTAGTGGTTGCGAAAAAGATAATAATAGTAGTAGTTGTGGTAGTGGCAAAGATGAAAATAACAGATATAGAAAGGCTGTTGTAAGGAGATTCCTGTTAATGGAGAATGTTAATTTCCATTTGACTGACAATATAAATATACATGAGCACTTATGATAGACAAATAAAGAAACAATATTTTTGTGAAACAATTGACTTATTTTAAATAGAGTACTTATGGTGCTTATAGAAATAACGGAGCAATATTTAAGTTAAAAAATGAAAAGAAAGAATAAAAATTAACTTATATTAGACAGATTACAATATGAGACTTTGTGTCTCGCGAGATTTCGCTCAGTCTTTCAGTTCGAACATGTTTGTCACCATTTTCCTCCCTCCTTCCGTCTTGATTACGATCCTGCCATCCTGGGTCCATACATTTTGAAGGTCGAACTGTGTGATCGCAGTGTTCAAAACTTTTAGTCTTTCACGCGTCGGATCTTCCCTCAGGTTAACCCCACTCTTGGCGAGTTTTCTTTTCTGAGCAAACACTTCAGCTCTTTTCCGGTAAGACACAAATTTAATTATTATGGGCCTGGGTCTCAAGGCACCTGGTATCCTGCGCCCAACACGGTGGCTTCTGTCAATATCGGCCACGTCGATCTGCACGCCAAGTTTCTCACGCACGAGGCTAACGGCCAGGTCGTCGGTGTTTTCGCGATCGTTTTCAGCTACCCTGAACAAGCGCAAGCTGTTCCTTCACTGATACTGCTCAATTTCATCGGTGGCAGCAGACAGTTTAGCTTCTAGGTCGGCGGCTTTTTTTCTCTTGTGCGGCCAGGGACTTTCTAAGAGACTGGATTTCAGTGCTGTTGCGCCCAACAGACTTTTGCAGTTTGTCCATGACCGCAGCCGTCACAGAGTCCGTGATGGATTGAACGATTACGTCTAGCATGTCTTTGCTGTGCAGCGCCGCACTCACCTGGGACCGGACGAGCTCCCCGATGTCGGGAAGCAGGGCCTCACCTGTCGCCGGAGACCGGGCGCCCGCACTGCCTGCGCCCCTGTAGCCTCGCCTGCTGCCGCTTACTCATGCTCTTCCAATTTTTCACTCACTTATCACTTATCACTTGTGGTAATCAACGGAGAACAATACACCACGGCAAGTAACACTTGTTTAGTCGGATGCACACGTTGTGGACTGCCGCACTTCTCTGTAACACCTTCAATGAGCGGAAAAACTCGCGAGCCGAAGAAACGCGCGTCACTCAGTGGCCGCCATCTTATAAAATCTTAGACCTCCATAAATCAGGAATATAATGCTAGACATATAGTATGATCAGTGCTAATTAAGTTAATAAATAGAGCACTTACCAAAGAGAATAATTAGCAGGTATATGATGTAAATTAGGAGTATTTGGCCACTTTCTCAATTATATCTGAAGATATTTTCTGCCATTGTGTTGCTGTTAGGTTCTCTACTTCTTTTCTCTTTTCATGCCCTTCCTAGCATTTTCTCTATCCAACTTTATTACTTATATTTTTTACTCTTTACTTGTTAATTACTTTCTTTTTTTGCTTCGTTAGAATACACAGCTCACTCTGCTTGAAGGTCTAAACATAGTATAGTTAGGATCTCAATCTATTTTTATTGAATTTACGTATTTGAACACTGATAACCATCTTGTAATGTGTTCTCTAGTCTAAACCAAATTGTCATATTGTCCTAGGTGCCATCCAAGCAATTGTTAGAGTTCAACTCAACTAGCAAGCATTGATGTAACTAAGATTGTGCTACAGTGTAACCTAATTCTCAAGTTACATCATTACTATATTATAATGTAACTAACAAAATTATTTAATTGGGTAGATAAAAAGTCTACTCACCAAGCAGCAGAAGAACACACACACAAGACTGTTGTGATTGGCAAGCTTTTCGTTGAACACATTGAGGATAAGTTTGGAGAAGTGACAGCACTGTCCAAAATGCGAAACAATGCAGTCTTTATTCAGACAGCATTCCCAGCCCAATCCCGAGCGTTACTCACCTGTTACAAGCTGGGTGATATTCCTATTTCTACCACTTGTAAAAGCCTCAGCATGGTCCAGGGGATCATTTTCCATTGCGATCTTCTCTTGCAGTCTGACGATGAGCTCCACACTGCTTTAGAACAATGGGGTGTTTATTTCATCTGGTGCATTTACAAGGGACCCAAAGACAACAGGGTTGCTACCGGTGCCTTCATCTTGGTCTTTGAGGGTGATTCATTGCCTGAAAAGGTCAGGGTGATGGTTTACAGCTTTGAAATTAAACCGTAAGTCCCTCCCTATGTGGTGCTTTAAGTGCTGGAAATTCAGGCATATGTCTCCCCACTGCACTTCCAACGCCACATGTCGAGACTGCGGACGTCCAATACATCCAGATACTCCCTGTGCACCTCCTCTCACTTGTACCAACTGCGGAGAGCAGCACCACTCCTGCTCGCCATACTGTGCAGTACTCCAAAAGGAGGGGAAAATCATGGAATACAAGACCCTGGACCGGCTGACTTACCAAGAAGTTAAATATAAATTTGAACGATTACACCCCGTTGGGTTGATGCAGCTATATTACCATTGCCACCACAAGTACCAGTTGTACCACACTCCATGCTACGAACAGTGGGCCCTCTGGGCCTCCAGAATACTTCCACCCCCTTGGTGGTAGGGGGAAAATCTCCTTTCGTTTCTCCCAAAGTACGTACTTCGGAAGCAAGGCCCTCCCAAATGCAGGGGACAACAGTCCCCTCCTCCCAGCAAGAATAGCAACAGCCTCCTCCAGCTCCTTTCCTGCGGAAGGGGTCCCTTGGGATGCTCTCTCCCAAGGTCTCCACTGATGCCACAATGGACACTCTCCAGTGGCTAAATGAGCCAAAAGCTGCTGGACAAAGAGCTTCACGGTCTTCCTCCATGCCTGAAGCTACTTTGGATAAGTCTTCCCAGCAAGCCCCCAAAGAGAAGTGAGAGGGCATGCAAACAAGGAAGTCTGCTAAGAAAAAGGACTCTCCGGTGGCCCCAACACCACCACTCCCTACCTATTCTGCACCTGCAGGTGAGGTGGAGATCCCAGTGTCCCCTGAGGACCTGGATCTCACTGATGTCTCATACACAATAGGAATAGATACAAATACTCAATTGGTGGCAGCAGGTAACCTGCCTCCTTGCTTGCTTCATGCCTTCCCAGCCTCACGATAAAGTCATCCTCCAGTGGAATTGCTGTGGTTTTTCCACCACCTGGCTGAGCTACAGCTACTGTTAAGTTTTACATCTGCTTTCTGCATTGCCCTCCAGGAAATGTGGTTCCTGGCAAGGACGACACAGGAAATAACTGTCTGCAATGTATATCTTCCTCCAGATGGTGCAGTACCCCTGGATGCGTTGGCTGCACTGATTGATCAACTCCCTAAACCTTTCCTAATGTTGGGAGATTTTAACGCCCATAACCCCTTGTGGGGTGGCACTGTGCTTACTGGCCGGAAACAAATGGATTAGCACATAAGGTAGAAAACAGATAACAGTTTAAACAAGATTGATGATGACAAAGACTGATGAGAGGATTACATAAGAAGGAATGGTGGCCACAAGGACTAACAATCAGTCTTTCACATCCTGTCCAGAAAATCTCACCTGACTCAGGATTCTGGATGGTCTTTTCGAACTCTACCGCTTTTCCTAAATCTGTCCAGTTCCTTTCCCTTCACCCCTCTTCCTTCCCCTTCAACTCTTCTGTCAGAAGAAGGAGGCACTGGCTCCTAAAGCTTTCATATGTAAAACCATTTTTTTTAATGTGTGTTCACCTGCTGCCAGTTTGTAAGTTTTTTATCTACCCCATTACATTATATTGCCAAAAATTGATAATTTTTGTCATTATAGGTATGATGATTTTAAATGTGGTATACAGCATTCTGAGGGCACTGCACACACATATTAATGTACTTTGTGTAATTTCGTTTTTTAGAAATGCCTTTTTGCTTCACAAAACATTGTATGCACTGTGTTGCTGTGTTTCCTAAATATGTCAGAGTCCATTTGTTCCCGAGAGAGTTTGACACTGAATTTGAATTTTGTTACTTTTTCTCTCTCTTTCTGTCTGTGTGTGTGAGTGCAAGCTCAGTTTAATTTCCAAAGGAAACATCCCAGCATTTACCTTACATATTGTAAAGAAACAATCGAAAATTTAACTGCAGATAGTTTGAAAGGGATCTGAACTGTTGTCATACCAGAGGTAGACAGTCTTGTGCAGTTAGCTTAAATATAGTGTACCAGTATTTATTATCTGCTTCTTTTATGATTATTTTTCCCATTGTCTAAGACTGTTTTGGAAAATGTTGCAGTCGTTACTCATTTGCTGATTCACAATTTTTTACAGAATATTGACACATTAGAAAGAGTAGCTGGAATTCCTGGAGAGAAGATTGTAGAAGCCCATGGAACATTTCACACATCTCATTGCATAGACTGTCACTCAGGTTACTCAATGGAATGGATTAAAGGTATGTTCCATGCTCGGTCTACAACTGTAAGGTGATGAAATATGTTGTGCGTTTATGATCAAAGCACTAGGTTCATTTTATGGCAAATCATCTGAAAATAAGGAGAATCCCACAAAACAAAATGTTATGAATTGGGCTGAAGCAGAGGAAAATTGAGTAAAACTGGTTGGCAATGCAGAAAATTCTGTCTATTTGCATTTACTAGGCTGTTTTGAAGCCTATCACACCTAAACGCCATTCTGAATCCACATAGATGGCATGTGCAGAATTTATGAAATTTCTGATCATAAAACTTAAAATCTGATATTTTAAATTTATAAGAAGGAAAGTTGCTACTGAACATATATCAGAGATACTGAGTTGCAGATAGGCACAACAAAATACTCTCACAATTATAGCTTTTGGTCATTAAGGCCTTAGTCAACAAATAGACAGACATAAGCACACACTCACGCAAATGCAACTCACACAAATGACTGTTATAATTATGAACTCTTTTTTAATGTGCCTATCTGCGACTCAGCATCTCTGCTATATGGTAAGTAGCAACTTTCTTCTCATAATATTGTTACATTCCATCCTGGATTTTCCATTGTTTGATTTTTTAAATTGTATGTCTGTAGTTTTTACCAATTGAGCATCCATTTACATCCAACTCGTAGGGTACCTGTGCAACAGTTAAACCTGACATGAACAGTCTGAAAGACTTTTGTGCCAGATTGTAGTGCTATGATGTAAAGAGCATAGGAGATCTCTCCTAAAAATTATGTCTTTGCTGTATATATTTCTTGGGTTTCCTAGAAGTTTGCAGCTCCTAATTTAATATACAATATGACTAGAGCATTTTACAAGATTCCCTTGAATAATCTCATTTTTTCAACAGTTTGGTACTCCATATTTTCTTATTTCAATTGTATGGCGATGTACAAGATCATATTTCACCTGATAAATAACAAATACCTTCACTGAGTAGTAATTCTCTGTGTATAAGGAAAAAAAAAATTGACCATGTAGCTACATGACTTCCTTTTTCTTTGTGTGTGTGTGTGTGTGTGTGTGTGTGTGTGTGTGTGTGTGTGTGTGTGTTTTTCTACATTAAGTTGATTACCTATTATACTGCATGATTAAGTCACCTTTGCACTTGTTTGTAACATCATGTTTTAAGCGGTACCCTCATTTTTAGCATTACACTTCATTTGTATGTAAGTATAGTTTTTATATTAAAAACAAAGATTCCAAGACTTACCAAGTGGGAAAGGCCGGTAGATAGGCACAATGAATAAAACACACACACAGAATTTCGAGCTTTCGCAACCGGCGGCTGCTTCTTCAGGAAAGAGGGAAGGAAAAGGAAAGATGAAAGGATGTGGGTTTTAAGGGAGAGGGTAAGGAGTCATTCCAATCCCGGGAGCGGAAAGACTTACCTTAGGGGGGAAAAAAGGAAAGGTATATACTGGCGCGCGCACACACACACACACACACACACACACACACACACACACACACACACACACACACACACAAAGAAAATTAGCGGAGATTGAGGCCTGGTGGATAACGAGAAGAGAGGATATATTGAAGGGCAAGTTCCCATCTCCGGAGTTCGGATAGGTTGGTGTTGGTGGGAAGTATTCAGATCACTCGGACGGTGTAACACTGTGCCAAGATGTGCTGGCCATGCACCAAGGCATGTTTAGCCACAGGGTGATCCTCAGTACCAACAAACACTGTCTGCCTGTGTCCATTCATGTGAATGGACAGTTTGTTGCTGGTCATTCCCACATAGAAAGCGTCACAGTGTAGGCAGGTCAGTTGGTAAATCACGTGGGTGCTTTCACACATGCCTCTGCCTTTGATCGTGTACACCTTCCGGGTTACAGGACTGGAGTAGGTGGTGGTGGGAGGGTGCATAGGACAGGATTTTTACCCCGGGGGGCCGTTGCAAGGGTCGGAGCCAGAGGGTAGGGAAGGTGGTTTGGGGATTTCATAGGGATGAACCAAGAGGTTACGAAGGTTAGGTGGACGGCGGAAAGACACTCTTGGTGGAGTGGGGAGGATTTCATGAAGGATGGATCTCATTTCGGGGCAGGGTTTTAGGAAGTTGTATCCCTGCTGAAGAGCCACATTCAGAGTCTGATCCAGTCCTGGGAAGTATCCTGTCACAAGTGGGGCACTTTAGGGGTTCTTCTGTGAGAGGTTCTGGGTTTGAGGGGATGAGGAAGTGGCTCTGGTTATCTGCTTTTGTACCAGGTCGAGAGGGTAGTTGCGGGATGCGAAAGCTGTTTTCAGGTTGTTGGTGTAATGGTCCAGGGATTCAGGACTGGAGCAGATTCGTTTGCCACGAAGGCCTAGGCTGTAGGGAAGGGACCGTTTGATATGGAATGGGTGGCAGCTGTCATAATGGAGGTACTGTTGCTTGTTGGTGGGTTTGATGTGGACGGATGTGTGAAGCTGGCCATTGGACAGATGGAGGTCAACGTTAAGGAAAGTGGCATGGGATTTGGAGTAGGACCAGGTGAATCTGATGGAACCAAAGGAGTTGAGGTTGGAGAGGAAATTCTGGAGTTGTTCTTCACTGTGAGTCCAGATCATGAAGATGTCATCAATAAATCTGTACCAAACTTTGGGTTGGCAGGCTTGGGTAACCAAGAAGGCTTCCTCTAAGTGACCCATAAATAGGTTGGCATACGAGGGGGCAATTCTGGTACCCATGGCTGTTCCCTTTAATTGTTGGTATGTCTGGCCTTCAAAAGTGAAGAAGTTGTGGGTCAGGATGAAGCTGGCTAAGGTGACGAGGAAAGAGGTTTTAGGTAGGGTGGCAGGTGATCGGCGTGAAAGGAAGTGCTCCATTGCAGCGAGGCCCTGGACGTGCGGGATATTTGTGTATAGGGAAGTGGCATCAATGGTTACAAGGATGGTTTCCGGCTGTAACAGACTGGGTACGGATTCCAGGCGTTTGAGAAAGTGGTTGGTGTCTTTGATGAAGGATGGGAGACTGCATGTAATGGGTTGAAGGTGTTGATCTACGTAGGCAGAGATACATTCTGTGGGGGCTTAGTAACCAGCAACAATGGGGCGGCCAGGATGTTTGGGTTTGTGAATTTTAGGAAGTAGGTAGAAGGTAGGAGTGCGAGGTGTTAGTGGGGTCAGGAGTTTGATGGAGTCAGGTGAAAGGTTTTGTAGGGGGCCTAAGGTTCTGAGGATTCCTTGAAGCTCCGCCTGGACATCAGGAATGGGATTACCTTGGCAAACTTTGTATGTAGAGTCGTCTGAAAGCTGATGCAGCCCCTCAGCCACATACTCCCGACGATCAAGTACCACGGTCGTGGAACCCTTGTCAGCCGGAAGAATGATGATGGATCGGTCAGCTTTCAGATCACGGATAGCCTGGGCTTCGGCTGTGGTGATGTTGGGAGTAGGATTAAGGTTTTTCAAGAAAAATTGAGAGGCAAGGCTGGAAGTGAGAAATTCCTGGAAGGTTTGGAGAGGGTGATTCTGAGGAAGAGGAGGTGGGTCCCGCTGTGATGGAGGACGGAACTGTTCCAGGCGGGGTTCAATTTGGATAGTGTCTTGGGGAGTTGGATCATTAGGAGTGGGATCAGGATTATTTTTCTTCGTGGTAAAGTGATATTTCCAGCAGAGACTACGAGTGTAGGACAGTAAATCTTTGACAAGGGCAGTTTGGTTGAACCTGTGAGTGGGGCTCAAGGTGAGGCCTTTGGATAGGACAGAGGTTTCGGATTGGAGAGAGGTTTGGAGGAAAGGTTAACTACTGAATTGGGGTGTTGTGGTTCCAGATTGTGTTGACTAGAATTTTGAGGTGTTGGAGGGAGTGGAGCTGGAAGTGGGAGATTGAGTAGATGCAAGAGACTGGGTCTGTGTGCAATGAGAGGAGGTTGAGGTTTGTTGGAAAGGTTGTGGAGGGTGAGTGAGTTGCCTTTCCGGAGGTGGGAAACCAGGAGATCGGATAGTTTTTTGAGGTGGAGGGTGGCATGCTGTTCTAATTTGCGGTTGACGTGTAGGAGGATGTGGGATTGTAAATAAAATTTAATGGGGTCGTTGTAGGGATGTTGTGAGGTTGACATGGTATTAGAAGGTGGAAAGGGTAATATGAGGTTAAAGTGAAAATAAATAGAAATTTATATAGGGAGAGATGAAGGTGTGAAAAAAGTCGAAAAAGTGTTGGTTTGAGATGAGCTATGTTGATCCTGTGCTGAACTTAGGTTGGTGAACAACAATGGGTGCAAAGGGTTAGGTAGTTGTGTTGTCTCCAAACCACGTTAAAGGGTGGAGAAATTCAGGAAAATTTCGAAAAAAAAATTTCGATAAAAGTTTCGAAAGAAAAAAAAGAAAAATTTTTTCGAAAAGAGATTCGAAAGAAAAAAAAGAAAAAAAATTTCGAAAAAGTTTCGAAAGAAAAAAAGAAAAAATTTTTCGAAAAAGTTTCGAAAAAATTTTTCCGAAAAATTTAAAATTTCGAAAAAAAAATTCTAATAAAATCTCGAAAAATATGCATGTAAATGTATTCAAAGGACTGGTTGTGTACTGGCAGGTTATGGGAATGAGGCTAACAATTGTTTGATGAAGAAATAATAACATTTAAACCTGTGGGAAGCTGCTAAAAAATGATCGGTTATGTGGGAAAAACGGGAACATAGTACATAAAGTACGGTCAGCAAGTCATCAACACAACTTCATATACACATAAGGAAATACACTTACACATCCACCACTAGGGTCCAGTCTTTTGCCTGCAGCGTATTAACCCCAATAATATTAAAAGCAATCTTTGACCAAGGAATTTAGGTGGTGGTCCCTGCTTGTAGTTGATGATGATTGCCCATGGGACATTGCCCTGATGTGGTGTATGTTCCCCACTTTTCCCAAATGAATTGTGTAACTTGTGTAAATAGATATTAACCTCTGTCACTTTTTATATCTTTTAACTTTCTCACTTCTAAATGCAATAACTGACACCTTTCTTTTGCCTCATTGAAAACAGCTACGATGCCCCAAAATTGAATCCAAAATAAACACAATTCAGTAGCTACCCAGTGGTTATTTTTCCCTTAAGCACTGAAGGTAACTTCTGTGAGCCCTGTCGATTACAAAAGATGTAGAACAACACAAATAGCCATTTACATTTCTAAAAATATCTCTCAGATTCCCGTAGTTATTTTAGTTAACCTTCAAGCGGGTGTGCCATTTTTTATAACATGATCAGGCATCCGGCATGCTTTGTACACATGTCATGAGTAGCTGTCTTTATGTTACCAAGGTAAACATGTATGAGCAATACCACAGTTTCAACTTATTATAATTCAACAGTGATAAAATATACTTACATTATATGAGCCAGATTACTGTTTAGTTGAACAATAATAAGCAAAAGTTTCAGTTTATCGTTTTGTTGCATATACAAGTGTTTCCCCACAGTAATGACCCACTCAAAACATTAAACAATGCAGTTGCTTCAGATCCAAGTCAGCTGTTTATTTAGTTGCTAATTATCTTGCAGACAACAGCCTAATCTTGAGATTGTGCTGCAAGTTCAGAATCTGGGTCGTTTTCTTGCATTGATCGTACATTTTTTCTTACCTAACTCACTGTTTATTTTATATTATTCCTGCTCTCTTGGACGTATGACTATACAAATTATCACAGTGTTAGCTCAAGCAATAATGAAGGAATAGATACAGACTCACAACTGTAAAACAACAATGGAATGGTACAGGTCAAGGTTATTTGTTGGTTGGCACTCTTTAAATAAAGGCACGCCCACTTAAGGACCGTGCCTCTCTCTACTTGTTTATGTGCAACTTTTTCCCCTGTTCTATAATTATCATTCCCAACTCTCATGTGCTGTTAGTTTCTAACTCTCTGTGAAAGGGATCTTTAATTCAAGTTTTGTTTTTACATCTTCATGGGTCACTGATTAAGTGTTGTTGGTGAGTACAACTGTGTGTTTTGAAATTTGGAACACTTTTTTACTATCTTGTTGATGCTATGTTTTTCTCCTTATTTAGAGAAAATATTTGCTGATTCCGTCCCAACATGTGAAGATTGTAACGGCATTGTCAAACCAGATATAGTCTTTTTTGGAGAAAATTTGCCGACAAAATTTTTTACTTTGATGCAGAAAGATTTTCCAAAATGTGACCTTCTCATCATAATGGGATCATCCCTTGCTGTACAGCCGTTTGCTTCTCTTATTGATAGGTAAGTGACTAGACTAAATAGTGTTTTTATTTAACAAAATTCATATAACATAACTTGTTGATCCCTAAGAAAATTATTTGAGTATGCAGCTCTGAATGAAAGGCTTTAATGAAACCGAATTTTATTGATAGAGACAATCTAAATGTAGTGGCTTTGTGTTTGCCTGCATGTGAGAGGTACTAGATAGAAGGGAACATTCAAGGAATTAGAAAAGTTTATCCACAAAAGCTCTGTATGCTACCCAAGTCGAAGGAGAAATTCTTTGCAGCCTATTGGAATCAACATTGGCAGATTCACTAAGGAGGAAATTATACCTATGCAGCAAAGAGTTTTTTTGACTGAGATTACCAAATTTCATGCGAATAACTGTGCTAGCACTTGTCTTATAAAAGCCGAATTATGTTCACATTTATCCTCTTAAAGTTTTATTCCTCCCTTTATTATGAAAAGGATAGATTGCAAATCACCACACAGTGGAGATGTTGAGTCACAGATTGGTACAAAAAAAAAAGACTTAACAAGTAAACTTTTAGCCAGAAGGCCTTTTCCTGTATGAGACAAACACACACACACACACACACACACACACACACACACACACACACACACACACAACTACTTGGTCTGGCTGTCGAGGGGTGTGTGTGTGTGTGTGTGTGTGTGTGTGTGTGTGTGTGTGTGTGTTCATTTGAAAGCTTACTTGTTAAGTCTTTTGTCGTGTCTATCTGCAACTCAAAATCTCCTCTACATGATGAGTAGCAATATATCCGTCTCATAATAAAGGTGCTCAGGTGCAGGTGAGTTTGGCGTGATGGTTAGCGAGAGTGGCTTCTCAGATCACCCAATTTAACACTAATGAACTTTTTTTGTTTGTTTGAGGTTTTATGAAAGGTAGCTCTTACCAGGCACTTGTCAACATCCATTAAGAGTTGGTCACAAGCATTTTAGAGGCCATGACTGTAATTTGTAGCCTGCCAGGAATTTTCAAGAGAGGGCACTAATTATTTTTTCAATCATGTAAACTTTAGAGCAAAGTTGGAGGCAGGCATTTGAAGCACTTCCTGCAAAAATATGCGACTTAAGGGAAAAAGAATATTTAAAATTTGATTCCACCATTGTCTTAGTTCACACTGACTGATTTACTGTGCATGTTAGAGGGGAAAAAAACCATTCATGCTGCCTGTACAGTAGCAAAAATTAAAACACATGGCCCTTAGAGTTCATTATAAACAATGTTACACCTTAAAGTACCAGATGTGGACCATCTTACAGCAATGAAGCTCATTAATTTAATAAATTAATGGTCTTATAGTACTTTTAGCATTGTTGATGTGATAGTTAAGTTTCAGAAAAATTTCATCTAACGTAACCAGCAACAGATAGGAATTTTTAAGTTTGCCTTGCTTTGAATGTTCATCTCTAAACATTATCTTCATGTAGTTAAATTAATAACTCTTTAGGGTACCAGGTATTAACAGGGGAATGTTTGTGTAAATGCACATGGTTCTGCATACACATTGCCAGTTGGCTGTTGTTTAATGGCTGTAGCTCCACAGCAGTGCATTTTCAATCTGTTGTCACGTGAAACATTTTGCAGAATTCTACTTCATCCGCCCTGCTCTGACATTATCAGATTTTTTTCCCATTCTGTATACATAAAACCAAGGGAACAAGATGTACATGCAGAACCAGGGTTGCCCCAAGCTCTGGAAATCAGAGAATATCAGGGAAATTTCGAACGTATCAGGGAAATAAAAAAAAAAAACCACTATAAAAGTCTCGTTTTTGTCTCAATAGTGTGAAATTGTTCATCTACTGAGATGTCATGCTTTGTCGCTGGCTGGGTGCAGTCGAGTATGTGTGCCGCTTCCCTACTTTGTCGTTCTTACTGCTTCTCCCCGTCCCACTCCTCCTCTCGGCTTGCAGTCAGTGCTGCCACCACTACTTGCTGCTAGGCTAGCAGCTGATGAAGAGAGGCTGGGAGGCATGTGAAGTGACTTAGTTGGATCTAATTCTCAGAGATTGTTGACACAGCAGTGGAAGACGATGGCCACGTGTGCATGAGTTGTGTGTGTGATTGTGTGTGCGCTCTCTTTTTCTAACAAAGACTATGGCCAAAAATTTAGTTGTGAGTGTGTGATTGTCTTTTCTGTGTGCCTGTCTGCAGCTCAGCAATCATCTTTATGGTGAGTTGCTTCCAATCCTCATTAGTATTGATTTTCAAAGTATTTGCGCAAGTTATCTGTTGTGTGGATGATCACTGTGGTCTCATTTCAACAACATGGTGTCTGTGACACACAGTTTCCCACTAATGTGCGGGCTCTGCCAGTCGAATCTAGTCTAACCGATCTACTCACAGGCTGGGTCTGTCTGTCTGTGTGTGGCGTAATGTGGCAGAACTGTGGTGCTCCTCATCAGGCCAGAGGCCACGGGTGATGGATTTCAGTGATTGCAACTGTCTCACCACAAGTACAATGTACAGTACAGTGTTTTATAAATGTTTTATTTATTGTAGTACATTTTGCCACTTGGAAAGTAGTTTATATATTATAAAGTAGGGACGATAAGAAGAAGAAGATGGTGGCATTGATGGCAGTTTGTATGCTCTGTACTAATGTACTTCTTGAAGGAAAAATCACACAATACCTGTAGAATAATAGACCTAACACATTGGGTAATAACTGACAATAACGAACATAGTAGAAGTAACATTTTATTGGCGGTCACCTATAGTGTTGGTTTGCACAACTCTTCCCCGTCTTATACGTTTCTTTAAAGAGGCTCACTTTTTTCTCTTATTTCTGAAAGCAGTGAAGATATTTTAAAACTGTTTTGCGACTCCAACAAATCTCATTTTTTGTCATCAAATGTGGTTCGCTTTATTGAAATAAAATAACATTTGTGGTGTTAATGAAACATAAATACCAGTTGGCTTACTTTCTCCTTCCAAAAACAGTTCATTACAAAAGATTTTACTGTTAGTACTTAACATTTTTGCTCGGACATTTAGAAATAGATAAGTCCTTACATTTTTTTGTCTACTTATGTCTTTACTTGCCCTTGAGATCTCAAAATTTGACAGGGAAAAATGCTAAAACTTGTCTGGAAATCATGGAAATATCAAGGCATTTCACTTCGGTAAACTTGTGGCAACCCTGAGAACAATATGGATGGTACCTATAAATAAGTGTGCTGAATACTGGTCAATGATTGACAATATGGAGGTTTATTTATTTAATTATATGGTGATTTTATACAATATACAGTTGATATAAGGCAAATGATTTTATACGATATACATATGACATAAGACAAGATTAAACCTTAAAGTCCGTGTTTTTCAACCAGTTAATTAAGCTGGGTGTGAGAGTGAACAAGTCATCGGGAATTCCAGGGTATGAAAGAAGTGGACAGCGTTGGACTAAATGTTCAATTATCTGCTCTTCTTGATTACATTCACACATTGGTGAACTGATCCAGCACCATTTGTACCTGAAGTAGCTACAACCACCATGTCCAGTCCTTACCCTGTTGAGGCGGCACCAAAGTTTCCTTGATAGGTCAAAACCTTTTGGCTTCTTTGTGGGATCAAGGTGATGGGCTCTTGTTCCCAATATTTTTGTTAACCATTCATGCTTCGAGCTTTCATTTAGATCAAAACCATTCGCGATGAGTTGTCCTGCAGTAACACTTGCTGGTATTCTTGATCGCAATTGTTGCTGTGGCGCATGACAGAATTCCTGGTGTAATGGTAGAGAAGGTGATGCTGAGAGTTTCTTAGCCTCCCTCAGTAGAGCTTGTTTCTACCTTAAGTGAGGTGGAGGGATGTGACTCAGTACAGGTAACTAGTGGCATCGGGTTGATTTGATGGAACCAGTAATGCAGCGCATTGTGTCATTAAGTTTTGTGTCTACTTTGTTCACATGTACACTTTCCAACCAGACAGGTGCACAGTACTCGGCAGCAGAGTACACAAGACTGATGCCAGTTTAATGCAGACACTCAGCAGAGTTTCCCCAGGTGGTACCACTGAGCTTATGTAGTATGTTGTTCCTTGCAGCAACTTTATGAGAGAACTTGGTGATGAGCTCTTTGTAGGTCAGGGTTCTATGTAGAGTAATTCCGAGATATTTTCGGAAAGGATTGTACCTCAACGTTTGTCCATTGAGCAGAACTCTTGGTTTGTAGTTCGCAGCATGATTCGCTAGATGGAAACAAGAGACTCCAGTTTTTGATGTGGTTGGGATCAATCTCCAGGTCTTAAAGAAAGTTGACATCTTCGTCAGATCCTTAGTAAGAATTCATTCACCATCTTCAAAATTACTGCTCTGTACTACCAGTGCGATTTCATCAGCATAGTTGAATTTAGTTGATATTGTGGGTGGTAAATCATTACTG
Organism: Schistocerca gregaria; assembly: GCF_023897955.1. Classification (NCBI taxonomy): domain Eukaryota; kingdom Metazoa; phylum Arthropoda; class Insecta; order Orthoptera; family Acrididae; genus Schistocerca; species Schistocerca gregaria. The sequence continues at coordinate 378,747,353 of NC_064920.1, read as the reverse complement.
TATAAATTGAATAGTGATGGGGCTAAAGCAGATCCCTGTGGTAGGCCATTATTCAGTTTCCGTTTGTGGCTTTTAGGGCTGCCTAGAAACACTTCAAATTGCCTTTCACTAAGCATGCTGGATATTAGATCCACAATTTCTCGACTTGGTACAACTTGCAGTAGCTTGTAGATCAGCCCCTGTAGCCAGACAGTGCCAAACCGGCTGTCAGTTCAATGAAGACAGCTGTTGATTTCAGATGGCGTTGAAAACCTGCTTCAATATGAGTAGTTAGGGTTAAGATCTTGGTAGGGAGTCAGGAAGCAGGAATGATGTTAAAAAAATTGTTTTGTAATTGTTAGGTACGAAGCTGTGTAGTGATAATTATAATCACTTGAATAATTATTACAGTAACTTTTGGTTAGCCAGAGTAGTTTCAAATCTGAAAACATATCACACGAGAATGTCTAACTAAGTTACATCCAAAAACTGAGAAAAGTAAATACTATTGCTCAGTATTCCCAAGATGTGTTGATTGTAAAATAGAAGATTTAATGAGATGTTTCTTAAATTTCCCTGTAATATTTTAAATACAATTGTAGAGATACCAGCTGCACACCAGCAGATAATCTCAAAACGATTGCCAGTTGTAAAATATAATCTGTCTGTGTAGGGCTGTGAGTGATAGGCAGGACCAGATGTTATCATTTTATTTGTTTAAATGGATGACCATCTGCTGTGGGGGGGGGGGGGGGGGGACTATTCTTCCATGTAACTGACATGGCACTTCTCAGTTTGCATCACTTATGTAACTAATAATTGGAGCAAAATGGGACTAGTATGCAGAAAAGAATGATATGAGACTAATTCTGCCATGGAGCATCCAAGAGGCACATGAAGGAGACCTAATAAAAAAAGTCATTTTGTACAAAAGTGGGAAGCAACTGATGGGGGAAAAAAACTAGGCATGAGGAAGAACAGATTTTCAAAGTGTGAAGGACAGGGCAGCATCCTGGCACAACATGTGAATGCAGAAATTATCAAAACATTGCTTGATTCTGTTTGAGCTACTGTTCAACTACCAGTACACATGATCAGAAAACAGTTTTTACTGTAATGGAAATTTTTAACACTTCTGAAGAGTAGTCAATGCTTTTGTTGGATTATTTCTGTCATATTTAATAAATGTTTCCTGAGTGTAGTGTTAATTCCTTGGTAAAGTTGCAGATTTGATTCTTGTTTGAATTGGATTTTATTTACTGCGGCTATAAAGGCAGTGAATAAAGAGGTAGTGTTGAAATTGTGTGAACTACTGCATTTAAAGCTTGCCTCGCATAGTAAGTAGGCTTCATCACACAATCTGAGTGTGGCTGATGCTTACCCACATTTTTGTTGCACCCGTTCTTGTGGAGAAATTGATTATGTGCTGGGGAGCAATGATCTCAGCTGGGATGAATAGTAAAGGCACAGTAATTATGTGGTGGTTGGAAGTATCAAGATGGCAAAGGCTGTGAAGCAGTCACTGAAGTCGAGTATACTATACTGCACAGCACACTTGTGCAATTGGGTGGTCTAGCTGTCGCATGACCAAAGTTTGGCAGTGACCATTCATGTGGACAACAGCTTGTTAATTGTCTTGCCCACATACAATACCAAATAGTGGTTGCAGCTAAGTTGGTATGACATAGGGCTGCTTTTGCACATGACCCTGCCTTTGTTGCGGTGAGAGATGCCTGTGACAGGATTGGAGTAGGTGGTAGTTGAAAGATTATGGGACAGTTTTTTGCACCTTGTTCTGTTGAAGAGATATGAGGCAAGAGGTTGGGAGCAGGCATGGATTACGCATGGACAAGAATAGGTTGGATGAGTGGCAGAGTATTACTGTGGGAGAGGTGGGGAAAATATTTTTCATTTTAGTGCAGTCCCTCCGCCACACACTGTCAGATGGCTTGCAAAGTATGGATGTAGATGTAGATGTAGGTGAGAAGTAGTCAAAACCCTGTGTGAATGAGATTCAGTTTCTCCAGTCCTGGAGCTTACTGAGTCACAAGAGGAGTTCTCCTTTGTGACTGAGCAGTGGTTATGTGGGGAATGGTAAATGACCGGGAAGACGAGGCATAGGACATCTGTTTCTGGACAAAGTGGAGAGGGTAATTTTGGTCTGTGAGGCTCTCAGCAAGATCCCCAGCATATCCACTATGTGATCAAAAGTATCGGACACCCACAAAACATACATTTTTCATATTAGGTGTCTTGTGCTGCCACCTACTGCCAGGTACTCCATATCAGCAACCTCAATAGTTATTAGACATCATGCAAGAGCAGAATGGGGCACTCTGCGGAACTCACGGACTTCGAATGTGGTCAGGTGCTTGGGTGTCACTTGTGTCAGACATCTGTACACAAGATTTTCACACTCCTAAAACATCCCTAGGTCCGCTGTTTCCGATATGATAGTGAAGTGGAAACACGAAGGGACACGTACAGCACAAAAGCGTACAGGTCGACCTCGTCTGTTGACTGACAGAGACCACCGACAGTTGAAGAGCATCATAATGTGTAATAGGTAGACATCTATCCAGACCATCATGCAGGAATTCCAAACTGCATCAGGATCCACAGCAAGTGTTATGATGAGCAGCTGCTCATAAGCCACACGTCACACCAGTAAATGGCAAATGATGCCTCACTTGGTGTAAGGAGCGTAAACATTGGACTATTGAATAGTGAAAAAACATTGTGTGAAATGACGAATCACGGTACACAATGTGGTGGTCCAATAGTAGGGCGCGGGTATGGTGAATGACCGGTGAATGAAATTTGCCAGCGTATGTAGTGCCAACAGTAAAATTCAGAGGCGGTGGTGTTATGGTGTGGTCGTGTTTTTCATGGAGGTGGCTTGCATCCCTTGTTGTGCATGGCACTATCACAGTGCAGGCCTACATTGATGTTTTAAGCATGTTCTTGCTTCCCACTGTTGAAGAGCAATTTGAGGATGCCAATTGCATCTTTCAACATGATCAAGCACCCATTCACAATGCACAGCCTGTGGTGGACTGGTTACATGACAATAACATCCCTGTAATGGTCTGGTCTGCACAGAGTCCTGACCTGAATCCTATAAAACACCATTGGGATGTTTTGGAACACAGACTTTGTGCCGGGCCTCACCGACTGACATTGATACCTCTCCTCAGTGCAGCACTCCGTGAAGAATGGACTGCCATTCCTCAAGAAACCTTCCAGCACGTGATTGAATGTATGCCTGTCGGAGTGGAAGCTGTCATCAAGACTTAAGGGTGGGACAAAACCTCATTTAATTCCAGCATTACCGATAGAGAGCATCCCGATCTTGTAAGTCATTTTCAGCCAAGTGTCCAGATACTTTTGATCACATAGTGTATGTAGAGATACTGCTCATCACTAAAGATGCAAGCAATGGCCACAGGTGGATAGGCTGTATGAAAGGGATTTCTTGGTGTGGAACTAGTGGCTTCTGTCAAAATGGAAGTATTTTGTTCGTGTTTGCAAGGACTGATGTGGACGGAACTACTGACGGGATCATCCATTATGTGGAAGTAGACATTGAGGAAAGTGGCTTGTTGGTCTCGGGATGACCATGTGAAATAAATGAGGGAGAAGGTGTTGAGGCTCTGGAGGAATAGGGTTAGGGTGTTCTTACCCTCAGTCCATTGATCAAGAATTCATTAAAGAATCTGAACCCAGTGAGGGTTTAGGATTGTGGGTGACTAGATGGGCCCACGAATATGTTGGCATGGGATGGTGCGTGGGTGCCCACAGCTGAACCACAGATTTGTTTATATGTGATGACGTCAAAGATGAGGTAATTGTGATTGAGGATATAGTTGGTCATGGTGGCCAGGATGGAGATTGTAGGTCTGGAGTCAGTTGTTACGCTTAGGGAAAAGTAGTGGCATTTCTTACCACATTAAAGGTTGGGCTGCCAGTGAAAGCAACCCTGTGGTCTACCAACTTAGCTGCAAACACTGTGACATTCTGTGTGGGCGAGACCGTACCAAGCTGTCTGTACTGCATACCCCAACCAAGATAGCTGATCATCACAGTCAGGCCTGAAATTGTTGAAATTATGTATTTAAATCATGTTTTCTGTTGCAGAGTTCCAAGCAATTGTCCTAGGTTACTTGTGAACAGAGAAAAGGCTGGTGAACGAAGTTCTCTCATGGTGATGATGGGACTTGGTGGTCTTGATTTCAAATCCGAGTATTCTCGTGATGTTGCTCTACTAGGTGACTGTGATTATGGATGTCAGTTGCTAGCAGACAAGCTTGGATGGGGTGTAAGTCCTACAGTATATTTTTGTCTGATTGTAGGAGGTAAGGTAACTTAAACTTGATATAACTAAAATGTAAATAAAGTAATTACCATTCATAATTAGAAATTACCAAGAGCTGTAATTACTACTTATTCTGCATGCAGTTACTGAGTTGTAGAAATAATTAATCTTCCATTCTTTACCATCTTATATATGTATATTATGTATATCAAATTCTTTCCGTAATATTTCAGGATGAATTGAGAGAATTAGTTGCCAAAGAACATAAAAGAATAGATGAGGAGAACAGCAAAAATGTCAGTACAGGAACAAATGAGCAAGAAATAAAAGGTGCTCAGTCAGAGGGGAAACAAAAATCAGAAGTTAAAGAAGAAGCAAAGTAAGAATGAAAATTAATCTGTATGTTAACACTGTTGATCTCTGTACAAACATAAATTTTTTTATAATGTTTGTAAGTTTATAATGTGTGAAGCAGTAATACATTCACCAGAATAGAAATTATGAAATGTGCATGTGGTAACTACACTTGTTCTCACTAGCATATTCATATTATTCTTTTAAAGATGCATTTCTTTGGTCGTATCAGTGGCATAGGTTTTCTGAACCATACTGCGAACAGCTCGATACAAATATAAAATTATGTATACAGAGGTAACACGATATAAATAGTATGAATAATTATTTTAAACTATATTACAATTTCCACTTAAGTTCAAACACTGATAACTAAGAGAGCCTGACGTATCAATTATGAACAAAATAGAATATAAGAAAGAGAACTCAGTAGAGTGCTTTTGCAATCAAAAATTTTACATACCTACATTGTAGTCTCATAGAAAACAAAAAATGGGTTTGTATATTTGAAAAACATCATGACATAATAAAACAGGAGCCCTTTTGGAAGGGTCACTTTCAGTTTCACAATATTTTGCAGTAAGCGGTTTTGCTGTGGCTTGAAGAAATTCTAGGAAAACAGCAAGTGATTGACATCATCATCCTCTTTCTTTTGGCAATTGCTGAATGCATTATCGTTGATACCTATGCAATATACATGGGGAAGTGTTAAACAATCATTGGTAATGAACTCATATCAAGGTAGTTATTAGCTTCCTGCTCACCTGCAACTTTGGAAAGTGGGGGGGGGGGGGGGGGTGCTTCTACTTACTGGTTGGATCACAGCCTAGTTTTGACCTTTTTGACTGACTGAAAGGTGCCAATCCTCAGCCAGTTGCCACATCCATAACTTGAACTCAGAAGATGGTAGACTGATGTTCATTACAGTACCAGAAACAATGGCCTACTTCATTAGCTGGTTGACCTTGTCACTGTAGACCAATCATGCATGAGTTGGAATCCAAGGAAAATAGATTCTCATACTTCTTTATAAGATTTCCAGTGTTTGAATATTAATTTTACAATTCCAATTCAGAATTTCAGTAGATTGCAATACACTTTTTGAGTCTTGACATCATCAGCAGGTTGGGAGCCCCACATGATGGCCAAATTTGAAAGCCTCTCAAATCAGTATTTCTTCTGCAGTGAAAATTGTACAGTATGGGGACAGATGAAACTACTTGGAATGTTTCAATTTGGGGACAAGAAAAGCACATCCTTCTGTTGAAGTCTCTTGATACCAATATCCATCAATATAACATCAACAGAGTGCAGCCAATAAAGATTAACATAAGTTTGAATTAATTGTGGCAAAGTAATTTCTCATAAAACTGCAATAGTGAACGGCATTCCATATATGTGATTATGTAGCAATCTGAATCCAATGAAACACACCATATCTAATGGTTCCTTATTTCTGATGTAGACCTTGTATGTGGAAGATCATCTCTTCCTCTTAAGAGGGTGATTAATGTACTGTTAGGCCACTGACTCTTGCGGCAAATAAATTTTCTCATCAAGTGCTGATGTTGCATGCTCAGTGGATGTTCAAATGTGTGTGAATCCCTAAGGGACCAAACAGTGAATGTTCAGCACTTTCATTGAAGTTGATTGCATTGCTCCAAGGCAGTGGAACTAATCAAACATTTTCAATCATAGAATTACTAAGAAACCTCACACATTCTTGAAATGTGTACTGCAGTAAACTTTTGGGATCACATTTTGAGCCAGACTAAGACTAGAGACAGATATTTCTCTCTCGTAGTAGCTGCTGAAGTATGTCGGGAAACCACATTGACAAACTAAAACCTTCATTCTGACAGTGTCTCAGTGATACTGTGAATCCTAGTCCAGCACCAGTTCTAATTTGCTAAGAAGTGCATATGCTGCTGAAAAGTGTGTGATTCTTCTTCGAATTCCTTGGCTAAAATGGAGAGATTCTCCTCATTATCTTTATTATGAGATACCAATGAAGGCATGCAAGGGATTTCAGTGTAATCTGAAAAAAGTAAGGGGAATGAACTGGAAGACGAGCTTTGTATCTTACGGTGTATTTGTAGATACTTATTAACAAATACCAAAGAAATAGGATTGTTTACTAGTATAGTACACTATTTTACTTCGACATGATTGTTCAATCAGTAGTGTTTGTGCTACTAAATGTTAACATCATTTAAGTTGATGGAAACGAGTATCTCGGTACTTTGTAACATACAGAGACAAAAGTTATGGGATACCTCCTAATATCATGTTGACCTCCTTTTGTCTGGTGTAATGCAGCAACTCAACAAGTTATGGACGCAACAAGTTGTTAGAATTGCCTGCAGAAATATTGAGACAAGCTGTCCATAATTGTGAAAGTGTTGCTGGTGCAGGATTTTGTGCATGAACTGACCTCTCGATTATGTCCCATAAATGTTTGATGGGATTCATGTTGGATGATTTGGGTGACCAAATCATTCACTTGAATTGTCCAGAATGTTCTCCAAACCAATCACAAACAATTGTGGCACGTTGTCATTCATAAAAATTCCATAGTTGTTTCAAGTCATGAAGTCCCTGGATGGTTGCAGGTGGTCTCCAAATAGCTGAGCACAACCATTTCGTCGGTGATTGGTTCAGTTGGACCAAAGGATTCTGTCCACTCCATGTGAACACAGTCTCCACCATTACGGATCAAGCACCATCTCACGAAGTGCCTTATTGACAACCTGGGTCCATGGCTTTGTGGGATCTGTGCCACACTTGAATCCTACCATCAGCTCTTACCAGCTGAAATCGGGACTCATTTGACAAGACCACAATTTTCCAGTTGCCTAGTGTCCAACGGATAGGGTCAGAAGCCCAGAAAAGGCACTGCAGGCAATGTTGTGCTATTAGCTAAGGTACTTGCATTGGTAGTCTGCTGTCATATCCCATTAACACAAAATTTTGCTGCACTGTCCCAACAGGTATGTTCATTAAGTGTCCCACACTGATTTCATGCACTGTTGCTTGTCTGCTAGCACTAACAACTATGCAAATGCCTCTGGGCTCTGTCATCAAGTGAAGGCATTCAGTCACTGTGTTGTCCATGGTGAGAGGTAATGCCTGAAATTTGGTTTTCTCAACACCCTCTTGACACTGTGGATAGTCGATCATTGAATCCCTAATGATTTCTGAAATGGAATGTCCCATGTGTCTAGTCCGAGCCTTTTTACACGAATCAACTGAGCACAGATGGCAGCTTTGGCAATGCACTGCCTTTTTATACCTTCTGTACACAATACTAGCACTATCTGTATATGTGCATATCACTTTCCCCTGACTTTTGTCACCTCATTGTGTGTTAAACAATAGCCAGTAATGTACTGCTCGGAAACAGGTGATTTTTTTTCACTGTACAAAATTCATATTTAAGTTGACCATTGTGGAATCCTACAGAGCTTTGACAGACTGACTGTTGTCTGACTCATAACTTTTGTTTTGTAGCTCCAACCTTAAAATGAATACATTAATAAATTAATACTTGGACCTGGCAAATATAAGCATCTTAAAACCAGCAATTAGTGGTAGTCTGTTCATGCCACAGTAATCAAAGCTTCACTTTATTCATGAATAATCTTAATCGTTAACAGAAAGTCTTAATTTTAACATCAAGGAGGTTATTTAGGACATAATGTATAAATTAGTAACTACACAGTGATGTTCATTTGAGTTGTGCTGTTTTTGTTCTAAACTTGTAGCGCATATATGATCCATAAACAAAATACTTTCTTTGTTATGCACAGCTACACATCAGTTGCTGTATCAAGAGTGTGACTTGTATAGAGCATACTGTGAAATGAAATAGTCACAACCAGAAACCTGTCACTTAGTTACATGTAAGGTGAGGTAGGTAAAGTTCTGTAGATGGGCCAGTCGGGCCTCACTGACTGCTGCGTCATCCTCTGTCAATAGCAACACTGAATGCAGTATGGAGGGACATGTGGTTATCACGCCGCTTTCCCACTCTTTGTTAGGTTTCTTGACCTTGGGAATGCTACTAATCAGTCGAGTTGCTCCTCAGTTAGCCGAGTGCACTCTGTACTAGACCTTCCACAAAGGAAAATTCCTGGCAGTACTGGGAATCCTCGACATGGCAGTCAGCAGCTAGTTATATTTTTCATAGATCATTTGAATGATTCTTTTATCGAAATGACATGGAATAAGTCAGTTTATAGGGCTTGTATACATGTTTAATGTTGACATTAGTATACACTTTTTTGTCCTATTCATGCAGCTAAACCTTTGTCTTTTTTTAAAATTGTCAAAAAATTTTGGTTGCAGCTTATTAACTATTCTTCTCAAAATGTGATGGATTATTTATGATAAATCTCACTAGCAAATATATGTATTGTGATGGTACAGTTAAGATGTCCAACTTCTTGAAGAGATACCTGCATGAAGGCTGCGGATGAATGCTACAAATTGTTCTTACTGCTTGCTTTTATTCAGTAAATACTTTCTTCCGAATTGATGACTTACCCCCGGAAAGTTATTCCATAAGACATTACAGAGTGGAAATATGAAAAATATGTAAGAAGTTGATTCATTTGTTTCCCAGACTGGTAGTTACACAAAGAGCAAAAGAAGCTGACCGTAATTGTTTGAGAAGCTCAGTAACATGTTTCTTCTGGTTCTATTTTTCATCAGTATGTACACCCAAAAATTTGAAGTATTCTATCTTATTTAATGAGCAGAAGAAGCTTATGTTGTCCTTCCGACCTTGCACATTGTAACAATAGAAAACCCAGGATGAAATTACAACTGTATGGAAAGAATAGGTTGTTGCTCACCACATTGAGGAGATGTTGAATCACAGACAGGCAAAATGAAAAGAATGCTAGGTTATTCAGCAGACTAAGTCTGTCAGACATAGAAAACACACATATTCACACACACATGAGCACTAAGACGCAACTGTGACTTTGTCAGAGGTGAGCAGCAATCTTGACTGGAGCAAGTATTTGGGGTGCAGATGAGCTGTTGAGTGTGGAGGGGGGAAGGATAAAAGGCTGCCAGTGCAGCCTGTGGGAGCATGCAGAGACATGATGGGGACAAGCTAGGGCTGCTACAGGCAGCATCAGGAGGGTGTGCTGAGGGGGTGGGGGTGGGGGGAAAAGAGAGAAATAGAAAAGTGAAAAGGATTATGAGGGTGCATTGGATGATAGAAGGTGTGCATAGTCCTGGACTGAGATTAGGGAATGGGATAGGACAGGGACCGGAACAAGTTGGGACCAGAGGGTTGCAGAAAAAAGGAGATATTATGGGGCAGGTTCCCACCTGTGCAATTTAGAAAATCTGGTGTTGATGGGAAGAATCCAGATGGTCCAAGTCTGTGAAACAGTCGTTAAAATCAAGCACATTGTGTTGGATGGCGTGCTCAGCAACTGTCTCTTTGGCTACACTTTTGTGGCTGGCCATTCATGCGGCACATTGGTTGCTCATAAATTGGTGGCTCCAATGGCTGCTTTTACAGATGGCCTTTGAAGGGATGTGAGATGCCTGTGACAGGACTGAAGTAGGTGGTTATGGGAGGATCCATGGGACTGATTTTGCATCTAGGTCTATCACAGGGATGTGACCCACGAGGAAAGGAGTTTGGAGCAGCAGTGGGCTACAGAAGGACAAGGTATTGTGTAGGTTCAGTGGGTGGTCAAATATCATTATAGGTGGTGTGAGGAGGAAATCTATTATTTAAAGGCAATATGAGTAGTAATTGAAACATTTTCAGAGAATGTGATTCACTTTCTCCACTTGTGTGTGGCACCGAGTCATAAAAGAGGTGTTCCTTTGCAGCTGTACAATGGTTATATGGGGAGTGGTAGATGATTGAGGAGACAAGGCACAGGAAATCTGTTTCTAGATGTTGTGGAGAAGGTAATTTTGGTCTGCAAATGCCTCAGTAAGACACTTGGCAAATTTTGGAGAGTGACTGCTTGTCACTACAGAAGGTACGACCACAGTAAGTATGATGTGGACGGAGGAAGTGAGGTAACCATCCTTGAGGTGGAGGTCGTTATCATGGAAGGTGGCTTGTTGGTCTGAAGACCAGGTGAAGAGAATGGGGAGAAGGTGCTGAGGTTCTGGGGGAATGGACACAGACCATCCTCACCCTCAGTCCACCTTGTGAAGATGTTCATCAATAAATCTGAACTGGTGTTAAGTAGTTTGGGATTCTGGGTGGTTAGGAAGGATCCCTGTAGATGGCCCTTAAAGAGGCTAGCTTAGGATGGTGCCATGGGTGGCTACTTCTGCACCATAGATTAGTTTGTAGATAATTCCTTCAAAGTGATGGTGGTTGAATGCATAATTGGTCATAGTGACAAGGAACTAGGTTCCACTGCAGATTTGAAGTCAGTCAGGTGTTAGTAAAGAAAGCAATGCCCAACAATTTTAAGGCCATAGGCATTGGGGATGGAAACTCTAGAAAGTTAACAAGGCACAGTTTGGTGACAGTGGGGGGAGGGGGTATGAATCACATCTAGATGGAGGAATAAACTGATTCAGACAGAGTTCAATGTTGGTTTTGGATTGAGTCTGATTGGTAGAATTGTGGTGAATATGTTTTTCCACTGTAAGGACCAGGAGAAAGAGACAAGGGCTTTAGCAAGTCCAGCATGATTGAATTTGGATATGTGCCAAAAGATAAGGCCTAATACTTCTGGGACTGAGGTTTTGGAGGACAGGGTCATGTCCTGTGTTGCAGGTCTGTCTAGGCATATATGTATTACAGTGGAGCGTCGATTGTCCGAAGTAATTGGGGGACATGGGTGTTCAGAAAACTGGTTTGTTCGGATAATCGAACTGTACATCTTTGTTCGCCAAAAAGAAGTACTGTACAGTAAATTTATTCATAAAAACAGGCATCTCTTTTAGTATTTCAGAGTAACATACAAAGGCAACTTCAGCAGGAATATATAGTATGTGGCACAGTTTATTAAACGAAAATATATACATATTACATACACATTTTGCATGAACAATACGCACAGTATACAACATTAACATTTTAAAAAATCCTTTATTTTGGTCTGTCTAAGCAAGCTTACACGCTTACGAGCAGCTAAGTCACATACTTTTTTCATTACAAATATCTGAAACTGGTCACTTTCATTGGGCTTCAAACCATCGCAAGGCAGTATCTAAACAAGTGAACCCCACAGAAGCTGTTGGTATACTTTCATCTTCACTTTCTGGAGCATTGATTGATGAGATGCTGGCGGCGTCTTCTTTATCAGTGACAGCGTTTACAATCTCGCTGTCCTGCATGATTTGGTGTCCTGGATCTGCATCATCGATATTCATCCATTCATGAATGTCTTCATCATCACATCCGTGGCAATCTATTTCTTTTAGCATACCGAGAATTTCGGACATATCATTCTGTTCATCATTTTCGATCATACCTTGTGAATTTTCTTCTGTGTCCAAAATTTTATTCCAGGCTTCCTTCAAATTCTCTTCCTTTTTGCTATTCCATGCTGCGCTGATCATGTAGGACGCGTCTTTCAAGTCAGTATTCTTATGATTTCTTAAGAGACTTTCTTCTCCATCCTCTTCTCTTTCTAACAATAACTACTGTGAGAAACTTCGTTTGGGAGTGAGGGGGATGATGGATCGTAGGGTGGGAGAGTAACAGGTGCGAGCCAGTACACAGTTCGGTTATGCGGTCGTTCAGTTGACCGAAGTTCAGATAATCGACGCTCTACTGTATGTCCACAGTAATGGGCACATTATAACTAATTAAATAGCACAACTGTACAAACACCTGCAGAGTTTCAATTTTCTGAGACGCACGTCTTTATTAATTAACAGGCTGCATATATTTTGGCAAAAAAGTACAAAGGTATTAAGTTTCTTGACAGACCTCTTGAATGGCAGAACCTCTCTAAAAATTGGTGTGGCTAATGTAGCTCTTTTTGTCCAGTACATCTGATATGTGGGTTGTTTCACAATGCTTTGTAACAATATTACAGCAACAAATATGTACATCTCATCAATTGTTGTTGGCTTCCATGCCAGGACGTTTGTTTGTGTTGCATATTTGTTGGTCTCGGTAACCAAAATTTGCATAGAAACAGCTGTCCAGAAAGAGACGTCACCGTAGATGAAAGCCTGCTGTTATATAAAGGGCAACTGGGATGGATCCAGTATTCGCCACTCAAGAGAGCTAGGTTTGGCATAAAAACATTCATGTTGTGTGAGTCACAGACTGGATATGTTTTGTCCCTAATTATTTACGTTGGCAAGGGCACTACGTTTGAGGAAGAATACAAGGATCTGCCAATGTCGTCACAAATTGTAATGACACTAATGTAATCCTTGCTAAATATGGGCTACTGCTTGACTCTAGATAATTATTATAGTTCTCCCCAGCTTGCTGACCTTCTGCTAACAAAAAGAACAGGTATGTATGGCACCGTGCGTCCTGCAAGAAAAGAAATACCACCTTCTTTCCGGACCAAGAAACTGAAGAAAGGGGAAGTTGCAGCATTCCAGCGAGGTAATCCGACTGCACTGAAATGGAAAGATAAGAGAGACGTCTGCATGCTGTCCACTATCCACACTGCAGAAATACGAACACGGAAAGTAGGAAACAAATATATTGGGAAACCAGTGGCTGTATTTGCTTATAATGACCCAATGGGGGGGGGGGGGGGGTGGAAAAGGTTGATCAGCACATAGCAAACAATCCATTGCCATGCAAGAGGGGTAAAAAGTATTACAAGAAGATATTTTTTCATCTATTGGAATTAGCAGAATGGAATGCCTTTGTCCTATATAAAAGACATGGAGGAGAGCTCCCTGCCCTTGACTTTCACGTGGCTGTCGCTGAACAGCTCATTGCCAAACATCAGGTGGAGGAATGTTCACCGAAAGCAGCGGGCCGTCCATCAGCAAAATCAACCCCAACGCGACTTGTTCGACGTCATTTTCCATCTACAATTCCTCTGACCGAGAAGAAGCAGAATCCAACAAGAATGTGTAGGATGTGATTCTACACAGAGTACGCGAAAGAACTTGCCCCCCTTCTAACAGCCGTGTACCTCTAGTCTCTAGAGGAACGGAAGGTTCCAAATGATTGGAAAAGAGCACAGGTAGTCCCAGTCTTCAAAAAGGGTCGTCGAGCAGATGCACAAAACTATAGACCTATATCTCTGACGTCAATCTGTTGTAGAATTTTAGAACATGTTTTTTGCTCAAGTATCATGTCGTTTTTGGAAACTCAGAATCTACTCTGTAGGAATCAACATGGATTCTGGAAACAGCGATCGTGTGAGACCCAACTCGCTTTATTTGTTCATGAGACCCAGAAATTATTAGATACGGGCTCCCAGGTAGATGCTATTTTCCTAGACTTCCGGAAGGCGTTCGATACAGTTCCGCACTGTCGCCTGATAAACAAAGTAAGAGCCTACGGAATATCAGACCGGTTGTGTGGCTGGATTGAAGAGTTTTTAGCAAACAGAACACAGCATGTTGTTATCAATGGAGAGACGTCTACAGACGTAACCTCTGGCGTGCCACAGGGGAGTGTTATGGGACCATTGTTTTTCACAATATATATAAATGACCTAGTAGATAGTATCGGAAGTTCCATGCGGCTTTTCACAGATGATGCTGTAGTATACAGAGAAGTTGCAGCATTAGAAAATTGTAGTGAAATGCAGGAAGATCTGCAGCGGATAGGCACTTGGTGTAGGGAGTGGCAACTGACCCTTAACATAGACAAATGTAATGTATTGCGAATACATAGAAAGAAGGATCCTTTATTGTATGATTATGTGATAGCGGAACAAACACTGGTAGCAGTTAATTCTGTAAAATATCTGGGAGTATGCGTGTGGAACGATTTGAAATGGAATGATCATATAAAATTAATTGTTGGTAAGGTGGGTACGAGCTTGAGATTCATTGGGAGAGTCCTTAGAAAATGTAGTCCATCAACAAAGGAGGTGGCTTACAAAACACTTGTTTGACCTATACTTGAGTATTGTTCATCAGTGTGGGATCCGTACCCGGAGATAGAGAAGATTCAAAGAAGAGCTGCGCATTTTGTCACAGGGTTATTTGGTAACCTTGATAGCGTTACAGAGATGTTTAGCAAACTCAAGTGGCAGACTCTGCAAGAGAGGCGCTCTGCATCGCGGTGTAGCTTGCTCGCCAGGTTCCGAGAGGGTGCGTTTCTGGATGAGGTATCGAATATACTGCTTCCCCCTACTTATACCTCCCGTGGAGATCACGAATGTAAAATTAGAGAGATTCGAGCGCGCATGGAGGCTTTCAGACAGTCGTTCTTCCCGCGAACCATACGCGCCTGGAACAGAAAAGGGAGGTAATGACAGTGGCACGTAAAGTGCCCTCCGCCACACACCGTTGAGTGGCTTGCGGAGTATGGATGTAGATGTAGATGTAGTTGTAGTGTGCGTGATGCCAGAGGGAAGAAGGCACGGAGTGAATCAAGATACATGTGTAAAGACTGTGGTGTAGCTTTGCATATTGATCCTTGCTTGAGGGTATTTCACACAGCCACAAACATATAAACAAGTGGCTCTAAATTTTAATGGCTAGTGTTGCTGTTCACTTTTAGTGCTTTGATCCACAGAATTACTGTAATTTTAAGAGAAAAAAAAGGTAAGCCTATCACAAGTATACTCATGATTTTAAACCAGGGGCTATTTAGAGATGAAAATGTCAATTGTTAAGCACCTAAAAAATAATTTCCTTGTTACTGTCATTATTGTGCTTCACTGAATATTTCATTTTGGCAATAAAAAAATTAGTTGAAAAAAGAACCATAATATTATAAATAATACATATGTTAAGAAGTTAAACATAATAAGGGGCACTGGACCTCCAGGAGTCAGTGCTGTTGAGTGTTGGTGTTTACTTCAGCTTGAGTAAAATTAGACACTATCTCAACAATGTAAGTTGTCAGAAGCTGTACCAGCAGGAGCTCAAAAGAATGCATGAAAGTTAGTATGTCACAGCACGAGGAACCTAATATGATTAGAGTGGTCTTAAGTGTAGATGTGTGACAACTTGCTTCCCAAGAATGCAAAGTGTTCAGAAATCAGAGCAAGAAGACTAGTCATCCATAATTACCTGCAGCCATATAGAATGCAGTGTGTTAATCTGACACTATTTCAAATGGTTTGTAATAGACACACAACCACAATGTAACTTTTAAAAGAAATTTTCAGGACCCGTCAGTTCTATGTAGGGTATGAAAAGTTATTTATCTGTTACATTTTTTAAAACAATAAAACTAAATTACATTATTGACCATGCCAATATATTATGTGATATTTAGAATCTGTTGTTTTTGCAAATCAGTTGTCATAAATAAATCACTTAAACTACTGTAATAATATGCAAACATAACTGACGTGTGCGATAAATCAAGTGCTTTACCTAAATAGTATAATTCTAAAAGCAGCACCTTTTTTTTTTCTTTTTTTTCAAAAATAATGTTTCTTCCCTGATCAGTATAAGATGATAGATTTGACAGTTTTATCTGTAGACAGAGTACAGCAGATGGCCTGTATAAGAAGTACCCACCACATACCATTAATGGGTAAGAGTCAATGTAGTCTACCGAAGCAGTTTGACATAGGCGCAATATTGTGCTATTTTACATTTTGAGTTTTTCATTATTCTTGACTGATCATAAATAAAAAATAATCATTATCCTCCTACAGTCCAAACTGTGGGCGATATTTATCAATAGGGGCTGTATAAATGCAGGCCAAAGTCGTCTGTTTCATCAGCAACCTGACACCATTTATTGTGAATACAACCCTTGGGCTGTGGCCAAGGCATTCTCAGTCTTACTATTTCTTGAAGGGATGCTAGTTACGCAACATCTGCACGAGAACCTCTACAAAAGTGGGAAAGCAGGAAGGAAGGAAGATTAAGGTTAAATGTTGTATTGGTGATGAGGTTATTAGAGATAGTACAGAATCTTGATTGAGGAAGTATATCAGCTGTGCACTTTCAAAGGAAACTGGACTGCAGTTTTTTATGGCAATTAAGTTGCATCCGATTGGATGTGAGGATGTTTCACATGCAACGGAAACCTAGTGTACGAGGGTCAGTCAAAAAGTAATGCCTCCTATTTTTTTTTTTTTTCTACGTTTAATTGTCAGGATATTTAAATGCAATTACATAGGTTGAAAACCACAACATTGAGGATCATTTTGTCATTTTTCAATGTAATCTCCGCCCATCTCTACAGTTTTGGTCCATCTTTGAACAAGGGCATGTATCCCAGCACGGTAAAAATCACAGCTCTGCTTCCTAAGCCATTGACGCACGGATGTTTTGACGGCCTCCTCATCTTCAAAATGAATCCCACGATGAGCTTCTTTTAGTGGCCCGAACAGATGGAAGTCTGATGGTGCCAGGTCAGGGCTGTATGGGGGGTGAGGCAAAACTTCCCATCCAATTTTGACAATCTCGTCAGAGGTGTGACGACTGGTGTGTGGTCTTGCATTGTCATGCAAAAGAAGAACATCTGCCATTGATTTTGTTGGGCGAACTCGCTGAAGACGTGCTTTAAGTTTTTTGAGGGTTGTGACGTATTGAACAGAATTTATTGTGCATCCCTGCTCCAAAAAATCAACCAGAATCACACCCTCTGTATCCCAGAAAACTGTTGCCATAACTTTCCCTGCCGATCGCACAGTTTTGAATTTTTTCTTCCTCGGCGAGCTTGTGTGACGCCACTCCATTGACTGCCTCTTTGATTCGGGTTCAAAAAAATGCACCCATGTTTCGTCCCCGGTCACAATTTTTTTCAGAAACTCATCTCCCTCCAAACGGAAGCGCTGCAAGTGTTGGGAGGCTATTGTTTTCCTTGCCTCTTTATTCTGATCGGTTAACATTCTTGGAACCCACCGTGCACAAACTTTTGAGTACCCCAATTGTTTAATAATCGTGATCACACTGCCTTTACTAAGAGAAATAATGCGACACACTTCATCTGCAGTCACCCGACGGTCACCACGAATGATGTCATCAACTTGCTGAATGTTGTGCGGAGTCACTGCACTCACCGGCCTGCCGCTCCGCTTTTCGTCAGTCAACGGTGTTTGCCCTTCAGCTTCCTTACAACAACGAACCCATCATCTAACAGTGCTGACATCCACTGTCACAACACCATACACCTTCTTCAGTCTTTCATGAATGCGTATGGGCGTTTCACCTTCTGCATTCAAGAATTCAATCACACAACGCTGTCTCAAACGAACATCGATGTCGGCCATCTTACAAACTTCTGCTGTGCTGCCACCTGTTGACACAGAAAGTTACTACTGCAGTGGATTGCAGAAGAAGGTTTGAGGAATAGCGCCAAATTCAAATTTTTCACTTAACTTAATTTTTTTAAGTAGAAAAAAATGGGAGGCATTACTTTTTGACCGACCCTCGTATCTTGTGGCTGGTTGGAATGCAGTCAGTCGCGTGTGTAACAGTGTTTTGAGAACTTCCTCCTTGCAACATTATCCTGTACTGGTACCAGTAATTTTGACAGATAGGAAGAGTCAAATCACAGTCGGGGAAAACATCAAAAGCTGAACATTTCAAAATCAACAGTATGTGATGATTTAGATAAATGCTTGCCTCTACTGTGTTACAAACTAAATCTTCTGCATGCTCTTTGGCCAGATAATCTTGTTGGAATCAGTTTGCAGAGTTGATGCTGGAATTACCAAGGATGACGGCAATTAGCCAGTCGCTGACTTTTCGTGTGAGGCCACGTTTCATATTTGTGGAAAAGTGAGCAGGTACAGTTTCTGGGTGTGAGGAACTGATAAACTGCATACGTTTCGTTGCGTGCAAGCTTGACAGCCCAAAGGTGAATGTGTGGTTCAGTCTGCTGAAGATTGGCATTGTTGAATGATTCTCCTTTCATGTACCTGCAATAACTTGGACCATATAGCTACAGATGCTGGAGAATTACACTCTTCCACAATTGTGCTTGGAGAACATTTTTAACAAGATGGTACCCATTCTCACTGTACCAAAATACTGTACTCTTTCCTAGATTACATAATTCTGGACCACTGGATTGACAGAGATGGACTAATAGTATGACTGCACAGACCCAATGGACGTCTTTCTGTATGTGAAAGAATAAGTGTGTGGCACTCTTGTGACTCATGTTGCAAATCTGCATGGCCATATTGGTGGCAGCGGTGTTACCTAGTGTTTAATGAAGACTTTTTCCCATTTAATGAGCTGAGCTGTGCGCAATATCTGCGATGTAAAGTTTATTCAAAGACAGTAATTTGTCTTGTTTGCTGGCACGTTTATTAAGTACATATTTTATATACACTCCAAGACAAAAAACAATGCACCACAAAGAATTTATCTGAATGGTGTGGAAATCAACAGATGTGATGTACAGTTGCAGAAAATTGGATGATTTATTAAACAGAAAGAGCTTCACAAATTGAGTAAATCAATAATGCATTAGTTCACCTTTGGCATGTATGCAAGCAATTATTTGGCTTTGCATTGATTGATAGAGTTGTTGGACAGCCTCCTGAGAGATATCGTGCTAAACTTTGTCAAATTGATGCGTTAGATGGTCAGTATCCTGAGACAGTTGGAGGGCCCTATCCATAATGCTCCAAACGATTTCAGTTGGGGAGAGATCTGGCAACCTTGCTGGAAAAGGTAGGGTTTGGCAAGTGTGAAGGCAAGGAGTAGCAACTCTTGCTGTGTATGGGGAGGCATTATCTTGCTGAAATGCAAGCCCAAGACGTTGTGCAGAAAATCATAATGTACCACTGTGTTGTAAGGGTGCTGCAGATGACAACCAAAGGGATCCTGCTATGAAATGGAAGTGGCACCCAAGACCACCACTCCTGGTTATCACGCCATATAGCAGGCAACAAATACATTGGTATCTCACTACTGTCTGGGCAGTCACCGGACACATCTTCAACTGGGATCTCATTAACTGTAGTAGCATTGTTATCAGTGATGAGAACCACTTTGAACTAAGTCACAATGATCAGCAAAGACATGTCTGGAGACACCCCGGACAGTGGTGGGATCTAACCGGAATGCTGACTGCTGTACAGCCTGAAAACCAAGAGTGATGGTCAGGGATACCATTTCTTTTCATAGCAGGACCCCTTTGGCTCCCACCCACAGCACCCTTACAGCATAGTGGTATGCTGACAATACTCTATTTTCTGTTTTGTTGCCCTTAGAGCTGCTTACATTTCACCATGGTACTGCCTGCCCCTACACTGTGAGAGTTTCTACTGCTTGTCTTTACAAACACCAAATCCTATCTTGGCTGTCAAGGTTGCCAGATCCCACCCCCAACTGAGAATGTTTGGAGCATTATTGCCAGGGCTCTCCAACCATCTCAAGATTTTCATGCTCTAATTCACCCATTGGACAGCATTTGCCAGAGTATCCCTCAAGAGGACATCCAACAACTGTAAGTCAATGTCAAGCTGAATAACTGCTTGCATAAGAGCGAGAGGTGGACCAAGGCATTATTGACTTGCTCAATTTATGAAGCTCTTACTCGTGAATTCATTAGCTAATTATTCTGAAGTTGTAATCATCTGTTTGTGTAAACATGCACAATACATACTTTGATTTCCATCTTATTTGGATAATTCCATTGTGGTGTGCCCCTTTCTTTTTGTCTGAAAGTGTATATTATTTTAACAGTCAGTATCACATTTTGATCTATTTGTTGTGAAAAAAATACATTGGTTGGAAATAAAGATCACTTTCAAGAAGTCTTGTTTTGACCTCAATTCATCTTGTTGATGACTGAGAAAATAAGTAATGAATTTATTGCAGAATGTGTGCATTAAGACTCAACCAGTAAATGCAAAGACTACTGGGAGGAGTGGAACAGCTGCTCAATAACTGAATCCTACACAGTAAGAATGCTTGAAACACAAAGATCAGCAGGCAACAGACAACTGAGGCGGTGTGACCATCGGAACAAATGGACAGACCTACCCAATGCTGAAGACCTTAAATGATGGAAAAACCTGTTTTCAAAACAGTCAATAAACATTTACTGTCTTCAGTTGTTCTTTTTGATAGGAAGGTGTAACATATTTTTAAATGCACTGGAAGTTTTTAGCTTACATGCCATTACCATACTGTGAATAATGCCTGAAAAGACTCAAGCCATATCGGTTGTTCAGGGAGGATGGCACCCGAGTCTTGCGTGAGTGCACGATAGTGATTCAGCAATGTGATACCACGTAGTTTCTGTGTTTTTCACTACCTGTTGCTCACAATTGTAATTAGTGTACTGCCCCTTCTTGTGCTGTTGCCAGCTATTATTGTCTCTGGTAACCAATTGTTCACGTGATTGTAGATCTTTAAATGGTGGACTTCAATGATAGTGAAGTAGAATTGGCTAAATTATGTCAGATGATTATTTATTATCCTACTTATTACCCTTTCAAGAAACATAATTCAAATTTGGAATAAGTTGTCCTTTCATTTAATTTTGGTGGGTATTAACAAAGTTCATGTTTTATTAGTTGACAAGAAATCCATGTCTGTCAGCGTATAGTGTAGTAGTTCATATTTGTGTTGGTGACTTTAAGAAGTTTGAGAGTGCAAACCTATACCTTACAGACAACAGGTCTTATTTTATATTTGTTTTCAATCTTTGTAGCTCATAGCTGTTGTACTGTAGTCTAATTATGCCTGCTGCACCGCAATCATGAAGTTACAATATCGAAAAGACAAATTTGACAACATAGGAGAGCCATGTTCCTTGCAGTCAATAAAAATACAGGGCTACTGTAATGGATTCATTCATTTTCAAAGTTCTTGTTGTCCAAAGTTTTACATGTACAAATATCATTACTGCATGAAAAGAACCCTAGACTCATGAAGTTTGCATTTGTGCCCACAAGTCAGCCTTATGAGTACAGTGCCTTGAAAAAATGGTGACAAAGCAATAAATAGTTTGTCCGTTTTGGAATATGCGAGATGTTTTATCTGTTATAACAGTGCAGTGTGCATTCAGAAAGAAATATGGAAAAGAACTACCATGTAAACAGAGCACTGTGCATTGGTATTAACAATTTAGGGACACTAGATGTTTCTGTAAACAGAAAAGTACTAGTCAATCAAGCGCGTCAAATGCAGCTGTGGAAAAAGCGAGGGAAAGCTTTATACAAATCCAAAAATATCATTGATTTGCTCAAGCTATGAACTTGGACTACTGCAGCAAACTGTGGGGAAGATTTTGCGATGGCAGTTCCCTTACAAACCATACCATCTGCAGCTAGTGCAATAATTAAAACCAGAAGATTATGGCTAGCACCTTCAGTTTTGCATCACAATGCAGGAAGCATTTGAAGATGAGTATTTGATATGATATACAGGGATAAATTGATCTTCCATTTATCTGGAAAGATTAATTGCCATAATGTGCAAGTGTGAAGCACGAACAAGATACACCAAAGGTTAGTGTTTTCTGTGTGGTATCATAGACAAAACTGTATGGGCCGTTTTTCTTCTGTGAGTAGACCATAGCGAGCACCTCTTATCTTGACATGATGTAGTTGTGGTTGTTCCCGTAACTGACTGCTTATTCTGAGAATTTTACATTCCTAAAAGGCGGGGTACCCCTAATTGGAGCATCAATGTCCATCACTATCTATACAATGAACTTCTGAGTCACTGGATTGGGCATAGTGGTGAAAATCCCTTGGGCCTCCAGGTCACCTGACCTAATGCGTTGTAACTATTTTGCTTTTGGAGTGCATCAAGGACCATGTTTAAGTACCCCCATTGCCAATAACACTAGGACAGTTTAGAGAACAGATCAATGCTGCTGTGATGACCATTGACAGACTGTTGTAGAGTGCAAAATCCAAACTTGCTTAGTTTAAAGTTCTGTTCATGCATCAACCATATTTGTACATGTCGTACTTTGGAAACTATAGAATTTCGAAAGTGAATGAATCATTTACAGTAGCTCTGTATTGTATATTGAGGTTGATACCGAGCTTGACCGTGAAGTTATCTGAACTCCAAATAATCGCCGGATGCTTGTACTAGTCACTTAATTTATCTGTAATAGTTCTAGACTCATCCAAAGAAAGTCTATGACCAGCAGCATGGAAGTGCCCCTGTCATGAAATATTAGTTTGGAGGAGACTTTAACCTACTGAAAAGAGACTGGGACGTCAATGAATTCATTACATGTGGTATGATGAGATAGTCTTGTGAAGTAGTTCTGGATGCTTTCTCTGAAAACTGATGGGAGAGAATAGTTTGGTAACCCAAGCATACTGGAAACACTTTATAAATCGGACTATGGAGAAGGAAGTGCTGAGTAAGTGGATTGTTGTTGTGGTTGTTGTTGTTGTTATGGTCTTCAGTCCAGAGACTGGTTTGATGCTGGTTTGATGCAGCTCTCCATGCTACCCTATCATGTGCAAGGTTCTTCGTCTCTGAGTAGCTTCTGCAACCTACATCCTTCTGAATCTGCTTAGTGTATTCATCTCTTGGTCTTCCTCTGCAATTTTTATCCTCCACGCTTCCCTTCAGTACTAAATTGGTGATACCTTAATGCCTCAGAACATGTCCTACCAACTGATCCCTTCGTCTAGTCAAGTTATGCCACAAAGTCCTCTTCTCCCCAATTCTATTCAGTACCTCATTAGTTATGTGATCTACCCATCTAATCTTCAGCATTCTTCTGTAGCACCACATTTCGGAAGCTTCTATTCTCTTCTTGTCAAAACTATTTATTGTCCACGTTTCACTTCCATACATGGCTACGCTCCATACAAATGCTTTCAGAAAGGACTTACCAACACTAAAATCTATACTTGATGTTAACAAATTTCTCTTTTTCAGAAATGCTTTTCTTGCCATTGCCAATCTGCATTTTATATCCTCTCTACTTCGACCATCATCAGGTATTTTTCTCCCCAAATCACAAAACTCATCTTCTACTGGAAGTGTCCCATTTCCTAATCTAATTCCCTAAGCATCATCTAATTCAACGTGACTACGCTCCATTATCCTCGTTTTGTTTTTGTTGATGTTCATCTTATATCCTCCTTTCAAGACACTGTCCATTCTGATCAACTGCTCTTCCAGGTCCTTTGCTGTCTCTGATAGAATTACAATGTCATCAGCAAGCCTCAAAGTTTTTACTTCTTCGCCACGGATTTTAATTCCTACTCTGAATTTTCCTTTTGTTTCCTTTACTGCTTGCTCAGTATACAGATTGAATAACATCGGGGAGAGGCTACGACCCTGTCTCACTCCCTTCCCAACCACTGCTTCCCTTTAATGCCCCTCGACTCTTATAACTGGCATCTGGTTTCTGTACAAATTGTAAATAGCCTTTTGCTCCCTGTATTTGACCCCTCTTCAGAATTTGAGAGAGAGTATTCCAGTCAACATTGTAAAAAGCTTTCTCTTAGTCTAAAACTGCTAGAAAAGTAGGTTTGCCTTTCCTTAATCTATCTTCTGAGATAAGTCATAGGGTCAGTATTGCCTCGCGTGTTCCAACATTTCGACGGAATACAAACTGATCTTCCCCGAGGTTGGTTTCTACCAGTTTTTCCATTTGCCTGTACAGAATTCGTGTCAGTATTTTGCAGCCATGACGTATTAAACTGGTATTTTAGTTATTTTCACACCTGTCAACACCAGCTTTCTTTGGGATTGGGATTACTATATTCTTCTTTAAGTCTGAGGGTACTTCACCTGTCTCATACATCTTGCTCAGCAGATGGTAGAGTTTTTGAATGGTTGGCTCTTCCGAGGCTATCAGTAGTAATGGAATGTTATGTACTCCCAGGGCCTTGTTTGGACTTAGATCTTTCAGTGCTCTGTCAAACTCTTCACGCAGTATCGTATCTTCCATTTCATCTTCATCTATATCCTCTTCCATTTCCATAATATTACCCTCGAGTACATTGTCCTTGTATAGACCCTCTATATACTCCTTCCACCTTTCTGCTTTCCCTTCTTTGCCCAGAACCAGTTTTCCAAATGAGTTCTTTTCTCCAGAGGTCTCTCTAATTTTCCTGTAGGCATATCTATCTTATACCAAGCGATTTATGCCTCTGCATCTTTAGCCATTTTGCACTTCCTGTTGATCTCATTTTTGAGACATTTGTATTCCTTTGTGCCTGCTTCATTTACTGCATTTTTATACTTTCTCGTTTAATCAGTTAAATTCAATATCTCATCAGTTACACAATGATTTCCACCAGCCCTCATCTTTTTGCCTACTTGATCCTCTGCTGCCTTCACTATTTCATCTCTCAAAGCTAACCATTCTTCCTCTACTGTATTTCTTTCCTCTGTTCTTGTCAATCGTTCCCTAACGCTTTCTCTGAAATTCTCTACAACCTCTAGTTCTTTCAGTTTATTCACATCCCATCTCTTTACAATGTCACCTGTTTACAGTTTCTTAAGGTTTAATCTACAGGTCATAACCAATAGATTGTTATCAGAGTCCCCATCTGCCCCTGGATATGTCTTACAATTTAAAACCTGGTTCCTAAATCTCTGTCTAACCATTGTGTAATCTATCTGAAATCTTATAGTGTCTCCAGGCCTCTTCCACGTATACAACCTGCAGTCATGATTCTTAAACCAAGTGTTAGCTATGATTAAGTTACGCTCTGTGCAAAATTCTACCAGGCAGCTTCCTCTGTCATTCCTTACTCTCATTCCATATTCTTCTACTACTTTTACTTCTCTTCCCTTTCCTACTGTTGAATTCCTATCCCCCATGACTATTCAAGTTTTCCCTTCACTATCTGAATAAGTTCTTTTTGCATCATAGATTTCTTCAATCTCTTCATCATCTGAATTAGGGTCTGAAAATACCCACCGTGATTTAATAATAAAGTTCAGAAAATGCTGAGAGAACAGATATTGTTACACTCTTGGTTCAGAAAAGAATGCATAAATTTCAACACTTGAGAGTTAGTAGAAGTATCTGTAAAGAGATTAATGCATGAAGTGTACAACATTATCCGCTGTCATATGACATTGAAAGATCTTTCTGCGAATCAAAGAAAATTCCAGTCCTACATAAAATCACTAGGCAGGTTGAAGCCTTCCATTAAGTCACTTATGAAATAGTCTGATGTGTCAATGGCAACAGAAGACAGCAAAATAAATGTGATAAGACCAATCTTGTTCTCTACTGGGTGTCCGATCAGGAATATTTGATATAACAGGAACGATCATTCAGAGCAAAGAAGTCTAGTAAACTTGGCTTCTAAAGTGCATTAAGAGTTGTGAGCACATGTTCAGTAGAAGACATGTATTTCTCAGCACCGAAGATGAAGTAGTACTCATATCTCTTAGAACTGATCGTCTCTGTTATATCCCTGAATACTGACTATTCATCGTAGAACATCATGTATATACCTAAACGATCTAATGGAAGGGGTGAGCAGCAATCTGGAACTGTTGTATATGGGAAAGTGGCAAGGCCTTTAAATATGTCTGCTTGTGTCTGTGTATGTGCGGATGGATATGTGTGTGTGTGCGAGTGTACACCTGTCCTTTTTTTCCCCTAAGGGAAGTCTTTCCGCTCCCAGGGTTGGAATGACTCCTTACCCTCTCCCTTAAAACCCACATCCTTTAGTCTTTCCCTCTCCTTCCTGAAGAAGCAACCATCGGTTGCGAAAGCTAGTAATTCTGTGTGTGTGTTTGTGTGTTTTGTTCATGTGCCTGTCTGCCGGCACTTTCCCGCTTGGTAAGTCTTGGAATCTTTGTTTTTAATATATTTTTCCCATGTGGAAGTTTCTTTCTATTTTTTATATATATATATATGAGAGAGAGAGAGAGAGAGAGAGAGAGAGAGAGAGAGAGAGAGAGAGAGTATTTGGAAAAAATTACAGGATATTATTGTTACCCTTGTTGACTATTTTTCCACATAATTACCATCTCATTCAATGGATGTGGTGAGCTGTGGCTCAAGCTCCTTAATGCCCTCCTCTAAGAACTCTCCTGCTGGCTTCTTCCCCATTTCAGAACCTTTCTGCAAGTGCTAGTCAGTTGAAAATTTAATTCCAGTCATGTGCCTTCATGGAGGTGAAATGGTGAGAATCTGAAACACCAAGTCAAGGGATACTGGGGGGGAGGTGTATCAAAGCAGAGTCCAAGAACACATTGATGGCTAACACTGTGTGAGGATGTGCACTTGTGTGCACTACACCTGAGGCAGAAATTTTACAAAAATAATTTATTTTCAGTTCCAAAACACCGAGACCAAGATTTTTGTGCACAAAATTGCAGCTTTGAATTTTTTGGTAGGTGGCGAATTGATGTGATGCCATTGTGATGACTGCCTTTTTGTCTCAGGCATGCAATGGGCCATCCATGTTTCATCTCCAGTCACAGCAGAGCTCAGAAAATCTCATCTTCCAATTTCAGTCGCTAAAGAAACTAGTGGGTGCTATTGACCCAGTTTTTTTGTGCTGCTCTGTCAGCTATTTTGGGACCCACTGTGGACACAGTTTTCGGTATCTGTGATTCTGTGTGTATCTCTTATAAGAGAATTCTGGTGAGAACATTCCTTCTGCTTTTAATAAACTCCCTGCACCACTTAAACACACTTTTTCTGTTCATAACACCTTCCCTGTAAACTGTTTTAATTCGCAAAAGAATTTCAGTAGGTGTTATTCCTTCCTTGAGTAAGAAGTAGATCACAGCACATGGCTTGCACTTGGTGGGATTTCTTACTGACTTCTTTCACACAATTGGACATTATAATTCTGTTATCTCCTACTGTGTTCCTGCAATGCTTGCTCTGGTGAGGGGATCCCCCTCTACCACTCATTGTTATGAACTCCCAAGAAACCACAGCCTGTTATGACCACGATACATTTACTTTCTGAAGATGCCTCATACATAGAAAAGCAGTAGTTAGCATCCCTATTTCCTAGAACAGACCTCTGTAAGACTTCGACTTCACATCATAAATAATTCATATTACACACTTTTTTGACTCTGTAAACCACAGCTCGATGAGTTACTCTGAAAAATGACTCTGTATGAGAGTATGGTATGTAAGGGAAGTATTCTAGCTTTTTATTAATTTTTGTATCGTGTATATCGGACAACATTCACATTCAAATTTTGCTTAGGTGTTCCAGCAGTTCTGTTGTAATCCCAAAGTTGTAATCCCAAGAACTTGATACTGTTCAGCCTCTTCTATCAGCTTCTCTTCGTGTTTTATGCATATCCTCTGATGAAACGTCTTCTAAATTGCATATAACATGTTTCGTCAAAGTTTGGTGACAAGGAATTGGGTAGGATCCACTTCTTAATGCCTGATCTTTTGAATAGTATACTTGATTTGCTGTTTATTGCAATATCTGTATCAGCTACTAAGAAAACAAACACGGCCTCTGGTTGTGCTACTGACAGAAGGTCATTAATATACAGAAGAAAAGTATGTGCCCTTAGACGGAACCTTGTGGGGCACCACATCTAATTAGCCCCAGCTGGATGGTGACCGACTGCCTGATACATTCCTATAGCCACCCTTTATTTCATCTACAGCTACATACGTACTCCACATGCCATTGAACTGTCTTCAGGGAAGGTATGTTACACCACTGTTTGTTATTCCATTTTCTGTTACTCTCTCAAATGGAACAAGGGGAAAACCTGTATGCTTCCATATGAGCCTCATGTCTCTTATCTTCTTGATTATTATGTGAGATGATGTTGGTGGCAGTAGAACCATTCTGCAGTCTGTCACAAACGCTGGTTCCATAAACTTTCTCAATGGTGTTTTCCAAAAAGAATGTGTTGTTCTCTCCAGGGATTCCCATTTGAGTAGACATGGTATTTCTGTAACACTTGTGTTGTTCAGACTTACTGGTAACAAATCTAGCACCATATCTATATTGCTTCAATATCTTTCTTTAATGCCACCTGGTGGGGGTCCCAAACATCTGCACAGTACTCAACAATAAATTGTGTTAGAACAGGCCTTGGAAGAACATTGGAACTGATTGCCTACCATATCATCCTCAGCCGACAGGCATATTACTGTTGTCAGTTTTTATGACCAAAGCCACTAATTCTGTCAAATAGCTCCTCAGTTTTCCTCACAAGGGCTGAGTGCACCCTGCTAACCAACAGTGCTTGGCAAGCCCCAGATGGTCACCCGTCTAAGTGCAAGCCAAGCCAGACAATGCTTAACTTCAGCGATCTGATGGGAACCGGGTTACCACTGCGGCAAGGCCATTGACCAATATTCAGCAATTGGTCTTACAAATGTTTTGTACAGGATCTCCTTAATAAATGAGCTACACTTTCCTAGACTTCTCCTAATAAACTGAAGTTGACCATTTGGCTCGCCTATAACCAACCTTACATGCTCCTTCCGTTTCGTGTCGTGCCTAGATAATTAATTCATGTATCTGCATCAAGAACCACACCACTTTTATATGTTCAAACATTACAGGATTACTTTTCTACTCATTTGCTTTAACTTCCTTTCAGAGAGATATGATCTGAACCATTTTGCAACACTTCCTGTTACAGTGTAATATTCTAATTTACTTTAAATGATATTCTGATTTACATAATCAAAGATATTTTATAAAAAGTGACGGTATCAGTGGGAACCGAAACTGAGCCATTAAGGTGCCAGTTGCTGCACTTGACCACTGACTACTGCATCTATATGTGAACTTCTGCACAAAAATCCTGTACACTATATATATATATTTTTAAGTGGTTTTCTTTTTCCTGCAGCCCACACAATTGAAATGTTGTAGGAACTTGAAAGGGGCATCTACCTGCTTCCACTTACATTAATTTAGAGCTACATCAGTGAGCTTCACCCATGCCCTCCTGTTGTTAGATAGATGAATTCCAAATGTAAATCTAACTCTTTAAATCTCATTTTCTCCCCTGAAGATCTACTGGGAAAGGGCCTCTTTAGCAGTTCACCTATAGAAAACTGTACAAATTAGACTTGCTTACCACTTCCATCTCTGCAATGGAAAATTTGTTTGTACAAGAGTATGAAAAACTACAAAAATCCTCACCTTTCTGCTCACACACAAACATCAGTAATGAAAGGCTTTGCTCTTATCACACACCCTTTGAAACTGTAGGACATGGTTTTAATACTAATAAATGCTGCAGTGCACATGGCAGATTAATGCTGCAGTGGAACAACTCAAGATGCTGTACATACTGGCCAATATACTAGTATTTAAGTACTGGCGCCGTAAGGAGATGCGAGGAATGAGTATTATTTCAAGACGTGTGGCTGTTGGATACTTCACCAACAGCAATTCACCCACCTAAGTTCACACATCCTAAGTCTCTCTCTATGATTGCCACTGAAACAGTCTAAATTGATCGATATATTAACTCTCCTGTGGACAGATTAATATTTACCTCTTCTTGAAGAAAATGAAGTGCTGTCCATCGCCTTGATAAATAATGCAGTACAATACAATCATAACTAATGTCACTGTTATATTCAAAGATTGCAGAGTACGGTGTTGCCAGGTATCATTTTCAGGATGAGTAAATTAGAAACAAAAGAAACTGCCTCCATTTGTTGAAGATATATTGTTAAAAAAACTTTTACACAAACGTATGCAGCTGTCCAACACACATGGAAACCGTCCACCCAGAACCACAGATGGGAAGAGGCAGGTAGCTGAAGAATGAAAAATTTGATATTGGCTTAAGAAAACATGAGAGCATAGATACATGTTGTTATTTCCTTTCGTATGTATCTCTTTATGGCACAAGCATGTTTATATTGTATCTTTGCCCCGCACAGTGTTCCAATACTTATAAAATAACATACTTAATGGCTGACCAAAATAAGATCTCTGACAACTGCCTTCTACTGTATACTAGCATTGTCCATGATTACTGGACAACAGTATACAGTAGCAGTGCATTTTACAAACATACTTAAACAAATAATCAAATTTCTTATGAAAGTACCAGTTAAAACTACTTTCTGGCCTGACTGGTGATCAAATACCTTTACGTGTGGCCAAGTTTGTATCTTACAAAGTTTACAAAGCCTCAGAAGTTCAGTTTATGTGAGATCATGACTTGACAAAGGGCAATTTTGAATTAAGAGTCTTTTGCTCCATTATTGAGGCATAACCATGACCAATAGTTTGTGCGGCCCCATCTCCACAGTTTAAGTGGTGTTCATTGTTTGCGTGTCTTGTGGTACCATCGATTCAACTACCAAGAACAATTCAGCCTCAGGTCTATAACTTCGTAGACGAGAAGTCTTAGTGTCCAGAAGTTAGCTCTGTAGGATAAGTGCACATTGACGTGTGTTTGGTTGAAAAGTTTGATGCCACGACATAGAAGCCATAAAGTTCTGACCATTATTATACAGACCACACCATCCATCACATATTTCAGTGTCCAAAAGGTCATCCCGTATCATCCGCATCACGGTGAGAGCTCACCATATTTCAGGTAAGTTCATAAATTAATTGCTTTAATTCCTCCTCCATAGTAAAGTTTGACATCCAGTGTCACTACAAACGGCACTTAAAATGTTTTTGTCATTGTAGGAACATCCAAACTTGATCACTTCTTCACACGAGTGTGTGTTCCTCATTCAACACATATATATGTGGACAGTTTTTCATGAAGTGTCTTTTCATTTCACATTCATTAAACATCCCTTCATTTGCGCTTTTTCTTACATGTCTTTGTACAAGTGCCTTTTCCTTACGTGTCTTTGTACAAGTGCGTAAAGCTTTACATAACTTACGTAAAGGAATTAAGACATGTCGTAAATTTGCTCCTTATAACTTCACATAAATGTCATTTTAATATTAGCTGGCACATAAGGTCTAATGCATTTTATTTACATAGAAGTTTGTTATGAATTAGTCACATCATTTCGAATTTTTTCAAAACAATATTTAAATTCATAACATTAAGGAGTCGTTTCCACCTTCAAAATTCATAAGGCAACATTTCTGTGACAAGTAATTTCATATTAATTCTCATCATTAATAAGTAGCAAAACATGTAACATGTCAGATCTGAAAAAAAGACAATAGACATATAGGCAGTCTGATGATATGCATGAACTACTACCGCATGAACTACTACCATCATCTCTTTTAACTCAAGCATTTGTAATTCCAAATTGCTAATGAAAGGAATAGAGATCTTCACCCTCATGTTTCCAACACAAGCAAGCATAACTATGCTTAGCCACACCTCTATCAATTCTATCAGGAAGTGAGCTACAAATCTACATGGAGCTAAGGTAAGGAATGGAAAGAAGCATTTATCACCTCCTGCTGACATCTATCGTCGACACATCACACAATAATTGAACAAATTCTCTGTGAACACTTCTTTGTGTTTTGCAGCACCATACATAAAACTCTAATATTATTATGTCATAAATGTTTATTAATGTCATTTGCTTAACAGTACTTGTAATGACTGTAATCCAGTGTTCTTAATTTATACTTTTCACTGCATGATACAGGTCATATATATAATAGAAAGAAACTTCCACATGGGAAAAATATATTAAAAACAAAGATTCCAAGACTTACCAACCGGGAAAGCGCTGGTAGACAGGCACAATAAAATAACACACAAACACACACACAAAATTACGAGCTTTCGCAACCGGCGGTTGCTTCGTCAGGAAAGATAAAAGGATGTGGGTTTTAAGGGAGAGGGTGGAGCCATTCCAATCCCGGGAGCAGAAAGACCTCCCTTAAAACCAACATCCTTTCATCTTTCCTTCTCCTTCCCTCTTTCCTGACGAAGCAACTGCCGGTTGCGAAAGCTCTTAATTTTGTGTGTGTGTTATTTTATTGTGCCTGTCTCAGGCACAATAAAATAACACACAAACATACACACAAAATTTCTAGCTTTCGCAACCAATGGTTGCTTCTTCAGGAAAGAGGGAAGGAGAGGGAAAGACGAAAGGATGTGGGTTTTAAGGGAGAGGGTGAGGAGTCATTCCAATCCCGGGAGTGGAAAGACCGTAGGGGGAAAAAAGGACATGCGTACGCTCGCACACACACAGACATTTTCTGCTGTCTGCTTGTGTCTGTGCATGCACGGACGGTGTGTGCGAGTGCACAATTGTCCCTCCCCCCCCCCCCCCCCCACACGGCATGTCCCTCCACTTCCGGGATCGGAACGACCCCCACCCTCCCCCGCAAAAAATCCACATCCCCCCCTCTCTCCCCCCTCCCTGAAGAAGCAACCTTCGGCTGCGAAAGCCAGAAATTTTGTGCTTGTGGCCGTGTGCCACCCTATTGCGCCCATCCACCTGCGCCCCCCGCCTGGTAAGTCTTGGAATCCTTGTTCAAAGATTCCAAGACCCACCAAGCGGGAAAACGCCGGCAGACAGGCTCAACAAAACAATACACAAACACACACACAAAACCTCAAGCCCTCGTAGCCAACGGCCGCCCCCCAGGAAAGCGGGAAGGAGAGGGAAGACAAAAGGATGCGGGCCCTAAGGGAGAGGGCAAGGAGCCACTCCAATCCCGGGAGCAGAAAGACCCACCGCAGGGGGAAAAAAAGGACAGGTGCGCGCATACCACACACACACACACACACACACACACACACACACACACACACACACACAAGCAGACATTTGTAAAGGCAAAGAGTTCGGGCAGAGATGTCAGTCGAGGCGGAAGTACAGAGGCAAAGAAGTTGTTGAAAGCCAGGTGAGGTATGAGCGGTGACAAAGTTCAAGTTGCCGCCGCTCATACCTCACCTGTCTTTCAACGACTTCTTTGCCTCTGTACTTCTGCCTCGACTGACATCTCTGCCCGAACTCTTTGCCTTTACACGTGTCTGTGTCTGTGTCTGTGTGTGTCTGTGTGCGTGTGTGCGCGTGTGTGCACCTGTCCTTTTTTTCCCCCTGCGGTGGGTCTTTCCGCTCCCGGGACTGGAGTGGCTCCTTGCCCTCTCCCTTAAAACCCACATCCTTTCGTCTTTCCCTCTTTCCTGAAGAAGCAACGGTTGGTTGCGAAAGCTAGAAATTTTGTGTGTTATTTTATTATGTCTGTCTATCGGCGCTTTCCCACTTGGTAAGTCTTGGAATCTTATATATATATATTAAAAACAAAGATTCCAAGACTTACCAAGTTTTAAATATGTCTGCTTGTGTCTGTGTATGTGCGGATGGATATGTGTGTGTGTGTGTGCGAGTGTACACCTGTCCTTTTTTTCCCCTAAGGGAAGTCTTTCCGCTCCCGGGATTGGAATGACTCCTTACCCTCTCCCTTAAAACCCACATCCTTTCATTTTTCCCTCTCCTTCCCTCTTTCCTGACGAAGCAACTGCCAGTTGCGAAAGCTCGTAATTCTGTGTGTGTGTTTGTGTGTTTTGTTCATGTGCCTGTCTGCCGGCGCTTTCCCGCTTGGTAAGTCTTGGAATCTTTGTTTTTAATGTATTTTTCCCATGTGGAAGTTTCTTTCTATTTTATTTACATCCTCATATATATATATAAAGAAATGTTCATGGAAGGACATTCAGGTAAGCCATGATCATGTGTAATTGTGTCCTGAACACTTGTATTTGGTGTTCATATCTATTACCTGCATTCTTCAGTGTACCCCTAATTTTTAACCTTCCATAGTAAAGGACCTCGTCTTAATTTAACAGAATTTTACATACTATAACTTTTTTATATCCAATAACATTCATACACATATTTAATAATAATATGAACAGGACAATTGCTACTAACCATATGTCGGAGTTGCTGAGTCACAGGGATGCACAAAAAAAAAAAAAAAAAAAAACTCTTGGAAGGTGAGCTTTTGGCTGACAAGGCCTTTCTCGAAAATATAGCCCCCCCCTCCCCCCCTCCCCCCCTCCCTCCCTCCCTCCCTCCCTCCCTCCCTCCCTCCCTCCCTCCCTCCCTCCCTCCCTCCCTCTCTCTCTCTCTCTCTCTCTCTCTCTCTCACACACACACACACACACACACACACACACACACACACACATTTTCATACGCACATGACCACTATCTGTTGTGACAGCGTACTAGAGTAAGGCAGCTAGGTGTAGTCAGGAGGTTAGAAAGGGGGGGGGGGGGGTAGTGGAAATATACCGAGGTCTCACTGAGGCCGTTACAGACCGTAATTACGCTCTCCTGTGTATTATCTTTCTAGTCACCCACCACCTCTTAAAAGTCCCAAACATCCGGATACAGAGGAGCATTGCCCTCGTGACTCAAAACCACCCAGGACTGCTGGAGCAACTGAATTACGTTCGCCACCAGGGTTTCGACTACCTCTTGTCTTGCCCTGAAATGAGAAATTTCCTACCCACTATCCTTTTCACCCCTCCCACAGAGATATTCCACAGTCCACCAAACCTACATAATATCCTTGTCCATCCCTACACAACCCCTGTTCCCAACAGCTTGCCTCATGGCTCATATCCCTGTAACAGACCTCGATGCAAGACCTGTCCGTTACATCCTCCACCAACACCTACTCCAATTCAGTCACAGACCAGTCATATGATCTACAAGCTAAGCTGCAACCACTATGCTGCATTCTATGTGGGCATAATAATCAACAAGCTATGTGTCTGCAGAAATGGCCACTGACAAACTGACCAAAAAAATAGCTGAACCACCCTGTTGCTGTGCACGCCGCCCAACAGAACATTCTGCATTTCAATGACTGCCATCTGGAGCCTTCCTATCCCACCAGCTTTTCTGAATTGTGCTGGTGGAAACTCTCCCTGCAATATAGACTACGTTCCTATAACCCTCCTGACCTCCACCTTTGTTAGTCATTGTGCTAATCCACCAGCCCCTTCCCTGTTCCCATTCCAGGGGTGCACAGCCCTTGATTTTACCAATGCTCTCCCTCATCCCTGTACACTCCCACTAGCAGCGCTTTACGACCCCCTTCCCCTACCCTGACATACCTCCCCCTCCCCTCCCAATGTCCATCTTACCCCCACCCGATTGCCTCTCCCATGTGCTTATCTGCGACTCAGCGTCTCTGCTGTATGGGGAGTACCAGATAACCTTTTATAATATTGTTACATTTTAGATTTTCCATTGTTTCATCCACATATTTATATAAAAAGAATTACTCATATTGTGGTGTAGCCTGTTTCTTTAGCTACCAGCTACCTAGATTCTCTTTCTGCTCAGTACTGGTACATGTCCTTGCATCATTCCCTGCAAGAACCTCAATATTAACTTATAAACTAATTATGTAGTTGCTCCAAGGCCAACCCAACATATCATTCACACTTATCACTTACATATTTTCATTCAGTACACAAAAGTTTTTAGTTCATTACTTTCTGACTGATTCTCGGAATCCAATCCTTTTTTGTGTGAGTGCACGTATTAAATCCAAGTCTATTGCCTCGACTTACCTTTTCCACCTTTTCCATATTCATACAATGAGTGCAAATGAAAGTGCCCTTGTCATTACCTCTTCCTGTACCTTTTTCAGAGTGTAAGCACATCCCTAGAATTATTCATGCTATCATGGTATATACAGATTTCCTATACTGTAGTGCTTAATTTATTTTGTATGTAGCTATAATGCAGATTTTTGCGTATATATTGTAAATAGTAATCGAGTGTGTGGACATCTTCCTGCAGTTAGTTCATTTCCTTTCCTTCCATGTAAATATTTCTTTATCTTACCGTATTTACTCGAATCTAAGTCGCACCTGAAAAATGAGACTCGAAATCAAGGGAAAAAATTCCCGAATCTAACCCGCACCTGAAATTCGAGACTCGAAATTCAAGGGGAGAGAAAAGTTTTAGGCCGCACGTCCAAATCGAAACAAAGTTGGTACATTGTAATATGAGACGCAATTTAGATCGAATGAATGACGATACAGCTACAGTAGTTTGGTTCGAGTCGTAAGCTTAGCAGTTAAGCTTTACACCTGGATGACTGCTATGCGTCAGGCGCTCCGTCCGGATTTAAAGGGTACCCTTCCTTTTTGACGTGCTTCGTCTGGTTTGAACTGGTTGCTTATTTTACTTTGATCTGATAAGTGCCGTTCTCTTTGTTATAGGTGTTTACGTCACTCTAACCTGAAAATGCATTATTGTACTGTGTCATGCATTGTTTGTCGCAGTCTGACAATGAGTGTTTACGACCTGTTGCCGCTCGCGGCATCGCTTGCTTTTCATTGGAGGGCAGCGTGGAGGGTAAAAATCGTAGAGCTGACTACACTCAGAAGGATGTGGGTTGCAGTGGATTCTGGGAGATGAAGAAGCTTGCACTGGATAGAAGAGCATGGAGAGCTGCATCAAACCAGTCTCAGGACTGAAGATCACAACAACAACAACCGCCGCTTACAATAAAAAAGAGAGGAATGACCTCATAAGCCAAACAACGGCAAGAGACTGCTATTTATTGTTATTTACACTGCTGCTTTCTTTGATATTGATCAACAATAACCAAATAATAGACTGCGTATGATAGATGATGTTCTGAACGAGAGTTTAGCGATAATTTTTCTCCGTTTGAAAATCTTTGCAGACGTCTCTTTAGTACGTTACATTCTACACAGAAATTACTCATCTTAGATTTAAAAATCTAGTCAATCGCCGTGCTTCATTTCTGACTGTATCACTATCAGGCATAAGAATAATACGAATATCAACATGACATGATATGTATATTCTTCCGCGTTTGCTGTTGTCTCACTCTAGTTTCGTAGTTTATTAGGCAGGCAGGATTTAAATGAGATAGCATCAAACATGAAAGAATACATGGCAAAATGTTTATATACGTATTATTCTTATGGTGAAGAGAATACTGCATGTGATTCACAATTCATAAAAGTTGCTATTAGCAACCATCTCTTCTCACAGGTAGGAAAAAAATTCAGAACGTGGAGTTAGCCATATTGACAATCATCTGAAACAGTCTTGCCAGTCGGATTTTCGTAGTACATTGAAATGCTGCTACATTAGAAGATGAGCAATACGGAATTTGTATTTACTTCGTTGGATAATGTGTACTTTTTTTTTAATTTATTTACTGACGCAGAGGTTTTGGCGCCAGTATTTATCTTTGTGCCTGCAAAGTGCAAAGCATGCCTTTGTAGCGCTACATACATTCGACGGCAGAAGTTACTTGTGGCGACACCTACCAACATTTTTCAGAACTTCCGCTTACTTTGCACTCGATTCTAAGCCGCAGGAGGGTTATTGGATTACAAAAACCGGAAAACAGTACGGCTTAGATTCGAGTAAATACGGTAGTTCTCTTTTCTTACATTAACTTTATTCTAATAGTTTAGACGGCAATATTTATTTTAGTAATCAATTCACATTCATAATATTTCGGGTATATTCTATTCAGTGTACAGATAGTCTTCGTGCATGTACTGTGGTAGCGCATTGCCTCTCGTTGTAATGCTACATCATTTATTTTTCCCCATCTCATGTGTCAACTTGCGGTTGGAAGGTGTACATACGTATTTTAATAGTGAATTCGCATCATGACGACTAAATTCAGCTTATTACTTGTTTCACAACATCCTTTTGTCAGTGGATGAAAAAAAAAAATACCTAATGACTCACATTGTGTCTATTTACAAACATATAATAATCGGCCTCCCCCATGAACCATGGACCTTGCCGTTGGTGGGGAGGCTTGCGTGCCTCAGCGATACAGATGGCCGTACCGTAGGTGCAACCACAACGGAGGGGTATCTGTTGAGAGGCCAGACAAACGTGTGGTTCCTGAAGAGGGGCAGCAGCCTTTTCAGTAGTTGCAGGGGCAACAGCCTGGATGATTGACTGATCTGGCCTTGCAACATTGACCAAAACGGCCTTGCTGTGCTGGTACTGCGAACGGCTGAAAGCAAGGGGAAACTACAGCCGTAATTTTTCCCGAGGACATGCAGCTTTACTGTATGATTAAATGATGATGGCATCCTCTTGGGTAAAATATTCCGGAGGTAAAATAGTCCCCCATTCGGATCTCCGGGCGGGGACTACTCAGGAGGATGTCGTTATCAGGAGAAAGAAAACTGGCGTTCTACGGATCGGAGCGTGGAATGTCAGATCCCTTAATCGGGCAGGTAGGTTAGAAAATTTAAAAAGGGAAATGGATAGGTTAAAGTTAGATATAGTGGGAATTAGTGAAGTTCGGTGGCAGGAGGAACAAGACTTCTGGTCAGGTGACTACAGGGTTATAAACACAAAATCAAATAGGGGTAATGCAGGAGTAGGTTTAATAATGAATAGGAAAATAGGAATGCGGGTAAGCTACTACAAACAGCATAGTGAACGCATTATTGTGGCCAAGATAGATACGAAGCCCACACCTACTACAGTAGTACAAGTTTATATGCCAACTAGCTCTGCAGAGGATGAAGAAATTGAAGAAATGTACGATGAAATAAAAGAAATCATTCAGATAGTGAAGGGAGACGAAAATTTAATAGTAATGGGTGACTGGAATTCGAGTGTAGGAAAAGGAAGAGAAGGAAACATAGTAGGTGAATATGGATTGGGGCTAAGAAATGAAAGAGGAAGCCGCCTAGTAGAATTTTGCACAGAGCACAACTTAATCATAGCTAACACTTGGTTTAAGAATCATGAAAGAAGGTTATATACGTGGAAGAACCCTGGAGATACTAAAAGGTATCAGATAGATTATATAATGGTAAGACAGAGATTTAGGAACCAGGTTTTAAGTTGTAAGACATTTCCAGGGGCAGATGTGGACTCTGACCACAATCTATTGGTTATGACCTGTAGATTAAAACTGAAGAAACTGCAAATATGTGGGAAATTAAGGAGATGGGACCTGGATAAACTGAAAGAACCAGAGGTTGTACAGAGTTTCAGAGAGAGCATAAGGGAACAATTGACAGGAATAGGGGAAAGAAATACAGTAGAAGAAGAATGGGTAGCTCTGAGGGATGTAGTAGTGAAGGCAGCAGAGGATAAAGTAGGTACAAAGACGAGGGCTGCTAGAAATCCTTGGGTAACAGAAGAAATATTGAATTTAATTGATGAAAGGAGAAAATATAAAAATGCAGTAAATGAAGCAGGCAAAAAGGAATACAAACGTCTCAAAAATGAGATCGACAGGAAGTGCAAAATGGCTAAACAGGGATGGCTAGAGGACAAATGTAAGGATGTAGAAGCTTATCTCACTAGGGGTAAGATAGATACTGCCTACAGGAAAATTAAAGAGACCTTTGAAGAGAAGAGAACCACGTGTATGAATATCAAGAGCTCAGATGGCAGCCCAGTTCTAAGCAAAGAAGGGAAGGCAGAAAGGTGGAAGGAGTATATAGAAGGTTTATACAAGGGCGATGTACTTGAGGACAATATTATGGAAATAGAAGAGGATGTAGATGAAGACGAAATGGGAGATACGATACTGCGTGAAGAGTTTGACAGAGCACTGAAAGACCTGAGTCGAAACAAGGCCCCCGGAGTAGACAACATTCCATTAGAACTACTTACGGCCTTGGGAGAGCCAGTCATGACAAAACTCTACCAGCTGGTGAGCAAGATGTATGAGACAGGCGAAATACCCTCAGACTTCAAGAAGAATATAATAATTCCAATCCCAAAGAAAGCAGGTGCTGACAGATGTGAAAATTACCGAACTATCAGTTTAATAAGCCACGGCTGCAAAATACTAACGCGAATTCTTTACAGACGAATGGAAAAACTGGTAGATGCGGACCTCGGGGAGGATCAGTTTGGATTCCGTCGAAATGTTGGAACACGTGAGGCAATACTGACCTTACGACTTATCTTAGAAGAAAGATTAAGAAAAGGCAAACCTACGTTTCTAGCATTTGTAGACTTAGAGAAAGCTTTTGACAATGTTGACTGGAATACTCTTTTTCAAATTCTAAAGGTGGCAGGGGTAAAATACAGGGAGCGAAAGGCTATTTACAATTTGTACAGAAACCAGATGGCAGTAATAAGAGTCGAGGGGCATGAAAGGGAAGCAGTGGTTGGGAAAGGAGTGAGACAGGGTTGTAGCCTCTCCCCGATGTTATTCAATCTGTATATTGAGCAAGCAGTAAAGGAAACAAAAGAAAAATTTGGAGTAGGTATTAAAATTCATGGAGACGAAGTAAAAACTTTGAGGTTCGCCGATGACATTGTAATTCTGTCAGAGACGGCAAAGGACTTGGAAGAGCAGTTGAACGGAATGGACAGTGTCTTGAAAGGAGGATATAAGATGAACATTAACAAAAGCAAAACGAGGATAATGGAATGTAGTCAAATTAAATCGGGTGATGCTGAGGGAATTAGATTAGGAAATGAGACACTTAAAGTAGTAAAGGAGTTTTGCTATTTGGGGAGCAAAATAACTGATGATGGTCGAAGTAGAGAGGATATAAAATGCAGACTGGCAATGGCAAGGAAAGCGTTTCTGAAGAAGAGAAATTTGTTAACATCGAATATAGATTTATGTATCAGGAAGTCGTTTCTGAAAGTATTTGTTTGGAGTGTAGCCATGTATGGAAGTGAAACATGGACGATAACTAGTTTGGACAAGAAGAGAATAGAAGCTTTCGAAATGTGGTGCTACAGAAGAATACTGAAGATAAGGTGGATAGATCACGTAACTAATGAGGAGGTATTGAATAGGATTGGG
The DNA here is from genome assembly GCF_023897955.1 of Schistocerca gregaria. Classification (NCBI taxonomy): domain Eukaryota; kingdom Metazoa; phylum Arthropoda; class Insecta; order Orthoptera; family Acrididae; genus Schistocerca; species Schistocerca gregaria. The sequence goes on along the minus strand of NC_064920.1, from coordinate 378,706,001 downwards.
GAGAAGAGAAGTTTGTGGCACAACTTGACTAGAAGAAGGGATCGGTTGGTAGGACATGTTTTGAGGCACCAAGGGATCACAAATTTAGCATTGGAGGGCAGCGTGGAGGGTAAAAATCGTAGAGGGAGACCGAGAGATGAGTACACTAAGCAGATTCAGAAGGATGTAGGTTGCAGTAGGTACTGGGAGATGAAGCAGCTTGCACAGGATAGAGTAGCATGGAGAGCTGCATCAAACCAGTCTCAGGACTGAAGACAACAACAACAACAACATAATAATCGGATAGAAATTTATCCTAAAACTAAGTGCACATCTTCACAATTTATAGTGAAGTATTTTCACTGTACTTAAGTGTTATAAGTTCATGAGTTGGTTTAACCTTTTGTCAAACCCATGTTGTTGTTGTGGTCTTCAGCCCTGAGACTGGTTTGATGCAGCTCTCCATGCTACTATATCCTGTGCAAGCTTCTTCATCTCTCAGTACCTACTGCAACCTACATCCTCCTGAATCTGCTTAGTGTATTCATCTCTTGGTCTCTACGATTTTTACCCTCCACACTGCCCTCCAATACTAAATTGGTGATCCCTCGATGTCTCAGAACATGTCCTATAAACCGATCCCTTCTTCTGGTCAAGTTGTGCCACAAACTTCTCCTCTCCCCAATCCTATTCAACACTTCCTCATTAGTTATGTGATCTACCCATCTAATCTTCAGAATTCCTCTGTAGCACCACATTTCGAAAGCTTCTATTCTCTTCTTGTCCAAACTATTTATCGTCCATGTTTCACTTCCATACATGGCTACACCCCACACAAATACTTTCAGAAATGACTTCCTGACACTTAAATCTATACTCGATGTTAACATATTTCTCTTCTTCAGAAACGCTTTCCTTGCCATTGCCAGTCTACATTTTATATCCTCTCTACTTCGACCATCATCAGTTATTTTACTTCCTAAATAGCAAAACTCCTTTACTACTTTAAGTGTCTCATTTCCTAATCTAGTTCCCTCAACTTCACCCGACTTAATTTGACTACATTCCATTATCCTCGTTTTGATTTTGTTGATGATATTCATCTTATATCCTCCTTTCAAGACCCTATCCATTCTGTTCAACTGCTCTTCAAGTCCTTTGCTGTATCTGACAGAATTAAAATGTCATCGGTGAACCTCAAAGTTTTTACTTCTTCTCCATGGATTTTAATACCTACTCCGAATTTTTGTTTTGTTTCCTTTACTGCTTGCTCAATATACAGATTGAATAACATCGGGGAGAGGCTACAACCCTATCTCACTCCGTTCCCAACCACTGCTTACCTTTCATGTCCCTCGACTCTTATAACTGCCATCTGGTTTCTGTACAAATTGTAAATAGCCTTTCTCTCCCTGTATTTTACCCCTGCCACCTTCAGAATTTGAAAGAGAGTATTTCAGTCAACGTTGTCAAAAGCTTTCTCTAAGTCTACCAATGCTAGAAACATAGGTTTGCCCTTCCTTAATCTATCTTCTAAGATAAGTCGTAAGGTCAGTATTGCCTCATGTGTTCCAATATTTCTATGGAATCCAAACTGATCTTCCCCGAGGTCAGATTCTACTAGTTTTTCCATTCATCTGTAAAGAATTCACATTAGTATTTTGCAGCTGTGACTTATTAAACAGATAGTTCGGTAATTTTCACATCTGTCAACACCTGCTTTCTTTGGGATTGGAATTATTATATTCTTCTTGAAGTCTGAGGGTATTTCGCCTCACCAGATGGCAGAGTTTTGTCAGGACTGCCTCTCCCAAGGCCGTCAGTAGTTCCAATGGAATGTTGTCTACTACGGGGGCCTTGTTTTGACTCAGGGCTTTCAGTGCTCTGTCAAGCTCTTCACGCAGTATCGTATCTCCCACTTCATCTTCATCTACATACTCTTCCATTTCCATAATATTGTCATTAAGTACATCGCCCTTGTATAGACCCTCTATATACTCCTTCCACCTTTCTGCTTTCCCTTCTTTACTTACAACTGGGTTTCCATCTGAGATCTTGATGTTCATACAAATGGCTCTCTTATCTCCAAAGGTCTCTCTAATTTTCCTGTAGGCAGTATCTATCTTACCCCTCGTGAGATAAGCCTCTACATCCTTGCATTTGTGTTCTAGCCATCCCTGCTTAGCCATTTTGCACTTCCTTTCGATCTCATTTTTGAGACGTTTGTATTCCTGTTTGCCTGCTTCATTTACTGCATTTTTATATTTTCTCCTTTCATCAATTAAATTCAATATTTCTTCTGTTACCCAAGGATTTCTACTAGCCCTCGTCTTTTTACCTACTTGATCCTCTGCTGCCTTCACTACTTCATCCCTCAAAGCTAGCCATTGTTCTTCTACTGTATTTATTTCCCCAATTCCTGTCAATTGTTCCCTTATGCTCTCCACAACCTCTGGTTCTTTCAGTTTATCCAGGTTCCATCTCATTAAATTCCCACCTTTTTGTAGTTTCATCAGTTTTAATCTACAGGTCATAACCAATAGATTGTGGTCAGAGTCCACATCTGCCACTGGAAATGTTTTACAATTTAAAACCTGGTTCCTAAATCTCTGTCTTACCATCTGAAACCTGTCAGTATCTCCAGGATTCTTCCATGTATACAGCCTTATTTTATGATTCTTGAACCAAGTGTTAGCTATGATTAAGTTGTGCTCTGTGCAAAATTCTACCAGGCGGCTTCCTCTTTCATTTCTTAGCCCCAATCCATATTCACCTACTACGTTTCCTTCTCTTCCTTTTCCTACTACTGAATTCCAGTCACCCATGACTATTAAATTTTCGTCTCCCTTCACTATCTGAATAATTTCTTTTATTTCATCATACAATTCTTCAATTTCTTCGTCATCTGCAGAGCTAGTTTACATCCTACTCCTGCATTACCCCTATTTGATTTTGTGTTTATAACCCTGTAGTCACCTGACCAGAAGTCGTGTTCCTCCTGCCACCAAACTTCACTAATTCCCACTATATCTAACTTTAACCTATCCATTTCCCTTTTTAAATTTTCTAACCAACCTGCCCGATTAAGGGATCTGACATTCCACGCTCCGATCCGTAGAACACGTTTTCTTTCTCCTGATAACGACATCCTCTTGAGTAGTCCCCTCCCGGAGATCCGAATGGGGGACTATTTTACCTCCAGACTATTTTACCCAAGAGGACGCCATCATCATATAATCATACAGTAAAGCTGCATGCCCTCGGGAAAAATTACAGCCATAGTTTCCCCTTGCTTTCAGTCATTCGCAGTACCAGCAGGCCGTTTTGGTTATTGTTACAAAGCCAGATCAGTCAATCATCCAGACTGTTGCCCTTGCAACTACTGAAAAGGCTGCCGCCCCTCTTCAGGAACCACGCGTTTGTCTGGCCTCTCAACAGATAACCCCTCCATTGTGGTTGCACCTATCTGTATCGCTGAGGCTTGCAAGCCTCCTCACCAGCCCATTCAGGGTACAAATTCCTTTAGATGCTTGTGTGGATAAAGGTTCTTGTCCTTACCCTAAGTACCTGGGTGTTAAAATTACGAACAACTTCAGTTGGAAAGACCACATAGATAATATTGTGGGGAAGGCGAGCCAAAGGTTGCGTTTCATTGGCAGGACGCTTAGACGATGCAACAAGTCCAGTAAAGAGACTGCTTACACTACACTCGTTCGTCCTCTGTTAGAATATTGCTGCGCGGTGTGGGATCCTTACCAGGTGGGATTGACGGAGGTCATCGAAAGGGTGCAAAAATGGGCAACTCGTTTTGTATTATCACGTAATAGTGGAGAGAGTGTGGGAGATACGATACACGAGTTGGGATGGAAGTCATTAAAGCATAGACGTTTTTCGTCGCGTCGAGATCTATTAACGAAATTTCAGTCACCAACTTTCTCTTCCGAATGCGAAAATATTTTGTTGAGCCCAACCTACATAGGTAGGAATGATCATCAAAATAAAATAAGAGAAATCAGATCTCGAACAGAAATGTTTAGGCGTTCGTTTTTCCCGCGCGCTGTTCGGGAGTGGAATGGTAGAGATATACTATGATTGTGGTTCGATGAACCCTCTGCCAAACACTTAAATGTGAACTGCAGAGTAATCATGTAGATGTACCACTTATAGGGCAAGCTAGTCTACATAATTCTGGATGAGGGATTCGTCTAATTACAAATGGGACAGGGTATAAAAGTTCCATCGTGTTAACCATAACAAGAACAACTTCAGGTTCCCAGTAGCAAATAATTTAAAACTTTTAACCCGTAATTAGCTAAAAGCTGTAAAAATAGCGAAAGAAAAGAAGTACTTTCACCAAATGCAGAGATCAAAAACCAGTTAAGTACGAAGTCTGGTAATAGCAAGCAATGAAATACCTGTACTATAATTAGCAGGGAACATACACATGTCATGAGAATATGCCAACGTCATGTAAGAAGAACAAAGAAGATATCTGCATGCTTTCAGACAGTCATGGAAAGGGCTTAGGTGGTATCATGTGTATATTTAAGGTTAGTGGAATAACGAAACCAGGCACACCCTTGAGCGAAATTCTAAAAAATTGACAATATTTTTTGGAGCCTGGAAGAAACTGTATAATAATTGGGGGTGCAAATGACGTTTATAGGAATCAGGGTAAACTCGCCACAAGGGCGCTAAGAAGCACACTACAAAAAATTACAAATGTGAACTTCTATGTTGCAAGTATATCACAAAGACGTGATCTGGTGGAAAAATCTTGTGCCAACAAAGAAATCGCTGTTACTAATAGAAAATTTGAAAAAAATCTGCCGAAGCTTCCTGAATGCCACATATATAAATGTACCATCTTCAGAATTATGTCATTTTACCAGGCATGGGCCACACAGAAATAAACTTGGAAAAAAATTCATTAGTTGAGAAATACTTAATGGAGTGTTAGCAGTTGAAGACAAGAATTGCCGTACCATACCACTACCACCACCTGTCACAGCAATTGAAATTCTACAACATAAAAATAAAACTGATTCGCCAGAAACAGATCCAGCAGTAGAATCTTCACTTGTCACAAAAGTAGCTGAAGGAAATGAAGCCTCCTCAACAGGTCCAACAGTATCAGTATCAGCAGCAGCTACAGACTACACAGCGGCATCATTAGCAAGAAATGTGCTTACGGACAGCGAGTCATCAGGTACAACAGGAATTCCAGCATCGCAACTTGCAGCACATCCAGAAGAAAGAAAGACAAGATGCAGGAAACCTGTGTCCCTGAAGGATTTTTGGTACCCAGCCTCAGCACAAAGAAACCATTGACACCAGACAATAAAAGTAAGAGTTCCTCTCAACAGAGATGCAACAGCTTAAAATTACTTAACCTTAATATACAGTGTGTCTCAAAAATAAAATTCTAGATCTCGAGATTGAGGACAGTGAATATTGTGTTAATTGTATTGGTATTCAAAGGCATTGGTTCAAAAATTATGAATTAGAAAACATTAATATGTTTGTCATTTTTCTAGGAAGGAAGCCAGGAATAGGGGTGTCTGCATTTATGTGTAATCAGATATTAAAGTGAAAAAACAGGCCTGAAGCTGAACTACTGAGCATAGAAAAATATTTTGAGGCAACAGCAGTGCAAATTAATGTAAAAAATAGGAAAATAAGTCATGTCAGTGTATAGATCACCATGTGGAGACCCAGAATTTTTTTAAAAATAAGATGGAATAACTACTGAGCATCTTACGTGATGAGAAGTCATCAATAATTGTATGTAGGGACTTTAATGTCAATATGTTGGTAGATAGTCCATTAAAATTAAATTCTTCAATATTCTTCACATTTTCAACCTACATTCTAATATGAACAGTCCTAAAAGGGTAACAAACATTCCAGATACAGAAGTTTCGAATACTGACCTAGGAATATCTGATCATAACGCACTTATTAAGGTGCTCATAGTTCCAATACATACAAAAACAGTACATCATATGTGTAAGAGAATTTTCTATCCCGAAAACTGCAACCAGTTTGATATCACACGCACTAACCACTCTTGGGCAGAAGTATTGTCACAAACTGATACAGATGCTGCATACAATGTTTTCTCCTCTCTTTTCATGACAAATTTTGAAATGTGCTTCCAAACATATTAGTTAAAAATCAACTCGTCTAGCCAAAGAAACACAAATTCTTGGATCACATCTGGCATTAAAAACTTTTCCAAGACTATGAAAAGACTAAACTCTGAAATGAAAACTAATATTGACCCTAATTTCAAAAAAACATGTTAGTAACTACAGAAAGGTATGGAAAGGTAATTAATCTAGCAAAAATATAAAATAACGATAGACTAATAAGGAAGTCAGACAATAAATCAAGGACCACATGGGAAATTCTTAAAAGAGAAATAGGAAGAAGCTCTAAAGACCAGCATATTGTACTTAAATCTCCTGATAACATTAAAATAAAGAAGGAAGTCTTCCCTAATTACATTAACAATTACTTTCTAAGTGTACCTGATAAATTAAACAAGAGCTTTACCAAAGGAGAGAAAACAACAGCTCCAAAAGTAGTCAATAGCATGATAATAAGTTCCACTAATAAATATTAAATACTGAAAGTAATTAACAGTATGAAACCCAAAATGTCTGCAGGACTGGACGAAGTGCCAGTGACAATAATAATAAAAAAGTCTCCACACAAATCGTGGAACCATAGGTACATGTTGCCAATTTATCATTCAGGGAAGGTGTGTTCCCCCAAAGGGTGAAAATTTCTTAGGTTAAACCATTATTCAAAAATGGGGATGTACAAGGGTAGAAAACTATAGACCTATATACCTCCTTCCATCTTTATCATAATGTTTTGAAAAACTGATGAGAATTAGACTTGTAAGCTATCTTGACACCTTCAGTCTTCTAAATTGTAATCAACATGGTTTTCGTACAGGTTACAGCACAGAAACAGCTATACCGGCCTATATGGAAGAAATTATTAAAAATTTAGAGAAGAACAAATGTGTGGTACGAATCAACTTAGATCTTTCCAAGGCCTTCCATACAGAAGATCATCAAATTCCCCTCACACCTCACCTCACCTCACCTCACACCTCACACCTCACACCTCACACCTCACACCTCACACCTCACACCTCACACCTCACACCTCACACCTCACACCTCACACCTCACCCCTCACCCCTCACCCCTCACCCCTCACCCCTCACCCCTCACCCCTCACCCCTCACCCCTCACCCCTCACACCTCACCCCTCACCCCTCACCCCTCACACCTCACACCTCACACCTCACACCTCACACCTCCACCTCACCCCGAAAATAAAGTGGGTTTCTGATACTAAGAAAGTGGTAGTAGGTGTCCCTCAGGTTAGTGTCCTTGGCCCCCTATTATTTCTAATCTATATAAATGACATTGAAAGGCCCAACAGATCATCAAACATTGTGTTATTTGCAGATGATACAAACATAATTATAAGTGATGACAGCAAATCCTTATTCACGACTGCTGAAAAGGTTCTGAAGAGTGTGCAACAGTTGTTTTATCATAATAAGTTAGCACTCAATTTAAATAAAACAAATGACATACAGTATGGTAAAGTAAATGAGAAATATGATCACCATTTATCATTGAGTGACTATGAAATAGAGGAAGTCTGGTCTATAAAATTTTTGGGCATGACATTGATCAGCACTTGAGCTGGAAAGACCATCTCGCATACATATCCAAAAAAAATTCAATTCCACATGTTTTGCACTGAGAATAATTTCTACAGTTTACAGTGAAGAGTGTACAAGATCAGTGTATATGGTTTATTTCGATTGTATTATATGCTATGGAATAGCATTCTGGGGTGCAAGTAAATGTCGCCTGAGAGAGGTTTTTAAATTACATAAAAGGTCCATTAGAATTATAACACCCAGCTCCACACAAACACACTGCAAGCCCTTGTTCATGCAGCTAAACATACTTACAGTACCATCTTCATACATATTAAAAAGCATACTGCATACAAGAACACACTTGAGTAGTTTACATTTCATGACTAAAATACACATATCTGTAAGAATCTGCATGTAGAAAGAACAAGAGAAAGAAAAACTCAAAAATATGTGAACCACTATAGAATAAAGCTTTATAATGCTCTGCCACTCTACATCAGGGGAACAGAAGATGAAGCAAAATTTAAGTCAGAATTAAAAAAAATATTATGATAAATAAGTGATTTTATAGCATAGAGGAATATTTTGAATCCTTAAATCACTAACTAATAGTTGTATTCTCAATATCATGTTGTTCCCATTGTCAGTTCTGTGTCTCATTTATACTCCTTTAACTCTAAAATTATGTGTAATATGTGTTTTCCAAAATGTACTTATTATAAATAAATCCAGCACATATGGTACATGTTAAAAGAACACATTAATTCAATGTTTTAATTTTCTGCATATTATATAATGTTAATTTGATGTGTTTTAATTCAATGTTTTAATTTTCAACATAATGTTAATTTTGTTTATTTGATATAAATTTGTAATATTCTATTGTGCATATTCTGGACAGTATTAAGACAATTTCTATATCATGTAAATGATGAAAAGGAAGATAATAAATGAAATGAAATAACAGTTGCCATTTGTGGTTAAGTTTTGTCAGCAAAGTAATTTGTGGGTGGTTTATAATTGGAACAATTTATTAATACATCAAACAAGCTAGATCAATTACACACATAAAGAGCTCAATACATGGAATAAAACAAATCACAGTGTCTGTAGTTGCCCATAGCAACACAAAAGATATTCACACGCCAGGGAGGCATAGATTCTAAAATCTCACACCGCCACTAGAGTTATGCCTGCAGAAAAGATTCACACACACAACAAAACACTACTTTCCCAGTCCAAAATCTTGCAGCAGCAGATGATGGCACGCCTTTGTCAGAGATTTTGTCATCATATCTGCCAGCATTTGGTTTGAAGGTATGTGCTCCACAGTAATTTGAGCTGACTCTATTTTTTCCATTATCAAGTGGTGTCTTGTACGAGGGTCAGTCAAAAAGTAATGCCTCCTATTTTTTTTTCTACGTTTAATTGTCAGGATATTTAAATGCAATTACATAGGTTGAAAACCACAACATTGAGGATCATTTTGTCATTTTTCAATGTAATCTCCGCCCATCTCTACAGTTTTGGTCCATCTTTGAACAAGGGCATGTATCCCAGCACGGTAAAAATCACAGCTCTGCTTCCTAAGCCATTGACGCACGGATGTTTTGACGGCCTCCTCATCTTCAAAATGAATCCCACGATGAGCTTCTTTTAGTGGCCCGAACAGATGGAAGTCTGATGGTGCCAGGTCAGGGCTGTATGGGGGGTGAGGCAAAACTTCCCATCCAATTTTGACAATCTCGTCAGAGGTGTGACGACTGGTGTGTGGTCTTGCATTGTCATGCAAAAGAAGAACATCTGCCATTGATTTTGTTGGGCGAACTCGCTGAAGACGTGCTTTAAGTTTTTTGAGGGTTGTGACGTATTGAACAGAATTTATTGTGCATCCCTGCTCCAAAAAATCAACCAGAATCACACCCTCTGTATCCCAGAAAACTGTTGCCATAACTTTCCCTGCCGATCGCACAGTTTTGAATTTTTTCTTCCTCGGCGAGCTTGTGTGACGCCACTCCATTGACTGCCTCTTTGATTCGGGTTCAAAAAAATGCACCCATGTTTCGTCCCCGGTCACAATTTTTTTCAGAAACTCATCTCCCTCCAAACGGAAGCGCTGCAAGTGTTGGGAGGCTATTGTTTTCCTTGCCTCTTTATTCTGATCGGTTAACATTCTTGGAACCCACCGTGCACAAACTTTTGAGTACCCCAATTGTTTAATAATCGTGATCACACTGCCTTTACTAAGAGAAATAATGCGACACACTTCATCTGCAGTCACCCGACGGTCACCACGAATGATGTCATCAACTTGCTGAATGTTGTGTGGAGTCACTGCACTCACCGGCCTGCCGCTCCGCTTTTCGTCAGTCAACGGTGTTTGCCCTTCAGCTTCCTTACAACGACGAACCCATCGTCTAACAGTGCTGACATCCACTGTCACAACACCATACACCTTCTTCAGTCTTTCATGAATGCGTATGGGCGTTTCACCTTCTGCATTCAAGAATTCAATCACACAACGCTGTCTCAAACGAACATCGATGTCGGCCATCTTACAAACTTCTGCTGTGCTGCCACCTGTTGATACAGAAAGTTACTACTGCAGTGGATTGCAGAAGAAGGTTTGAGGAATGGCGCCAAATTCAAATTTTTCACTTAACTTAATTTTTTTAAGTAGAAAAAAAATGGGAGGCATTACTTTTTGACCGACCCTCGTATCTATATGTTTGATTTGACTCTTATAGCCACTAGTCTAAGAAAGGTCAACTGCTGCCCTGTTGTCACATAATATTTAATAGGGTCTTTTTTGGGTTTTGGTGAGATTTCATTGCATAGCCTTTGAAGCTATGGAGCCTCCTGACATGCTCAAATCAGAGCCATATATTCTGCCTCAGTTGTAGATAAGGCCACTGTTGGCTGTTTCTTACTCTGCCAAGATATCACTGCTCCTTGAGATTTAAAGATATATCCGGTTGTTGACTTCCTGTCTTCAGAATCTCCAGCCCAATCTACATTACAGTAACCTACTACTTGGCAGTCCTCTGATTTAGAAAACAAAAGTTTCATAGCCTTAGTACCTTTTAGATATCTGAAGATTCTTTTGACTGCTTTCCAGTGCGGTATGCCTGGATTATTACAAAAACGGCTAACAATTCCTATCGGAAAGACTAGGTCCAGCCTTCCCCAATTGAACGTACATTAAACGACCTATTGCTTCATGATAGGGTATGTTCTTCATAGCTTCTTGCTCTTGTTCTGTTTTCGGACACATATCATGAGTAAGAATCTGATTATTGTCCAGTGGTGTATGTATTGGGTTACACTATTTCATATTAAATCTGTTGAGAATTTGTTCCACATAATATGTCTGATCCATCCACAAATAACCTTCTTTGCGGTTCCTAGTAATTCGGATTACTAAACAGTTTGTAACTTCACCAAGATCTTTCAGCTTAAATCTTTCGTTTAGTTTGTTTTTAAAAGCACATCTGTCTTGTGAATTGTAACTAAAATGATCATACAATCCACATAAGCAGCAACTATTAAAATGTCTGAATCTTGATTTTCATAATAGACACAAGGATCAGCTGTTGACCTTTTGAAGTTGAGATTCAATGGTGTATCATCTAATTTCAAGTTCCAGCAGCGACCACCTTCTTTCAAGCCATATGCTTCCTTTTTCAGTCTTTTTACACCAGTACCTTTCACTGTCTTTGTAACTGGATCTACTTCTGGAACTCTCAACCAAGTCTCCGGCCATCCTGATTTAGGTTTTCCATGATTTCCCTAAATCGTTTCAGGCAAATGCCGGGATGGTTCCTTTGAAAAGGGCACGGCCGATTTCCTTCCCAATCCTTCCCTAACCCGAGCTTGCGCTCCGTCTCTAATGACCTCGTTGTCGATGGGACGTTAAACACTAACAACCACCACCATCTCACCCAAATTTCTTCATGTAAGTCACCTTGTAAGAAAGCTGTGACAACATATAAGTGATCAATATCAAGATCATATTTAGCAGCTATAGCAAATAAGTACCTTAATGAATTTTGTCTTATGACTGGTACATATGTTTCATCACAGTCCAGGCGTTGCTTCTGAGCACAACCTTTTATCACTCGCTGTACTTTATGGTGTACAATGTGACCTTTCATATCTTTCTTTGTTTTAAATACCCATTTTGCTTTTAATGACTTTTTATCTGCGGGTAAATCAGCAGACTCCCACGTGTGGTTCTCTTTGTGAGATTGTAACTCATCTTGCATTGCCTTCAGCCAATTTTCAACGTTGTCTGACATCATCGCTTCTTCTAATGTCAAAGGATCAGAGTCAGTTGACTGTTTAGACTGATAAGTTACAAAGTCACGCAGTTTCTTTGGCATTGGAATTCTCAGTGACCTTCGTATTTGCTGTGGTTGCTCATTATCATTAACTGGATCGTCTGGACTTGTTTCATCACTGCTGCTAGTATTAATTGAACTACTACTTGATGTTGCACTCTCAGGTTCAGGTTCAATTTCTTCTCATTCAGTTGTATTTACTTCATCTTGCTTCTCTGCCAGTGGGAGAAATAGTCTGTTTGGTTCCTTTGACACAGTTCCCTCTTTACACTGTTTCGAAGTATCTTCATGAAAAATCACATCTCTCTTTTTCTCGATTCTGTGATAGTTAGATTCAAAAAGTCTGTACGCTTTTGAATCTTCGCAGTATCCTACCAAAATACACTCAACACTTGCAATGTGAGCATATGCCTTACTTCCAAATATTCTAAGAAGCTTAAGATTCAGCATCTTGTTTGTCCAAGCTTCCTCTGGGGTCTTGTTCTTTCTTGCATTAGTCGGGGACCTGTTAATTAAATAAACTGCAATGGAGACTGCTTCAGCCCAGAATTTATTTGGCAAATTTGTTTCAAAGTTTCGATCATATGGTTGGTCTAGTCGGTACATTCCGTTTGCTAAATACGCACTAGCAACCATATTTTTGCTTGTGTCGTAAATACGACAACCTTGTTTGTCAAAGTAAACCGAATTACCTTTCTCTACTATTTTACCAACAGACAGTAAGATTTGTGCTTAGCTGAGGCGCATACAGAATATCCTGTACTTTGATTTTTGCTTTCTTGTTGCCAGGGAGAACATCTACAAATTAAGTTCCTATACCTTTTATGGGTACGTTTCCATTATTTGCTATTAAAAGTTGCGAGCCGCTCAATGCTTCAACACTACTTTCATTACAAGGATATTTATACATGTGCGCTAATGCGCCTGAGTCTACATACCATTCTGTCTGTGATCTTTAGTTGCAGCTGCTGTTGTGAGAAACATGTGGTAGCTGCCTGTTTTGGCCGAAGTTTTTTCGTCGTTTTTCTTCTTGTTGCGTTAGTTTTCAGCCAGATGCCCGTACTTGTTGCAATTACAGCACCTGGGACCCTTTTCGAATATTACATCGCTCTTTTTCTTCTTGACTCGCAGAGCAGCATCGCTAATCGATTGCACATTACAAACTTCATCATTTATTTCTTGCAGTAATTTATTTTTTATGGAGTCTTCTGTGATCGGCAAGTTTGAATGTTCTAAGCTCACAACCATAGGCTTATATTCGTCTGGTAATCCTGCAAGCAGAATACAACCAATTCATTCTTCTTTGTCTTCAGAATTCAATCCATTTAATTTCTGTGATGTGGAAATTATCTTTGACACATTCATTTACTGACGAACAATTCTCCAGCCTGGTTGACAGTAACGTTTTTAATAACCCTATACTTCTGAAGAGGCCAGAATCTTCGTAGACTTGCTTTAGCTTGTCCCACGCTGCTTTGCTGTCGATGTATCTTGCAAGTGAACATATAGGGTGGCGCACGAAATGTGTTACCATTTTGTTTTTGAATATAAACTCTATTGTAAATACAATCTGAAAAGAACATATACTATACTGAAGAGCCGTCCATGGAAATTTGTTCTAACTCAGCACATGCTCAACAAGTCCATCATTTCGTTTCATAACTTCCTTCAAACGAACAATGAAGTTAGTGATTACCCTACGGCACATGTCTTCCGTAATTTCACTGCAAGCTTGAAGAATAACTCTTTTGAGCTCCATTAAATCACATGGATGTTTCGGGAAATTTTTTTCCTTTAGGTGCCCCCAAATAAAAAAGTCACATGGATTGAGGTCTGGACTATTAGGGGGCTAATTTTGTCTGTCATTGAAGCGACCTGGAAACCTGAGTGAAATGATCCATATGTCTAAATGCTCGTGTAAAAACTCCAACACAGTGTTTGCAGTATGTGCCCTTGCTCCATCTTGCATGAACCACTGCGTGTTGAAGGGCAAGGCAGTAGCAAGAAGCTGTGGAATGGAGCTCTTGCGAAGCATGCTCAAATAACGCTCGCTGTTCACAGTTTCTTCAAAGAAATAGGGTCCAATAAGTCCGTGTCTGGAAATTGCTGCCCACTCTGTAATCCTCGGAGCATAATGTCATCGTTCATGAAGCACTTGTGGGTTTTCCATGGCCCAAAAGCGTACATTTTGTTTGTTCACCACACTGTCTAAATGAAAATGCGCCTCATCTGAAAATCAAACATTGTTGAGAGTTTCTTCGCTATACTCCGCCCACTGAGCAAACAGTAGTCTCTGCTGGCTGCATTCTTCAATGAGCTTCTGTAAACAGGTCATCTTGTATCGGTACATATGGAGGTCACTTTTAAGAATGCGTTGAACGAAGCGTCTGGTTATTCCCAGTTGCAATGCTGCCTTTCTACACGATTTCCCGGGACTTCTCTGTATAGCAACTCATACCGCTTCAGTATTCTCCGGCGAACAAACAGGCCTAGGCCAAGGTCACTTCGCTTCCTATACTGTTCCTTCCTGTACAAATTTGTCGTACAATCTGTGGATGGTCTTCTTGCAAGGGACCCATTGTGTGTTAAACTGTTGTCACAACAAGGCTTTTCGTTTGATGAAAAAGTAACACAATTGCCGATCGTTGCTGTGTCGTCAGTCTTCCATTGTCAGCCATTGCTGATTACTAGTCTCCTAGTGGCAGTATCGTGAATTACATATCATTCCGTAACTCATTTGTTTTTCCAAGCTCTGCTGGTACTGCTGTAGAGATCCCAGTGGGTTATCTAATGTGCGTCGAAAAATTGTGAAAGAAACAATTGGTAAAACATTTCGTGCGCCACCCTTTATATCGGCGGATAGACGGAGAGTACAATTTTGCCTTTTCTGTACAAACTTTAGTTGCATCCTGTACTTCGCCACTGACACATCCCCACAATTGAATCGAGATTTTTAAAGAGGCGCAACTTGTCATTTCACCAATTTTCAGTTTTTTGTTGTTTCAGAAACCCAATAGATATGCCTATCGATTAGTTCTAAAAGTTCGTTTCTAATGTCTCACGTTGACCGAAGATCGCATTTTTCTGTAAATGGGCGTATATCACTGACTTCCGCCTCTTTAAAAAAAATATGTGTTGGCAGCATTATAAACAGCTGTTTCAATTTGCCACTTATTTTCTAACCTGTGATATACAGCCTTTCTTCCATTGCTGTTCAGTTGACAATTAGGTCACATCAAACGATAAAATGAGTGACATTGATAGAGTGTGTAGTGGTGATTAAGCTGACAAATCATCCAAAGAAAACGTGGTTCAAATCCGTCATTATACAAGGTAAATAAAGTAAAAGCAGCCCGACTCAAGGGTGAAGGTTATGTTAACCACTGAGGCAACATTGTTGAGGCTAAAAAACCTGAATTTTCCTGCAGGTAAACCACTGCTTCCATTACTTGTTCCGTTTTTGTGTTAATGATTTAGCTATACATTTATTGTTTCAAAGCTATACTTCATGTTTATAATTAAAACAATAAGAATATTATTGATAGGTAAACAAAGTTGTTCATAATGACCAAGTTTTGTTTATTTCTTTTTATTTCTTCTGTTAGGTGTACCAGAAAGTGTTTGGACAATCTGTGGCTTGTTTTCAACATTTCACAACATTCTTAGTAAGATTGCCCAGTATTTGTATATACAAAGCTTGATTGATGTAGATGAAGTTAAACAAAGAAGACCAGAGGGTAGAACTAATCCCAAGGTAGTGAAGTGATACTCTCTCTTACCACATTTTTCTATGAAGTGATCGAACGAAGGTGCGCATAAAGCTTTTCTCTCAGTTTTTCTGTGAGTGAAAAGCGAGTCAGAAGAATCAGAGATTTAAAAATGCAGACGATAAAAGAGGTAAAGGTATTACCAGATGTCTTGCACCTGATTTGCATAAGGCGATTCACAGTCATATTATATCTTTCCCATTGTATGAATCCAATTATTCTCACGAAAAATATGCCACCTGAGCCGTCAGCTATCAATAAAAACAATGTGGAAACTGTTCAGAACTAAATATCCTGAATTCAAAACTGTCTCATACTGCACATACTGGAATAGTTTTAACAAGAGTTTTGGCTACAGATTTGATAGGTTTCAAGCAGGTGTATGTTGTATCTGCGAAGAACTTAACCAGAAAATTAAAGCCCCCCATCTTAAAGAGGTTGCAAAAAGGACAGCTACTGCCGAACTATTAATAAATAACCACAGGACCAGGAAGTTTTATTCTGCTCTAAAGCATGAATTAGGGAATGGCAGAAAATCCCCAGATTAGGTCTGTTCTTTATCAGATTTTATAAAATGGGTGCCTAAAAAGGAAACAGAGCGCTGTGGGTAATTTCATGTGAAATCACCCAGTGGCCGTTGCCCTGATGTCACAGATTTTTCTGAAGATTTGGTGTAAGAATGATCATAATGAGGTAGGGTTAAAATATTTTTCTGGAATTTTTTGACCAAAATTGTAATTAGGAGACCATTTTCAAATGTGCGCCCCTTCTACCAACTGTTGTTGAGAAACAAAGTGCCTTGTAAGTTCTAAACCACTATAACTTTTTTATTTATGAATCAATTTTATTCAATTTGGTGTCATTGGAAAGTAAAAGAATAGAGCTATAATATAAAAATTATTTAAGTGCTGTGTCTAAGCAACAAATGTTTGAAAATTTGTAATTAATGTAATTTCACACAAAATTTTTTTGCAAATTTCAGGATTTTTTTCTTCAGCAGAAACATAAGTTTCACTATCTGAATTTTTGTTTAAAATAATTCCTACTGCCATACTTTCCAACATAAAAAATCAGAAGGGTGTGTCCTCTGTTGTTAGATCATACTTTTTTTCAATAATACTGTAATAATTAATTGCTTCAAATAGCTAATCAACAAAACATGAAACAACAATGAAAACTTCAATCTAGTAGCAACACTCACAAGCAACACAGGCTGTGTGTGTTAGGTTTTTGTGTGTCTGTACACTTTATATATCTGAAAGGCTTTTTTTTCTCTTGATTTTGTGTTTCTTGCATAAGCAGCCATTCTGTCTGGTATGTTATTTGAAAGAACAGTTGAACTCCATGTGATAACGTTCGGCAAATAGAGCCCCTCAATATGAGATAGTGAAAAAGAACGATTGAGATCAAAAAGAGAGAGAATTAATCCAATCCATGCATAGTTACGCAGTTACGTATAACCAGGGAGACTTTATTTAACTTCCATAAGCGGAATGGGTTGCATTTTTCAACGTATTATAGTGCCCTCTGAAGTGTAATTTTTATGAAGTGAACCTAGACCTAGACCTATTATTGTTGCAGTGTATGCTTTGTTTAATTGTGGCTTATTATCAGATGTTTTAGTGAATTTTATTTATCAAATATTATAAGGAGTGAAAAAAGATCGCATATTTTATTTAACATTGTTTTTTATATCAATTATCATTAGAAATAATGACACATTCATATAAACACTATGATCAATTATAATACATTTAAAAATACATTAAATTAAAATTTCGTCATATTTAAGACTCAAATTTGAAATTTTTTAATAATGAGTTATTAGAATATAAATTATTATTTATTCGCTATATGATATTAGCAATTTAATTATAAATTTAAAAATTGAGATTTGTATATTAATTTATTTATTAAACATAATTTATATACTTGAAATTTATATTACCTTCAAACCAATCATTAATCCACTCAATTTTAACAATATGTAACCAAGTCATAAATAAAAAATTATTAATTATTTTTCTTATTGACAGTTGAAAGTTAATTTTTAGGTATTTCATTTTAAAGGTCTTTAAGACATTATCAATACTACATTTTTAAGGTTATAAGTGTTTTACATATTTTCACAGAATTTAAACAAAAAATATTTTCTTTATTTATGTAAAATTTTTTACTTACATACAATCATTCAAATGAAATAAATGAAACAAATTCCAATAAACATAATTCAGTTCCACCATTGGAATGTATTATGAATCTTACTACACTCCTAAAGTTGCATCTGTTTGACTGTCAAAAAATACATCACCGTATCAAGTTGAGGGGTTTTAGAATATCATATTAAGGGATTTTACATATCAAGGGGTTCCATATTGAGGTGTCTGACTGTAATACAAAGTTGTTCCATAATGTTAATATAAGAGATCACTTAATAAAGTGGTAATTACCTTTTACTCATTTCCCCCCTATAGATTTCTTCACATGTATTCTTGACTAATTAGAGAACAAGAAAAACTTTCAACCCTCCAGTTCCTTTCTGTACGTTATGCAGTTGATTAAAAATCACAATGGAAAACAAATGTTCTTTAGGTTTTGTGTCAGCAGTTGTGTGTCAGATGAGAAGTAGTAGAAGTGAAGACCAAGATTTACTACTGCTTAACAGACTTCTCTCCTAGTATGAAGTGGTGTTACAGTCACATAATAAAATGAAAGTATGTGAACAGTTATGTTAATGTTGAGTTGTTAAGGACCAGGAAGCTTGCTGTTGGTTGAGTTTCTATGTACAGGAGATGTTGAATGTGTGTGTCCAGGTAGCATGAAACTGGTTACAGATTGTGATGCTTACATCACAAACATTATAAATTTAAAATTGGCAAAAGACCAAAACTGGCCAGCAATGCAATAAGGGCATCTTGCACAATAAAACAGATAACCTAGAGTGGTTTTTCAAAATGGTTAGGTTAGGTTAGGTTACAGATTGTGATGCTTACATCACAAACATTATAAATTTAAAACTGGCAAAAGACCGAAAGTGGCCAGCAATGCAATAAAGGCATCTTGCACAATAAAACAGATAACCTAGAGTGGTTTTTCAAAATGGTTTCATCATTTATAAATGTGACAGTAGATAACTGGTTCTCTTAAATAGCAACAACAACAATAATAATAATAATGATAATGACGTGAACTTTATTCATCATATACAACACAAGGATCATTTTGTGAATTCGTCAGTTCATAACAAATGGCAACACATACAGACATTTTTTGCAACAAACTGTGATACAATAAGGTACAGATTTGTCGGTGAGAGCATTTCACCTTTGCAGCTAAGATCTGTATCAACAATATAAGGAAAAGATAGGTTACTAGGCATTGCGCATGTCTGCAACTCGACGTGTTATCTTTATGGTGAGCAGCAATCTATCTTTTCCTTATATTGTTGATATTTCAACCTGGAGTTTCCACTGTTTGATTCAACTAATCTCTATTTTAGATAAGTTATTTAAGAAACGGCTTAAAACTAAAACTGGATGACAAAGTGTTTATATTAAATGTGCTAAATGTACATAATGAAGCCTATATGAAATTGCCTTTATTTTGTGCAAAACAGACACGATCAATATTCATTTTAGTTTAGCTTTAAAGTTTACAATGGTAAGTGATCTGACTTAACTGACAAGCCTCAGTCCTGCATATAGTAGGTTTGTCCGATAATGTGTAGCTTGGTGGTTTATATGATGAAACTGATGTATGTTTCTGGTACTGTGTTTCTTCTGGTCAGAATTTAAGTTTAAATTAAGTGCTTGGAGCAACATAATCGGTTTAGAAGTATACACTGAAAAGCCAGAACATTATGATCACCAACCTACTATCAATATAAACCAATCCAGGCGATAGCAGCGTCATCTGGTGAAGAATGACTGCTAATCAGACAAATGCATGGTGCATTGTAATATCAGTGAATGTGCTGTTTGTGTGTAGAATGGGGGTGGCACATGATCTGAGTTGCACCAAGGGCAGATTGTGATGGCCAGGAGGCTCAACATGGGCATTTCAGAAACTGCAGATTTGTTGGGCGTCCGACAGTGATGTGTTGAATGTCTTCAACATTTGGTGAAATGAAGTCCAGACATCATAGGCTTGGAAGGCCACCCCCTAGTACAGATGTCAGACATTGTAGGCTGGGCAGACTGGTAAAACAGGACACATTGCAAAATGTGATGGAACAAACATCGGTCATTAATGCTGGGCAGAGTGCAAGTGTGTCTGAACACAAGGTGCACAGAACACTCCTAATGATTGGACTCCACAGCCAACAACCCATGCATATGCCAATGTTGACACCACAACATTGGCAACCGCAACTGAAATGGGCAAATGATCATCGGCACCGGATATTGGTGCACTGGCAGAACATTGCATGTTCTGATGAATCCTGACACCTTGTTCATCACTCATCCTACAAGGGGAACAGCTCTTTGATACCAGTACTGCAGGATGCAGACAAGTTGGCGGCAGCTCCATTATACGCTGGGGAACATTCATCTGGGAGTCCATGGGTCCAGTGGTGCTTGCACAAAGCACCACGGTGGCCAAGGAGTACCGTACACTGGTTGCACATATACACCCCTTCATGACAATCTTGTTTCCCGATGGCAGAGGCATCATTCGACAAGATAATGCGCCATGACACAACAGCAGAAGTGTGATGGAGTGGTTAAAGGAACACAGTGGCGATTTCCAGTTGATGTGCTGGCTCCCAACTAATCAAATCTGAACCTGATCGAACACATCTGGGATGTGATTAAATGTGGTATCAGATCTCATCCCTGTTCCCCTGAATTTACGGGAATTAGGTGACTTGTATGTGCATATGCGGTGTCAACTCCCTTCAGCGACCTACCAGTGCCTCATTACTTCCATTCCATGATGCGTCACTGCTGTTATCCATGCCAAAGGTGAACATACTGGGTATTAGATAGGTGACCATAATGTTCTGGCTGATCAGTGTTCAAATTTATAATAGTTGATATCCCAACTTTAGGGAACAGAACTCAGCATGAATCTCTTAGTTCTGCACCACAAATTATTCTTACAGCCTTCTTCTGTAACTTTAAAAGCTTATGAAGATTTGCTTGTGGTTGGCATCCCATACTTTTCTTCTGTACTTTATACTAGAATACATTGACATATGATAAGCAAACCGCAGTACATGGATGGATTGTTTCATTATTTTCTGTATATATTTGTAGCAAATATATATTTACGCCAGAGGGAACGAATATATCCCAGTATTGTTATTCCCAGGATTTTTATGTATTTTGCTTTGGTGGTAATATCAGATCCAGAGACAACTGTATTTCACAATCTGTCTTTTGCAATTAAAATCCATTACTGCTGTTATCTTATGCTGACAATGAGATGACTTTCATTGTAATACTGAATTATTTCATTTGTAATACAGTTTCATAGTATCTGTAGTTGCTCATGACATTTGCTTTTGCACACAGTGGATGTAGCAATAGCGTACAGAACTACTCTTGAATTTGGGGAGCAGTATTTAGTCATTTACATAAATCAACAGAAGAAGGCAGTCCAGTACAAAGCACTGGGTACCCAATATTACATATCAGCGCACACAGATCTGTGTGTGTCACTCACAATCCTTACCAGTAAAGACTGATTTTTGTTAGATAAGATTTTATTAGACAGTGAACAATTATCAACGTAATTACCCAGCCATTTTCCCAGAGATTTACTATCTGTCTCTACAAGCAACTGATAGAGATTAGCTAAAAAAAAATATCTGTACTTGCAGATAGAAATCTTTTGATATCTGATATTATATGTTTCCTTTCCCATCTACAGCTTTTCAGAGAAAGTTCAGTGACACCTTCAACAGTTAAAGAACTTAAATCTTTGGGGCACTCATTATTGCCACTTTTTGCAACGTCACCATAAGGCTTGATCTCCCTACTGACAGATGAGCAGGTTCTTTTTTTGTATACCAGTGCTCAGTAATAACCGAAACTTCTGATTTATTGACATATGCTATGATGTACAAATCATTGTGCTTATTTCCTAGAATTGTGAAGTTTTGGAGGATAATCTTGAAACTGTATATGTACTTCTCAACCTGGGAAGAGGAAACAAAAAGGCCACACATGTAAAAAATAATAAAAAGACAGATTCCAAAGGGGTTCCTGACAGCTAAATATAAAGCTTATTTGTTGTTGGATATATTACTTATATGTTTCATCCAAACTTAAGAAGGTTTACTGTCTTCAAGGCATAATGCTACTTCATTGAGCATCGCAACAAACAAGCCTGACACAGTAGAGTACTGTGATACTACATAAGAAGAAATTTATGCACTGGCTGTGAAGTGCACAATTTACTCTACCCAGCAGGTGTTCCAGAAGATGGCCTCGACCTGTTGTATAACGTCATGAGTTTTTCTGTGGTAAATACATAAGCAATATATTCCTCACTGACAGAAAATTGAAGAATCACATTTTTGCTTCAAGTTCGTAAAATGGCATGTGATGAGACCATACCTGAAGAGACAGCTACAAACCCACACTTTCCGCACAGGAAGTAGGACTACCAATTACCAGAATTCTGAAATGTGGCTTTTGTCAGCCTAGAGTTGATCTAGCAAAACAAGTAAGATGTGACATGTGTCCCAGATCAAAGGCGAGGAAACAAAAATTGTACTGTATTAGTTATAACACACAAATATGCAGTGACTAAGAAGTGTGGGTAATGACTGCGTTCAAAGCTACCGGGTGCTCAAAAAGTCAGTATAAATTTGAAATCTGAATAAATCATGGAATAATGTAGATAGAGAGGTACAAATTGACACACATGCTTGGAATGACATGGGGTTTTATTCGAACCAAAAAAATACAAAAGTTCAAAAAATGTCCGACAGGTGGCTCTTCATCTGTTCAGAATAGCAATAATTAGCATAATAAAGTAAGTCAAAGCCAAGTTGATGTTTTTTACAGGAAATGATCAATAGGTTCACCATCATTCCTCAACAATAGCTGTAGTCGAATAATAATGTTGTGAACAGCACTGTAAAGCATGTCTGGAGTTATGGTGAGGCATTGGCGTTGGATTTTGTCTTTCAGCATCCCTAGGGATGTCGGTCGATCACGATACACTTGCGACTTCAGGTAACCCCAAAGCCAATAATAGCACGGACTGAGGTCTGGGAACCTGGGAGGCCAAGCACGACGAAAGTGACGGCTGAGCACACGATCATCACCAAACGACGAGCGCAAGAGATCTTTGGCGCGTGTAGCAATATGGGGTGGAGTGCCATCCTGCATAAACATAGTAGGTTCCAGCAGGTGTTTGTCAGCCACGCTAGGGAGGATGCGATTCTGTAACATATCGTCGTACCTCGCACCACTCACCAGCAGTTACAAAACCAGAATCATGCATTTCCTCTAAGAAAAAAGGCCCGATAACGGTAGTGTGGTAAATCCAACCCATACCGTGAGTTTCTCGTCTTGCAATTGAGTTTCCACGACAGTTCTAGTATTTTCGGTAGCCCAAATTCTGCAGTTGTGGGCGATGACAGCGTGAAATGAGCTTCGTCGGTCCACAACACGTCACTCAACCAATCGTCATCGTCCGCCATCTTTTGAAACGCTCACACTGTAAATGCCCTCCACTTCACTAAATCGCTAGGAACAGTTCATGAGGCCAATGAATTTTGTACGGATAGCATCGGAGGGTACGCCTAAGTGACAACCAAACAGTAGTGTATGGAATGTCGTTGCGACATGTGACTGCACGAGCGCTGACTTTCCCATGCATAGACGAACCACCTACAGTCCCCATTTCTTCCTGAACTGTCTCAGCAGCATTACACCTTGTGCTCGGTCAGCCACTATGGGATTTATCATCTAAACAACCCGTGTCTTCGAACTTCGAAATCATTCTCGCCACAGCTGCTTTTGTCAACGGACCTTTACCCATTCGAATCCCCTTCCTATGGCGATAGAATCGTAACGCTGAACTAGTACTTTCCCCATTCTGATAATACAGCTTCACTAAAAGCGCCTTTTCAGGTAACGTCAACATGCTGCGACTGCTGGCACATCTGATTCTCTCTCTCTCATTACAGCTCCTTGTATACACGATTGTCATGTGCAGTCACTGACGTTTTCTGTCCAGCGCCATCTGTTGGACAGTTTGTGAACTTTGTTTTTTTCGGTTCTAATAAAATCCCATGTCATTCCAAACATGTGTGTCAAATTTTACGTCTCTATCTACATTATTCCGTGGTTTATTAAGTTTTCAAATTTATACTTACTTTTTTATCACCTGGTATGTTCATTTGTTTAATTCCTGGTTTAAGTAATTTACATTATTTCATTGCTGTAGTTCCTACTGTTATCCATTAATATCAGAATGGCAACAATCGCTATGTTATTTAAAACCTTCAACATGTTTGCTGTGGCCGACACTTTATAAATGTCGACATGATCGACTAACCCTGTGCTTTTAAGCGTCAGCCGCAGTGAATGTGGAAAACAAGAAAAATATTGCAATTTATCTGATAATGATAATTTAGCTTCCTTTTTCAGGTGTGTTTATTTTTAAATATTAAAACTGATGAGAGTTTAATTTCTAGGCCCCTAATTTTGAAATCTGGATAGCATCTTCCCAGCAGTGCAACAAAAAGTGCACCATACAAGATATGTTCAATGCAATCTCTCCTCTCCACAAATTTGCACCTCAGACATGTTGGGATCACAGGAAACTGCACCAGATATGTCAATATATTACTACAGTTCGGTTTCCAAGTATCTGAGCAAAACCAATTCTTGTCTGCCCAAGTTGACCTCATTTATGCACTGCATCTTTCCCTTAAATTTTACAATATAATTCGCATGGAAAGTTTTCTGAGTAAATTAGCTATTCGATATTTAGAGCTAGTGCTTGTGTAATCCAGTGCGCCATTCAGATGGGTTTATTTGTGCGTCAATACAATCATCATGTTTGGTTCTAGAGTGTTTCCTGAAATATATTCCCACATTAACTGTTAAGTATCCATTCTCAGTTTGAAAAATATATTATACTCTGTCAGCGCCATTTCAATGCAAACATTTTAAATAATGCTGAGCAATATTCTGATAACACAGTTCCAACATACCTCAGAAATTTAATTTTAGTTGCTTCAATCAAGGAGGACTAGGGACCAAGTCTTGCACTGCCCTGCTGCGTATTAACCCGTTGTCTGATGAGAGTTTAATTTCTAGGCCCCTAATTTTGAAATGTGGATAGCATCATCCCAGCAGTGCAACAAAAAGTGCACCATACAAGATATGTTCAATGGTCTCCTAACGACCAGACATCAGCATTTTTACACTTTAATCTTACTGAGCAAAAATATTTACTTATATCTGATATTTCTTACCACTTCAAGACGATTTTTGTGTCTGCTGTATTTTTATTTCAATGTCTTACAAAACCAAAGAATTAAATGACTAGGAAGTTGTTCATGAATTTTGTTATAGATACATATTTAAGATGAGAAATTTAACTGTGTAAAGGATAATCACTCAAACAGTAATAAACATTCTAGCTATATCTTTTTAGCCAAGACTTTTATAGATGCATATACTTCATGCTGAATGTCCCTAAGTGCCTGCTTCATTGACTACCATGCTGCTGCCACCAGCGACAGCAAAACAGCATGCTTAATGCTGTATGCCTGAGCTGGTGGTGAAACATCAGTCACTAACCATATCAGTAAACAACTTGTTAAATATAGACTAAACGACAGCCAAGAAAGGCAGCAAGATAAACTCTCAGGCAGTACTATAACCTAAAATCGTAAAATTATAACTAAAAATGCAATTTCCAATTATGTCTACCAAGCGAATTATGCTTTGCGTCAGTGATTTCTATTGCCACAACTGACTCATAAACATGCATGCCGAAGGACAGTGAATACTCTTACCTTACCTGTGAAAAGCAGCAAAGCCATTAAAGACAGCTATGCACAAAGTCCAATTTATTTTGAAGTTATTAACTCAACATTTCAGTTAAAATTCTGTTAACTGTAGGCAATACGATAAACGAATCAAAGGAAACAAACTCTGGATTGAATTTCTGTATTAACAACGCTCGTATTTTCACATCACCATAGAGGTACCAAGCGTGAGGCATTACTCGTTTTCCTAACTCAACAAATTTTGCCCTGTAGCTCAGACATTGTCAAACCATTTATGTTATGATAGCACATGGCGCTCTCAGCTGCAGCAATATATTCCTTATTTTTGTAATCAGCATCATTGAAATCCCACAAACACCTATGCAAAGCCTAGATATCCAAAAAGCGAACATTATTCTCCGTTCCCCACTTCATATTTCAGTTTGTCTGCGCTCTAAGAACACACATAACATAAAAAACTCATGCAACTAGTGTCGCCAAAGTTGGAACACACCGAAAGCGTTTAGTTTCACCAACGAATTGCCCAAACACATGGCGTGCATGCGCAATTGCCTGCAACCTACAGTCATCATGTAAACTAGGCTTTAGTGTAGGGACAAAGAACGAAATTCTGTAGATTTACCAGACACTTTATTTTTCTTTCGTTCATTGTCTTGGTAAATTTGAGAACACATGCAGTAAAAGCACATGGTTACAGAGGAGAAAGGAAAGTTTATATTCGAGACAATGGATGGTAAGTAACTGCTTATAATAATACTTCGGAGAGTACAAATAGAGTTGATGTGAAAGCTTAAGTCAGCCACAGTCATTCGGGTGTACTATTTAGCCTAAGAGGTGGCAAAAAATAACATAACTGATAGAAATATCCAGTTACTGGGAAGTAAGTGTTACTGTGATAACTGCTCATCTGATACTGGTAGTTATTTCAATAACTGCCAACAGTGCCTCGCACCATCTGTTGACCTAATATCGTACTGCGCTTTCACGTCAACTCCTCAGAGATCTGGCTACGAAGGAGAGGGATAGATCATTTGGAATCCGTTCTACAGGTCAAGGGAATAGCTGTGAGACTGCGCGCCATCTGTTGATAAGAACTGTGTACTATTTCGTGTGCCTTCGTTACTTTTTGCACAAACAATTAAATAAAGTTAATGTCAGAGCGGAGGCTGACAGCAGCTGCAATGCAGGCATTAACAAGTACGGTCGTTCCTTTGTGCCACTGCCTTGTATGACAGTTTCGGCTCGACAGGTAGCACAAAGAGAGTTAACATAAGGAATTCGTGCGACTATGGAAATAACTGCCAGAGATCCGTATTTTTCTCTGGCAGTTATCGTTATTGGCTCACAGTTCTAGCTCTCTGGTGGTTATCAGGTAACCGGAAAGTTGGTAATGGAATACCTGTGTGTTGTGTTCCTGACTAGGTGACTCCAGTTATTGGTAGTACACCCCGAACAAATAATTTCGTACTGATTTGGCAATAGCCGCTGGCGAAGGCGAATGACAAATAACATGTCAGAAAGTATAACATAAAACATTTTAATATAATAATTATTATCCTCATCATTTGTCAGTAGATTGTCAAAATATGTGAACATATTACAGTAATTGCTAATATCTACAGAATTGATACACTGTCAGAATAAAACATAGTTATGCACTTTTAATAAATTCATCATACACACAGTGCCTGATCTTGACTGTCAAGGCCAAGTACTGCCAAAACTGAAATATAGCAGAATTTTTACTTAAGCTGGTCTAATAGTGTCTGTTAAGATATTCATTTACAGAGTAGGAGGTGGGATCAATGGAAGTGTCCGATTCCACCCTTGTGTCTGTGTGTTGTATTTGGTTTATTTGAACCTTGGTGTTGGATGTGGGAAGTCGTTGGCGGCAGTTTTTGTAATTCGAAACGTAAGATTTGGAAGTTTTTTCAATGAATTATCAAATTTTTTTGTTCACGTGTTTGACGTTTTCGTTAGGTGTTATTGGTTTGTTGTTTGTAGTGTGGTAAGACCTTTAATGTGTGTGTGTATGTGGGGAAGGGGGGAGGGCGTTTGGGCTGGCCGATCTAGTTTGCAGCGCCGGAATTTGTTGGTGGTAAGAAACCTTTTTTTTCTAGTTGGGATGTTTTGTGTATTTATGGAGTGTTGAGTAATTAGGGATTTTTGATTTGTGGGTTTTTGAGGTTATGGTTTTATTTTTTGCAGTTGTAGGTGTTGGTCTTTTGGCATCAATAGTTGTGGTGGACCTATATAGGTCACTGGAAATGACTGATTCCCATTTTCGTAGTTGTAGGTTTTGGTGTTTTGGTATTGTCATCTGTGCTTGACTTATATAGGTAAAGGGAAATGTCAGATTCCTGCAGATTTTGTTGGTGTAGCAGAATGTTGTAATCTTTTTCTTTCTGTTTATCATTTTGTGTTTTGGAATCGTGGTGGTTTTTTTTACTACTATATTTAGCTGATCCTCACCCTGAAACCCCCAAATTCCTGTGGTTGTCACGTTAGTCTGTGTTTTTGGAGGGAGATGTTATTGTCTTATTTATATCTATCTTCGTGTTTGTTTCTGTGTGTATGTAGGGACATCATAGGAGACACTTAGAATAGCCATTTCCGCCATATTGATGACGTCATGGGTCACAGCAGATAGGTCGAATCGCACACTTCTGTATCAAAGTCTTTCAAACTCTCTTTAAACCGTGCTATATCTAAAACCAAGTTTTTAATGGTTGCTGACTTGCTGGCAGTTTATTGAAAATCGTGTTCCTTTAGTCTTTATGTAGATTGCTGTTCATATTTCTAATATTGATTTTATGTATTGAGCTATACTTGCAACAAATTTCATTCAGGAATAAATATACTAGGAAGCAGTGGTTTGAATACGACGTTCCTCAAACAGTTTCCTACATGATGTTCTTGAATTTATACCAGAAACCATTTTTATTACACACTTTTACATGCTAAAAACTTTTGCTCCATTTGTGGTATGCCCTACCCAACTGAATTTATTATCGAGTTTATTCCCAAAAATGTAACACTGTCAACCTTTCCGATCTGCATGTCTTCATATGTTATACACATGCTGTAGCTGGAGAAATCGAGCAGTTTTTCAAATCTGATATAAAATTTGGATCAGCATACTCACACTTTCCCTAATAGGACTATCTTATACAGGACAGGAGTAAACGAATCTGTCACATTACGTATATCTTTTCTGTTGTATTACAAGGCTGTAGACTTATTCTATTAAGTGGACAGCACAAGAAATTAAGCTTCGAATTTAACCTACAGTATTCAGTTTACATATTACTTCATACATTAAAACACACATTGTTAACACTTAATTTTAACACTGCTGTGGCGAAGTTCTGCGTGCGTACTTTCTGTTGCAGCTGCGAGGATAATATTTCGAATAGTGGCCGATAACCTACATACATACAATGTGAAACACTAATAATCGTTCTAAGATAAACTGAAATGTACCCAGAGTTGATTAGCAACTCGATTCATATGCCATTCCTGCCATTTCGCACTACTCACAGTTATACTGATAACTTAACTGATGAATTCCAACCATGTCGTTATTTAACTGTACCCCATCGAAGTATTTGGTAGCGAAAAATAACTCGACGGTTATTGATAACTGTTAAAAATAACGGTTATTAAAGAATAACTGGAACCATGAGAACGGTTACTCCAGAATAATCGTTTGCCCCACCTCTAAAGGCTAGTAGCCTCACATGGAGTCTCAAGAAGAAGGAGTAGGTGTTAACCATGTAATAAAAATATGTAGTTAACATGTGGATAAGTCATCGAGTTTTCTGTCATATTATAACTAACTATACTGTGTCTGTTAATTCATCCACTGCAAAATATGCATACAATATATGTCTCTCAATTATGTTTGCCAAATATTAGGTGCTTTCCCTAGTTGATTAATGAAGTGCCATATTAACAGACGTACTCCACAAAAGTGCACACAGAATCGACAAACGCGTTAATTGGTTTGGCAGAAAAGAAGCAAAGTTTGTTGCAACTTACTCACCAAAGTCTGATTAAAAAACGAAAGATGTCACAGACTCGAAGAGTTCTTTCTCTATATTTGCTGCTGAATATATGAAACGACTCGAGTCAGTACATCATTTAGGACATTCATTCCCAAGCTATATCTGAAACTTCCAAATTGCACGTGTATATGTTTCAGATGATTAAAAACAAGAAATATAAATAAATTATGAAACAGTTAATGGTACTCTCATGTGAATGCTATATTTCTGTAAATGTATGTATTGTTTTACTGTTTTCATTAAGAGCAGTGTACAGTCTCCAGTCACACTCATAATCAAGGCTCAATACATACAGAACTGTAGAAACAGTCTGCAATAAAAGAATATATTAATAAAAACTGAAAATAATATACGGCTACCTTTTGAGTGGTAGTAGGTGATTAAACATAATTCACAGGCTAAATATTGAGGTAACTGTGTGATATGACTGACTATTGGTTGGCATAATATACGCAGCTTCTGAACCATTTTTACCCTGAAAGGGTGGGGTGGATATTGCAAACAGCAACAATTTGTATTGTCTGAAAAAAGTGCATCACTGAATTTATTTCTTTGCATACCATATCATTTATAAATTGCTCATCTCTGTTTGGAATGTATTCTCACATGCCAATACTGAATGGAAATTGTCAAAGTAGTTTGCTTCTTTGGAAAGTAGCTGAGTAGCCCATACAAGTATGTCAGTTACACAGCCACAAGTATGATTCATTTGTTTGCATCCAGACACTGATATTGGAGACTGTCTTAATAGAGTGACAACATTGCTTCAGTGTTATTTCTTCTATCCACCCGCACAGAATTTAGTACGCGTTGTTCAAGGCTGTTCACTCTGTCTTAGAAAGGTTATTTGTAATCATTTTAGCCACACTTGTAACAGAGTATTTTACGC
Organism: Schistocerca gregaria; assembly: GCF_023897955.1. Classification (NCBI taxonomy): domain Eukaryota; kingdom Metazoa; phylum Arthropoda; class Insecta; order Orthoptera; family Acrididae; genus Schistocerca; species Schistocerca gregaria. The sequence continues at coordinate 378,675,281 of NC_064920.1, read as the reverse complement.
TAGGACACTGAGGACCTCATTCTTTGGTGGCATAAAACCATGGTCAACTTTATAGTGTGAAAGTGAGATGTATAGCAAAAGTCGCAGAGTTCCATCTCCTGTACAAATGTAGGAGAATATTGAATGTCCAGTTCAGTCTGGTGTCAAATCAGTCTCTGTTTTATTTATTGTGATTAAAATTGTTCGATAACTTAACAACGCAGGCTGGAAGGCACTGTACAGAGATTAATGGTAAAAGCAAACAGAGGGCTGCGACAGGGCGGTAAATAATAAAGAAGTGCGGTTGCAGAGTTTTCTCATGAAACGTGCATATACAAATGTTGGTTAAAAATGTTATTGCAAAATTTTGGCTCTCATGTAAATTTCAGGGGATGGTTTCCACAGTTGGTGCATTAGTACACTTCCACACCCATGCATTTGTTATAGTTTTTGAATTAATTATTCACTCAGACATGAGTACAGTTTGTCCTAGGGAACAAAAATTAAGCGATTATTATAGCAAAATCAATTTTTCACAACACAGTTCAATCACTATTTATTGGCGTTGTCCTTTTCTTTTCACACAATGAAATTAGCACTAGTGAGACGGTTTACAGTTTTACTTTAATAATAATTTGACTCTGAGCCCCCAATAGCAGTAATGCAGGCTGCTATGATCGAAAATTATTCAATAAATTCGAACAGAACCACAAGTCACACTGTCCTCTTTATTCTAACAGTTATGGCGCGAAATCACAGATCACCACATGTTCATGTACGACGATGTATACCCTGTAAATCGTACTCACACAAATAATTGTAGCACTTCCAGTTCACCAAATATATGCCTGCACGCTTGCACTATTAAACAATACTCTTTGTCGAAATAAATCGGCGCGAAAAATTCTTATTCAAACGACCACATGGGCCAGCCTCAAGTGGGGCTTAATCGCCATCCACCATCCAAAACGTCTGACCAATGACTCCCCCTGACCAAGATGGCCACTCGCTTATATAGGCTGGGATGTCCAAGCCCCTGGTTATTTAAGTACAGGGTTACCCCATTAAAAATGATTGAAGCGATTTCACAGCTCTACAATAACTTCATTATTTGAGATATTCTCACAATGCTTTGCACACACATATAAAAACTCAAAACGTTTTTTTAGGCATTCACATATGTTCGATATGTGCCCCTTTAGTGATTCTGCAGACATCAAGTTGATAATCAAGTTCCTCCCACACTCGGCGCAGCATGTCTCCATCAATGAGTTCGAAAGCATCGTTGATGCGCGCTCGCAGTTCTGGCATGTTTCTTGGTAGAGGAGGTTTAAACACTGAATCTTTCACATAACCCCACAGAAAGAAATCGCATGGGGTTAAGTCGGGAGAGCGTGGAGGCCATGACATGAATTGCTGATCATGATCTCCACCACGACCACGGTTTTCCAATCTCCTGTTTAAGAAATGCCGAACATCATGATGGAAGTGCAATGGAGCACCATCCTGTTGAAAGATGAAGTCGGCACTGTAGGTCTCCAGTTGTGGCATGAGCCAGTTTTCCAGCATGTCCAGATACACATGTCCTGTAACGTTTTTTTCACAGAAGAAAAAGGGGCCGTAAACTTTAAATCGTGAGATTGCACAAAACACGTTAACTTTTGGTGAATTGCGAATTTGCTGCACGAATGCGTGAGGATTCTCTATCACCGAGATTCGCACATTGTGTCTGTTCACTTCACCATTAAGAAAAAATGTTGCTTCATCACTGAAAACAAGTTTCGCACTGAATGCATCTTCTTCCATGAGTTGTTGCAACCGCGCCGAAAATTCAAAGCGTTTGACTTTGTCATCTGGTGTCAGGTCTTGTAGCAATTGTAAACGGTAAGGCTTCTGCTTTAGCCTTTTCCGAAAGATTTTCCAAACCGTCGGCTGTGGTACGTTTATCTCCCTGCTTGCTTTATTCGTCGACTTCCGCGGGCTACACGTGAAGCTTGCCCGCACGCGTTCAACTGTTTCTTCGCTCACTGCAGGCCGACCCGTTGATTTCCCCTTACAGAGACATCCAGAAGCTTTAAACTGCGCATACCATCGCCGAATGGAGTTAGCAGTTGGTGGATCTTTGTTGAACTTCGTCCTGAAGTGTCGTTGCACTGTTATGACTGAGTGATGTGAGTACATTTCAAGCACGACATACACTTTCTCGGCTCCTGTCGCCATTTTGTCTCACTGCGCTCTCGAGCGCTCTGGCGGCAGAAACCTAAAGTGCGGCTTCAGCTGAACAAAACTTTATGAGTTTTTCTACATATCTGTAGAGTGTCGTGACCATATGTCAATGAATGGACCTACAGTGAATTTATGAAATCGCTTCAATCATTTGTAATAGCCCTGTACAAGTCTCAAAAGTTAAGGTTACAAATTTTGATACATACATCCCTCGACAGAAATAAGTACACCATCAGAACCACTATAAAGAGTACATCGTATTTACTATTTTACATTAATTTCTAGGATTATTCTATCGCCCGTAAATCGAGTTTTAGTTAATGCAAAATTTCGCCACCTAGCGCAAATTTGTTTGTTGACATCTGTGCTGCAATGTTTTAACATAGAACTGCATAATAGCACCGTTTTTAGACATAATCTATAGCGATCTACACATTGCGCTGCTCAAAATCTTCATATCTGTAATAATTAATTAATTATGGGCGATAAATGTTAATAATAATTTGCAAACAATGAAAACTATTGCAAGTTAAGTGTATAGTATAACTTAACTAGTTTAAAGTACGTGTGTTGCCATAGTGCCGTTGTTTTACGCAATGAATTTTCTATTGAATTTTCTAAAAAATTTCCCCTCAAACTTTGTTTATTGTTCTTTACAGGCTTAATTATTTATGAATCTTAACGTATGACTACGGCACTCAATCCGCTATGACGAATCGTTTTTAATGAGTGCTCGCTCATCCCTGTAAGCCGGTATTTACTATTTTTATTAATCTTTTAGTATTCGTGATATTAACCGATTTTGAGGTTACTATAACTTTTGCGCCTCGTAAATTGTAATAAAGATCGATCTTTCAGAAGGTGCATATTGATGACCACAATCCACTGCCTCATCGCTCTTCACCGTAAGTTACATAGTTTTCGCGTAATGCACGAAAAACCGAACAATGCGGCCGCGGATGCCGATCGTTCCCAATCTCAAATAGTCTTTATCTTCAGCCTTTGACCATATTTGCTTATTCGTGGGGGAGACGAGGGACCCAAAAACCAGTATGGACAAAGCTCCTAGATACACTTTTACAGAATAGTAGAGAGGAAGGGGTGCAGATCAAGACAGTAAGGGCCAGGGTAGGAGAGGACAGAATTAAATGGGGCTGGGCTTGTCTGCTCTGTTCCCAAAGAAGTTTTCATAATTTGTCATACATCAGTTTCCTTTTCAAAAACTAATCCTTCCAATATAATTTGTACGAAATAATTTTGTCATCTTAGATACTGGAATAGTAATATGAAGCTCCTTTTTTTACATTAATGATTGTCTCCCTTAATCCATCATTTATGGGCAATGGAAAACTTTTGGTGCGTGTGGAAATACCTCTTGAAATTACGGTGAAAATTCATTTGTGCATGTTTCATATTAAAATTGTCAATACTATATATAGGAGACTGCCATAAGTTAGGGTTTATGGTTGCAGATTTTTTCACTGTACCTCTAACTGGTTCTAAATTTCAAAAACACTGAACAGCTAAGGTCTTTCTTAGCTCTTTCAATTAAATAATGTACATTAAAAACTTCCTACAAGATTATTTTCTCTTTCAGTATTAGGTGAAGCAGGTACGTTTTTTAACCATACAAGTACTGTATAAATATATGGGTGATTCATAAACTGCCAGCTCTTACCAGTAATCATCGATTTTAACCTGTGTAGAACCCTTAATTTGTTAGTGTGCCATCATTGGTTAATTTTTTGTACATCTATACATCTTTGCACAGAATAACAGCACATTTGTTCTACAATAATGGACTACATGATTGTGTCCATGTAGCATCCTGTGTTGTGTTATAAGAAGCACAGCAAATTATTGTGGTCGGCACACTCCATTGTGTTGCTCAAGCACCCAATGATTAGGTTTGTGTTCTGCTTTCCAGCAAGAGGATGGCCCATCTCTAGTCCTGGACACATTTTTAAAGGAGATTTTCCATTATAACAACTTCAGTAAGAAAGACTTTTTAATTTCTTGAATGCACTGTCTCTCAGCAGCCACAGCAGAGCCACATGCCTGACACTGTGTAGCCACTGGAGGCCTAGCATCTAGCACTGTGTGCCTGGAAGTGAAATATGCCAGTCAGTGAGTTAAAACATAACAAACTTCAGTTTCTAGCCAGTTCCCAATGTGTTACATCGTTTAAAAAAATTAATATTCTTCAGTTTGAGAAATTCTGTACAGTAATTACCTTACCAGTACAGAGAGAAGTGAAAAGTGTAACTTGGGTTGAATGAGAGCATGTCCCGTTACACAAACCACTTGTTCCATTACATGCAGAGTGTAGTGGAGGCTTATTAAATTTATGGAGTGCTTTCTGCTTGTAATAGCGGTAGAGCAACATTTATATCTTCTCTCAGACCGACAACCCACAGTGGTACTTAGTCAGAATTCTGTTAGCACCTTCTTGTGTTCAAGGATTTCCATTTTGGTTCTTTCAGGTAATGGAATATGAAGCCAAGTAGGCCCTCTTATGTAGATTTTTGTTTACTTGATGTTCCGTCTTCAATAGTGAAGGAAAATGTGATTTAAAAATCATATGAAGCACCAAAATCAAAACACTGATGAAGCACCACAATCAAAACACTGCAGACATTTTTTAGAATCCTTACCACATTGGTGCCACCATTTTACACAGGAAAACATTAGCGGCCACTGATGAAACTGAAGTGCTTGTGGTATCCACAATTTGAAATGTAATGCATCTCATAACAAATGAGGGCTGAATTAAAAGTAATGCATCCACTTTCGTTAATTGTGTTTGGATGGGAGTATTTTAATAAATCAAATGCAGAAATAATCCTTAAAATATGATCTATAATTACTAATATTCACTTTTCCACGTAACCACCAGCCAATTGGATACATTTCTGCCAACAATGAACAAGTTTTCTGAAACCACCACAGAAGAAGTTGACACTTCATTATCAGGAACAGATGCAAGTCAGACGGTTCTAAATCTGGATTGTATGGAGGATGCCGTACAGTGGTGAGATTCAGTCTCTGAAGTTCTGGGGTGGCACGTGAAGTGTGTGGTTTGACATTGTCATTCTGCAGGTAAACATTTCCCTTTCCCTTTCAGACCCTTGTTAGACATCGTTTCAGAGCTTGCAGCATTGTGATATAACACTCTAAATTTATCATTGCTCCACAATCAAGGAAATCACCATGGATAACACAATCTGCATCCCAGAACACTGTGGCTATGATTTTTTTCAGCTGAGGGCTGCTTCTTGAATTTCTTTTCCTGGGGCGAGTCTTTGTGTCAATATTCCAATGCCTGACGTTTTGTCTCCACGTTGTAATGGTGTACCCACATTTCGTCTGATAACATTTGAATGGAGAAAGGTGTCAACTTCATTTTCATAATGCGAGAGGAGTTCCTTGCAAATTTCGAGTCCATGTGCTTTCAGTTCAGGAGTCAGCATCCGGGGTACCCATCATGCACAGATCTTCCGATAGCCAAGCAAAGCAATAATGTGACCCACATGTTCTTGTGAAATGCTGATTGTGCTTGCAGTTTCTCTCTGAGAATCAATCTGTCAACATTTTGCTTGTGAAACTCTGTGGTTGCTGTCACAGGACGTCCACCACTGTCACGCAGGTCAGATGTTCCCACCTCAACATCTTTAAACTTACCCTAAACTGCTTTCATTCTCTGATGAATCTCCTTTGGGGTGACACATTCTGCTGTCAAGAATTCAATGACTGCACGTTGCTTAAATCGCATTGATCAACCATCTGTGCAGGGTTCTGTACCGTATACTGTCACAACAAACCGTTCAATACCAAGGCTTCCTGCTGAATGGAGCTGTAGAGAAGAGGCTACGAAACAAGCCAGTACCTGCTGCATACCAATGCTGAAAACTGTTGAAGAGTTATGAAGGTAGAAGCATTCCTTTTCAGTCATTCCTTGTACAAGACAGATCACGTGATTTGTTGTACAAACTGGCAAATTGGATCCAAGAGATTGTGAATTACAAAAGTAAAATAGCTAAATTTTAGAACCATTATTTTTTGTTGTAACAGTGATACTCAGGACAACTTGAAACATACCTCCTATTATAGACTTACAACAACCATGAATTATTTGATAGAATAGTAGCAACATTTGCTGGGCTACCAACATTTCTAATAACTTCAGTATTAATAGCCTTAACTTATTCTCCCCAGAAAACTCCATACTGGATTACTGTCTATCTGGTACCCATATGGTGGTACCAAGGAAGAATGGTAGGGTGAGCAAGAATCTCCAGAAATACAGAAGGAAAGGGCAAATGATAATCAGGAGAGAAATACTAGGTGTAGAAATTCCCCTGTAGTAGACTCCTTACTAGGTGTATAAGCTATTTTTAAAGTTCTAATCCTCTTGGGAAGTAAACAAATCTAAAAGCTGTAAATTTGTTAGGTTACCTGCATTACTTAGGCAACACAAACAAACTACTTTACTTTCATATCTGTGGATTCCAGTGGCTAATTGCAAAATATTACGAAAATTATTCATAATTAATTATTGATAAAACAATGTGCTAATATCTATAACAGGAAACACATTAAATTTAGTTTTCATTAAAAAAAGAATTACACAATGAAATTTATTCACATGTCCAATTCATGTGCATAGTCCATGTGTGCTTATATAAATGCGAAACATCTAAAATACACTGATATATACAATAGTATTAACATTTTAAAAGCACTGTAACTACTAGTCATTTTGAACAATAGATTGTGTTTAAGCTTAAAGGAACAATGCACGTATAAGAGTATACATTGACAGAGATAATTTGGAAATTGCTATTCCCCCTAATATCATATTTAGCCCATATGATTCATCACCAAAGGAAATGATAATTACATAATTGAATTTATTCATTACCATAGGGCATAATAAAAATCAGCATGTGTATTCTGAGCACACAACAAATTATGGCAAAGCATAAATGAGCAATGCACTACAGTGTTTTGAAATGATACTGTTTTCTAAATGAAAAACCTTTTTCTCAAATATTTTTTTACCATGCAGATTACAAAACTTGCACCCATATGTACAGAGCTTATTTGTTGCAAGGAAGTCCGTGACTGACCAGGATGCAATACAGAAAGACACACACTTGCTGCAAATAAAACATAAGTGAAGTTTGTTGGTTACCACTTTCAGGGTTTGTCCACTTTAGTGTTGCTGAAAAAACAGACCAACTCAGATGAAAATGTTTTACCCAATTGACAGAGCCTAATACATATGATTATAAATTGTACTGTTTGAGTTAAAGAAAGCCATTATTGACCAAGTTGCATTAAGGAATCAAATTAATGAGTGGGAAAAGGAATTGACGGATGAGAGATTTTTTCATACTTTTTCAGATGACCATGAAAATGTGCAGCCAATACTCTTTTGTTACCAGCACAAGTGGCAAATGGAACTTTTGAAGTATGGCAGCGTATGTTTGCTTGATGCAGTTAACAAAACAATGAAGAACAACATTCCATTACACAGGGCAACGATGGAAAAACGTTGTTGCTGAAAATACTTTTGTGTTTTTTAGGGTGAGAAATCCAAATATGATACTTAAAAGAACTGTATCACCCACCCACCATTTCTTCGCATTTTACAGTTAAATTCGTTAAATTAGGCAATTTTTAAAGAATTTAGCAGCTTTTATATAGTTAAAATAATTTAAAAAGAAGATGTAATGAATGTTGACATTGGTAGCACTGCTGAAAAACATTTGCTGGCAAAAAAAGGTCGATTGTATTTTTGTGTTCCTGTACATGTGCTCAGTACAATGTCTGACTGTGGTAGTAGAAACTCTAATGACAGTTTTTGATACATTTGTGGTGAATTTGTGATTAAAAAACACCAAAGAAACATTATAGACTTTGTGAAGAAGGTTTATCTATCATCTTGGGCACCACTTAAGGTATGTTATGTGTGTGTTTAAGATCCGAAAAAAATGTCCAAAAGGAGAAAAAAGCCTTTAGATTTGCCACTCCTGTGATATGGAGGGAGCCAAGAAATCATCTCGATGATTGCTACTTTTGCAGTATCTATATTACTGGTCATAATTCGAAAAACAAGAAGGGAATAAGCTACCCTAAACCTTCGTCCACCATCCGACCAGTAGGGCATGGTGTAGACTTGCCAGTTCCTGAACCAGCAGATGATTTAAATTCTATTCCAACGGAAGTATTTTCTCATGTACAATGTGATTTCGGTGAACCAGATGAAGATGAATTCCATTGTAATACAGAAGGTCTAGAGCCCAAATTGTTTACTCAGACTGAGCTTAACAATTTGGTTTGGGATCTGGGCTTAGTGAAAGAAAAATTTGAATTGCTTGGCTGTACATTAAAAGAAAAGAACTTATTGGCAGTTGGAGCCAGCATGTACATGTATAGAAAGAGAGAGCAGCAATTTTCCAAGTTTTTTTCAATAAGAAGGTGATTTAGTGCGCAGCTCACATCTGATGAGTGAGTTTGGTATGGAATACAAAAATGAAGACTGGAGGCTGTTTATTGGTTCATCCAAAACTAATTTAAAAGCTGTTTTATTACAAAATGGTAATATGTATGCAACTATACCTGTTGGAATTCTGTACATATGAATGAAAACTATGGAAACCTAGAAATAGTGCTAAATAAAATAGGCCATTCTGATCATGGTTGGATGATATGTGGCGATCTAACAGTAACATGCATGCCCCTTGGTCAGCAAGGTGGGTTTACCAAATTTCCATGTTTCTTGTGTGAATGGGATAGTAGGGCTAGGGATCAAAACTGGAGCAGAAAGAACTGACCTATAATGGAGTCTTTAAAACCTGGTGAGAAGGACATTCTATGCAAAAACCTTATAGATCCAAAAACCTACTCCTACCACCTCCACATATAAAGTTAGGCCTAATGGAACAGTTTGTAAGGGCTGTGCCTAAAGATGTACTATGTTTCAAGTATCTCTGCCAAAAGTTTCCACACCTTTCAGAAGTTAAACTGAAAGAAGGTGTCTGTCAGACCTGACATTAGAAAACTGATGTTTGATGTTAACTTTGAATCCATAATTATCTTAAATGAGAAAGAAGCATGGGTATCATTCAAGCAAGTCGTTACGAAGTTCATAGGACATAAAAAGACCCAGAATACGTTTCTATTATAGCTACAATGTTAAAGAAGTTTAAAACTTTAGGATGTTTATGGAGCCTAAAAGTTCATTTTTTGAACAGTCACCTTGATTACTTTCTATAAAATATGGGAGATGTTAGTGAGGAACAAGGAGAGCGTTTTCACCAGGACATTAAAGTGATGGAAAAACGCTACCAAAGCCGTTGGAACACCAACATGATGGGGGACTACTGTTGGCCACTTTAGTGAGAAGTTCAGCAAGTGACTCATCGTAGAAAAAGCTACACAAGAAGCTTCAAAGAAGAAAGAGAGAGAAAATACAAACCAGTTCCAGCTGACAAGTGAAACTTCTAGTAACACATATCATTGTTTTAAGTAGCTTACTGTAAAATAAAGCATTGATTATGTTTAACAAAGCATTTCATTAATTTCCCTGTTTATCATATAGCATAGGATTTTTATACTATATAATAAAAAGCATATTGCTCGAAAACAATGGATGATACAAAAAAAACTATGGCTAGATTTGGATTCAGCTCATAAAAATCTATAAAAATAAACAAAGTTTCTTTTTAAAAAAAACTTTTCGTTGGTCTGTGTTAATCTTTTTAGTAGTGAAAGCAAATGTTTCCTGTTTAATAGTTGGGATATTCTTCATTCAAGTAGAAAACAGTACATCAGTTAAAGAGGCTCTAGAAATTTTCTAGGAGTGGAACCCAGGTAGGAACTGAATAGTAGTGGGGGACTAGAAGTGTGACATGTATTGGAAATCCTATTAAAAATTTGTTGCTTCAAAAATTAAAAGGAAAATTTAGAAATAATAATTGAAACCCATTGGAAAGTACTCATTCTGGGTGAACTTTAACTGGCACTAATATTGTCACATAGAAGAAGGTGTAATTAGATGAATGACGAACACTAACTTCACTTCACAAAGTTTTATTCAGCACTTGCACATACAAGAGTGCAGAGCAAACTGCCTCCGGCCAGAACACATGCAGTATATATACAGCTACAGAATATTCCAGTACAATGATTCTTGACATTTGTTGATACTTCTAAAATGTACTCGAACCGAATATAGAAATTACAATTGTACAGGCCAGCTGAGTTTTGAACTCACGACCGGCCATACAACCGTTTAGTAATATAACCACTACACCACGGAGCTAGGCAGCTTCTTCTGCAAGAGTGCTCCCTACTTAAGAGAACAGCATCACGGTGTTACGTCCTAGTCCGGGAACAAGTCATCAATCCTGCATAATCCGACTCAGGATGACTGATGCTCGCCCTGGCGGTAATCTTCTTAGAACTTATTTTGCCGCTATGCTCTTCGTCACCTTTCCGCTTCTTGCCTGTCGCTGGAGCCTCGAATTTGCCCTGGGTGGCAGGATCCTTGTAGGGCTTCATTCGAAGTACACGAACGGTATCTCTGATCTTTCGTCGTCTTGCGTCGAAATCTTCAACTTCATAAGTAACTTCAGACAACTGTCTTACAACCGTATAAGATCCAAAGTAGCGCCTGAGGAGCTTCTCACAGAGACCAACTTTCCGAACCAGACTGGTAGACAACCGGGCGGTCGTTCGCGTCATACTTCCGGCGATCGGTTTCTGGAGCCTGCAGAATGTGGAGTCGAGCTAACTGCTGAGCTTCCTCAGCTCTGGTTAACACCTGGCCGATGTAGTCGTCGTCCAAGTCATCAGGATGTAATGGAAACACAGTGTCCATCGTCATAGTCGCCTCACGCCCATGCACCAAAAAAAATGCAGTAAATCCTGTAGTGTCTTGTTTGGCGGGTTGTAGGCAAACGTCACGAGAGGTAGCACCTCATCCCAGTTGCTATGTTCAACACTGACGGACATTGATATCATGTCGGTCAAGGTCATACATATTAAGGCGTTCAGAAAGCCCGTTAATTTGAATATGGTAGGCAGTCGTCATGTGATGAGTAATGTTCCACGGACGGTTTATCTCTGTCACAAGATGCGATTGAAAAACTTTCCCTCGATTCATAATTAACGACCTTGGGGCACCATGTTTTAATACAATGTCTTCCACGATGAATTTGTCTACCTCGGATGCTTCGGCTGTTTTCACGGATTTTGTAATGGCATAGTGTGTCGGATAATCAGTGCAAACAATAATCCATCTATTGCCACTAGCAGATGTTGGAAATCGTGCGAGGAAAGGCGTTTCGGTTGGTGGAATTGATATGAGTCGGCCAGGTGGTTTCTGAGGAACTGCCTTTCTCCTCTGGCACTCTCCATAGTGTGCCACATAGTGACGGACACTCCTAAATAAACCTGGCCAGTAAAATCTCTTGTGAGTTCTATCGTAGGTCTTAATAAATGCTAAATGTCCGGCCCCAGATGTGCCATGGAATTTCTGTAGAACATCTAAGTGCGTGTGTTTAGGAATCACTGGCAGCCACCTCTTTCCAAACGGATCAAAGTTTTCTTGCAAAGTAGTCTGTTAACTACCTTGAACTGTCCTTTCACATCCTCTGACCGATTTAAGGCAAGCATAATTTAAGATATCTTGACGTCCTTCTGCTCAGCAAAGACATCCTGCAGTGCAGCGAGACAGTCACTATCTTCATCAAAGTCGTTATGGTCTTTCATAGTGTTTCTTGAGAGACAGTCGGCACCTTAGCGTTTTCTTCCACTTTTGTACACTATTGTAATGTCATGCTCTTTAAGACATAGTGCCCACCTGACGAGTCGTCCTGTTGGATCCTTGTCTGTCAGTCAAAAAAGTGAATGATGGTCTGTAACAACTGTGAATGACCTTCCATAGAGATACTGTCGAAATTTGCACCTTCTCTTTTCCATCCGAAATTTTCACTAGAATATCACCGATCCCATACCCACTGGCATCTGTGTGTAGTTCTGTAGGTGGTCTCTCATCATACAGACCAAGTACAAGGTCGGTCATCAGAGCTTTTCGCAGTACATGGAAAGAATCTTGTTGAGCGCCACCTCAGATAAATTTAGTATCAGCTTTCAATAACTCTTGGGGTGGCTTGGCTTTGATAAAAAAGTCTTTGATGAAACGACGGTAATAAGAACATAATCTGAGGAAGCTTCTCACATCTCTAATACTTTTAGGAATAGGAAATCCCGTTATAGATCTCACCTTTTCTGTGTCTGGACTTGTACACATATATACATACATAATACATACATGAGTTCTCCTTCCTAACAAGGTGTGTGCTATATGCGCATAGTCCCATTATTGTCAGTCAGTATCTGCCCAGTGTTTAGCTTGCAAAGCATGCGAGCGCAGCACGGCGTCAGTTTCTGTTCCTGCTCGGTTTTACGTGTTTAGTACAATGTCATGCCCATGTCGTGCGTTCACAGTCTTCACTGCACAAATTCGTGAAGCTCGTGTTCAGCGGCGTGAACCTTTGTAAAATCTTCGATGTGGTGACAACTGGTTTCCATATCAGCGGCCTGAGGAAAGTATTTCACTCGTCGCTCACACGTATTCAGTATGGATACAAGCTGTTCATCCGTCGACATACGAAGGCGGTATACTTCCTACTTACTTCATGAAGTCTTATTTGCCAATATGAAGCCGGAGGTCGATTACAGTAAGAAATTTAGCATTATGGAATTTCATAAGATGTTGCTCTACACTGTCTGGACTTGTTAAGACTGGTACAATAATCTCATTAACGTTACGTGCATCGAGGACCAAGCGCACCTTCACACCTGGCTTACTCACCACCAAGATAGGGCTACAATAAGTGGAAAACGATGGTTTTGTTATGTCCCATTCAAGTATCCTGTCAATCTCTCTTCTTACCGTTTCCCTCTTTGTCTATGGTATAGGATATGAGGTAATTACAAAAAGTTTTGGGAGGATACACTTCCATTTTGTACACGAAATCCTTAATAAAATCTAGTCTTTTTTCAAAAGCATGTGTATAAGCAAGTATCATTTCCCTAAGTTCTGTTTGCTGTCTTTAGACAAGGACTTTGATTCGCTTACCTTTGTGTTTATTGAGTCAACTTTGATTTCTTCTGCTGGGTGAACTTCAAGGTCGTGAGTAACTTCAGTTTTACATATATTAGTACTTCCCCTGATCAGATCTATTACAAATAATTGGCTATTTACAGTGAAATGACATTGACCCTTTCCTATATCAATTTGTACTTGGTATATCCTAAATGTATCCACATCAGTTAAACAATCTACTATTAATTTCTGTACTATAAAAAAATTGCGTCATACAGAAACTGTCCTAATTCTACGGGAATTAAGGCTTGTATCTTGACTCCTTTTGATTTCTGACCAGTGGCAGTCTGTAATTTGCAATTTTGCAATAGTATTCTAGGTATATGTCCACATTTCTTCAATTTTTGAAAGAATCCCTGTGATATCAAATTAGTCATAGCACCTGTGTCAAGCACAATGGGCACATCAAGGTCAAATATTTTGGCTTTAATAGTAGCTTGTACCTTGTCCTCTGTCAAGTTTTTCTGCTTACCCTAATTACCTTGGTATAGATCTCTCATATCATCACCATGATCGTATCTGATAAAGTAAGTGTCGATCAAGTTAGTGGCCCCACTCCCCTCCAAGGTCACGGAACAGGGGCCTACGATGACTGGTTAAAGTTTTCTGGTGTTGCAGTGACATCGACCTCTAGGCTCGGAGTGACTTCCACTACGTTGACACTTGGTGTTTGATTACGCCAATCAGTGTCATGAGAAGCTCTCAAATGAAATTCTCTTTGCTTTTACGTGTTATTCAGCATATGTGTATTACTTTGCTGGCTAAATTCCTATGTCTGTGGGTTTTTCGGATGTCTGTTATAGTTTCGCGCTTGCCAAGCGATTGCCTGATTATTACTGGAAGCTTGTGACTGTACATATTATACAGGCTGGCCATATGCTACTCCCCCAGTGTAATTGTTTTCACTAAATTTTTGCCCATTTCTTTTATATTTACCTTCGTATTTACAGTTGTTTTCTATGAATCTGTTTTTTACTTGTTGGTCCATAAATCCCTGTGTCGCCATCGGCGTATTAACAAGCTTTGGTTGTATTGGTCTCTCTTCATATATTAAGTGTATTGAGTCCAGTACAGACAGAAAGTATTTGGTGTCCTGTTCAGAAATGGTAATGAATTTTTCCGTAATGTGGGTAAGAAGACTGCCCTTTAAAATTTATCCAAAAGAGCCCCTTTACGTGCCACTGAACGGAGCTGGGTTGAATCAGGCACGAGGCAAAACATTTCGAAATGCTCAGAAGTTTTAGCAACACTGCCTCGTAACCTTTCCTCTATTTCCTTTAAACCTGAATCTTGTATGGCATCAGACCAATAATTATCCAGAAATGCTCTTCAAACTGTTCATAATAGTGGTAACGTTTCGCCATGTCCGTAGCTCATAGCAGAATGCCAACCTGTGTGTATCCAACAACAAATCTAATTTTCTGAACCTCGGTCCAGGCACGAGGCAAAACATTTCGAAATGCTCAGAAGTTTTAGCAACACTGCCTCGTAACCTTTCCTCTATTTCCTTTAAACCTGAATCTATTTTAGCCAGAAGTTGACTTTCCTTCGCTGGCCTGTGTGGCCGAGCGGTTCTAGGCGCTTCAGTCTGGAAATGCGCGACCGCTTCGGTCGCAGGTTCGAATCCTGCCTCGGACATGGATGTGCGTGACATCCTTAGGTTATTTGGGTTTAAGTAGTTCTAAGTTCTAGGGGACTGATGACCTCAGATGTTAAGTCCCATAGTTCTCAGAGCCATTTGAACCATTTTTGACTTGCCTTCTTTTTTTAAGCTGCTTCTACAGTATCAACATAAATTTGGCATTCTGTCACTACCTTTTCACAAGGGTGCTGCCCTTATCCAGCTTCCTGGCTTCAGGTTTTTCATTTATTTCCTTTACATCTGCGCCTAATATATGCCTTTTTTTAGGCAAATTCTGACTTTAAACTTAACTGATCTCCTCTTCGACTCAACCTGTGTATTTCTGTAGATTGGTTTACTCATACGTCTTGCAGCTCACTGACTGTGTTTGTGACATTTTTTAGCAATGCATCCACTTGGAATTGCGTCTCCTGAATTTGTGAATATGCTTCACTAAGGTTTTGTAACTCACCTGCAAGTTGTACCTGTTTACAATCTACAGATGTTACCTTTTCTGTTAACATATTTATATTGCGAGACATGTCGATAATGATTTCTTGTTTAAATTGTTTTCTGAGCTCTATCAACTTACCGGATAATTAGCCAGATAATTCAGCACGTACAGTTTTGCTCACCTCACTGAACTGTTGTATAATGCTCTTCTTGAAATCGTTAAACACGTTTCCCATATTTTCCTGATGTCTTGTGAACTGCTGTGTTACACCCTGAAGTTGTTGTGTTACACTTTCCTGAAATTCCTGATGTCTTGTAAACTGCTGTTTTAAACTTTCTTGAAATTCCTGTTGCCTAGTGTGCTGCTGTGTTGTTAGTTGCACGAGATGTGTCAAATTGTAGGTGACACTAGTAATTACTCTGTTTTTTCGAACTGTTTCCTGGTCTTGCGTTCGCGGTATCTTGAGCGAATAATCAATGGAATTTTTGCGCACTTCAGTTTTACTATTTTAAAAATGTTTCCTTGTGAGAACCGAGAAATTGTTTTAACGATCCTTATAAAAGTGACATCATGATTAGTTATATTACCAGTGTCATCATTTTTTAATAGTGAGACACCACCCTGGCTGTTTTGGCGGCCATCAGTCAGTTCACGAGTTGGCGCGTTGCTTTCAACTGTTTCCAAGCTCGGATTTGAAACCTCTTGGCATATTGCATTTTGTAATGAATTTTCAACAATAGCCATTTCCTTTGACTACGTTGCGAACAGTGTTTAACAAAATTATGAAAAAACGGAATTTTGTTTGTATCGGTATCTTTCAACTATATGTTGACTTTACACAGATCTTCATCTTTTATAGAGAATTCACTTTCCATTAAGGACATTAATTGGAAAGAAAAGAGATTATCTACTGCGAGAGAGACAGTGTCATGTGCGGCCATATAAGCATACAGTGTAGCAGATTCCTACCTTTTACTGCTGGAATCAGCATTCCCGGCACATCTCATCTGTAGCCAGCATTTAATTTTTAATTTGCTCCTTCAATGTAACAAATGCAACAAAGGCCTCATTAGATTTTTGTAACGATAAAATGAATCATTTATCTCAAAAAAATTTTATCTCAACAACTGAAAGGTTTGTTCATATTCCACTCAGTGCCGTCCTTTGAACGGTCGCCATTGAATTGTGGCAGGGGACTAGAAATGTGATATATATATGAAATCGTAATGAAAATTTGCTGTTTACACAATCGAAAGTACTCATATTCTAGATGAACTTTCACTGGCACTAATATAAACAGATCTTCAATATTTAGTACATATATTCAGCATATAACATTCATAAATGTATGTACATCCTTTTTGGTTACTGCTGTTGTGCATGGGGATTGGTAAGACAATACTGGTTCAGAGCACCCTCCTCTGCTCAGACGAATTATTATTGTTAGCTACGATCCTGATGATGCAGGATTCTCGGCACGTTGTGGAATAATGAACAGGAAATGACTGTGTGAATAAATCTTGGTAACAACTTTTAATGTACGAGTGCAATATACATTTCTTCACAATATCAAGTTGGCGGATCTCTGAATGCATCCACCAGCTATCACAGGTAGATGCGGACAGACGAATCTAAAGATATAAAGAAGACCTTAATATTTTTACTGTATGTTACATGATGCTAATAGAGTCAACTTTACTAAAATCTACTTTATAAACTATATAGTTTATAAGAAATACTTTTTTCAAATTTATTAACAAAAAGTATTAAGTTTTTTCTGCAGAAAATATTTTTTGTGAACTTCCTAATGGGGGAATATAAATGAATGTAGTACTAGAGGTGGCTTTTTATGTTATGCAGCATCTCTGAAAATGTCATTAATTTATCTATGCTAGTTTCTGATATAATGGAGGGTATGTACTGAACATTTTAGTTCATGTGAAATTGACTTTAAAGAAAGAACTTCTGAAATTTGTTACTTACAGTTAATTAAAACTGTCCTGCTGCATATGATGGCCCTTCTTTGGCCTCTAGCAGGCCTTCCAGCTTCTTAGTCACCTTCCTGGATGTTTGTCTTGGTTTGTTGGCAATAGTAGATGCAGACCTGTCCGCATGTGTAATAACAGCATCATGAACTCCTAGTTTCGTTATATGAATGCCTACAAATGCAGTTTTAGGAAGGCGGTTCCAAATTATGCTGTTGAAACATTCATTTGGGTTCTGTGTCTGCCCATGCAGACATTTCCTTAGAGGGTCAGGACAAGTCAAGTCTCTGAAAATAGGTTTAATTGTTGCAATAACAGCAGCAGGAAGAGAATGCTGGTGACAATAAGATTCTCCATTTGCCTGAGCTGTATTGTATTTGCACCACGAAGTTTCTGCTGATGGACACAATCCATGACATGGCTTATCAATAGAGGACTTATGGAAGAATATGGCCCAAACATCTCTCTTCATCGACTCCAGATTTTCTTTATTTCTCCTATTTTCCTGCCCATAGTATACCTGCAAGTTTTCTATTTCAGTTTTAGTTAACTGACCCTATCCGGTCAACAGTTTTCCATCTTCTAATTTTTTTCCCTCTCATATCAACAGTTAGTTTTTTCAGCCTTGTTCGCAAATGGTTTGAACATGACCTACACATTCTATTTTGCTAATAATGGCATATCCATGTGCTTAGAGTTCACCACATTGTTGTATGCCTTACTGTCATCATCGCCCAAATATTTGGTGTGCAGTACGTCTTGTTTCTACGGAGAGATGAAATATTTGTTGTACTCCATGAACTTCCATACCATCACTTGTTCCTCTTAAACTGTCCACACAGTTATGTTCATTGATTTTACAACATTTGCAATATTTAGACAGTATCTCCACATCTAACACTTTACTGGTGTCTACACTCGTGGCAGTCACTACTCCATTCAGAGAACTATGTCCTCTTTTCTGCCAACTTCCATCAATATCCGAACATCCATCATTTTCTTCCACTGCTTCCCTAGCAGCCAGTTTCATGCTTTCCTCACTGACCTCATATACAGTTTTCTCTAATACTGCAGTCAGTTTTTCAAATTTATCTGGTGGTTGATGTAAGTTCATCACTGAACCATATGTTCTCCCTGCAGCCATGCCGTTGCCAATGGATTGCAGGGCATAAACTAATCTAGTATTGATTTCATAAGGGCCACTTGAATCTGGTTTTGAAGCACTCACAAATAAAATCATATCTTCAGCATTTAGTGCAAATTAAATCCAAAGCAATTGCTAGACCTTTTCTCCCACTGGCAGTCTCACAAATTTTCACATTCTGCTACTCACCACAATGTCTACATTGTACAAATATATAAATTACATCTGATAATATTCACAAATTAATATAATAGTGTTACTGCACCCCTTATCACTTACAGTAAATTGGTTGTAACTGTCTTGAAATGGTTAGAGCTTCTTTGGTGATTCACTTGTTGAAGTACTACAATTAGAAACATCGTTGCCAGGTGACATAGCATCTTGTACAGAAAGCTTTCTAAACTTGTTTCCTCTAAATTGTCGTTTCTTGAAAATGCATTATCATCTTCGATAAACACAACAAAACACACATAAATAAGCACTGCAAAAATAAGTATATCAACTACTCACAATCAAACTTGAACAAAAGTAACCGTGTATTTGAAAGTGTGAACAAAAGAATACCGACCACTGCATTCCAAGGACAGCCAACATGCTAGGGAATAAAAAATCCTTAATGTGCAATGTAGGGGATATATAGATCTAAAATATATGCAGAATAGTGATTGACAGGGAAGTGGTCGTGGCACATAAACACACATAGGAAAATACTCTTTAAAAGCTCGAAAAAAAAAATTTACACCAAATTCTTTTCAGAGTACTTAAATAAAGCCTTAATCTACCGAAATATGACGAAAACCGAAAATCGATTTTTTCAACCTGAACCACCGTGTGGTCCCCTTAATTGTTTGATCAGTTAATTTCGACTAAGTGTCATTGTCGAGCACCTTTTTAACAGCTATCTTGTATACAGAGCAAAATTCAGAATAAGATCTTAAAAGGTGTGACTGTAGTGTGCATCCTTTTGTGAAATGATGGAATATGGCTACTTTTTGCTTATAATTACGAGTGATCTGAAAATGACATGAAATAGTGGTATTACAAATGAACTCGAGAATGACACAGCCAAAATTAGCTAATAGCACAATTAAATAAGTATTATGTTACAGCCTACTACAGACAATGTTTACATTTATTTAGTATCTGGAAGCTATGAATCCCCACATATACAAAATTTCCATTTTCATGGTTTACATATTTCTCTGGCCTTAGATACGGATAATTTCCAATGTCAAGGGTTTATCTTCAGCAAGCCTGGAAATGGTGGCTTAGCAAAAAGAACTATTTAGATATACCAGGAGATGCCAATGGTGGCCTAGCAAAAGGAACCATTTAACTGTAGCAGGAGATAGTGAGCAAACTTTTAAAGCTGTGGGAAGAAATTGCTGCATCACCATGTGAAAAACAACTCTTAGGTGGAAAAGAAAAGCTCCAGTCTCATAAATTATTAACTAGAATTTATGATGTTCTTGATTATTTTTGTAAGCACACATAACATGTATAGAATGGTAATATTATATTAATGGAAAGTCCAGGATGGAATAAAAATATTATACTGTTATCAAAAAATGGTTCAAATGGCTCTGAGCACTATGGGACTCAACTGCTGTGGTCATCAGACCCCTAGAACTTATAACTACTTAACCCTAACTAAGCTAAGGACATCACACACAACCATGCCCGAGGCAGGATTCGAACCTGCGACCATAGCAGCAGCGCGGCTCCGGACTGGAGCACCTAGCACAGCACGGCCACCGTGGCCGGCCATACTGTTATCCATCTTGGCTTTTAGTCAAAGCTCCTTCATCTGAAATACAAATTAGACACATTTTGGCCACAGCAGTGAGACACATTGGTCATGTGTGTGCAAGTTGTGCTTGGGTAAATGTGTGTGTATTTTCTACTTCAGATGAAGGCATTTGGGCTGAAAGTTGAGATGTATCAGTCTTTTCATTGTGCCTGTTTGTGAAAACATCTATTATTTTCTTAACAGTAATGACCAATTTCATTGCATCTGCCACAACTGAGAAGTCCTCAATCAATGTTGATCTTCAACAGACTTTCCCTCAATACAATTTCTTATTTTTGGATAGTGAATGCCAAACATACTGTGTGAATCTGGAATTAGCTGCAACATATCAGTTCGTTTCTAACAAAGTGTAGAACACTGCCTGCCATGACATACAAATTTCATTGTTCTAAATTCCAATTTACAAGATACATTTATCAGCAATGATTAAGGGCTTGGCCCATTGTCTTTAAATATCAATCATCAAAGATTCTCTTGAAACACCATCTAAATTGTTTACTGTATCTGCAAGGTTTGTTTCATATTGGTTGGTAGCCTTAACTAGCTGTTTTACAGAAGTAATTGCAGATGTGACGTGCCATTAAAATTTCAGTATGGAAAATATCAGACACTGTGTGTGACTTGACTTCTACCAAGCACCGCTACATTCTATCCAATGAGTTGATAAAATATTATGAATTACCCACAGAGAATGAGTGGTATCATACAACAGATTAATGTCTCTAGTTTTTTATGTATCTATCACTGCACTTCACGTCAATGAAAATGTCAGAGCTACTGAGGTAAATCTTATCACATAGGTAAGGCACTACACCACCTCCCTGTTAGAAGTTAAAGGGGCAGGATTACAAATGAGGGCAGCTCAAGGAGTGTGTGGCGGTGTGTGTATGTGTGTGTGTGTGTGTGTGTGTGTGTGTGTGTTTTGATCTCAACAAGATCGGCAAGCAGGGGGGAAAGCAGCTACTGGAATGATACTACTGATGAAAATAGCAATACTGTAGTGATTAATGGATCTACAGACCAGAGGCTCAGATGTATTCGTATATACACATATAGGTAGAATAATTGAATAATTTTTGGGAATTGTATATAACAGCCAATAGTGTGTAAGAATAAATGTACAACAACATTTAGTCCATTCATGCATGTGATGAGGCAATAGCTACATAAGACAAGAGCTCCTTTCGTCTGATCACCAACAGAACCTATACAGCGAATTCCACAACACTGGATCACTAAAACTTTTAAGCTAAAACATCGAAAATTGTACCTCATAGTACAGTACAAGAAACATGTAGATTGAGTCATCCCAGGGGCCTGTACCTTTTGCTAATTATAGTAATATGTAGCGAAAGGTAAGACAAAGAATCTGTGCAAGTGATAAGGTGGAGGGAATGAGGGCAGAGAGAGAGAGACAGAGAGACAGAGAGAGAGAATTTGCTTACAGTAAGATTTATAAGGCACACATTATTGGAACAGGAAAAGTTTTTGGTAAGGTAGGACGAACTATGAGAGGAGGAAGGGGTGTGGGGGAAGAGCAAATGGTCATTTAGGGGCAGCTAGCACTTGTGCAAGCTAGACAAATGGGTGTTATGTGGAAGCAGCCCAAGTTGTGAACCAACTGTTGTGAAAAATCTAGAATAGGAACAGCGGCTTACTTATACATTTCGTGAAGGAATGTTGTTAGCAACTTCTTGTGAGGTATCATGAAAACAAAAGAGGGTGTGTCAGCTGTGTTACATAGCCAACGAGAGAGCAGGAGGCAGACTACATGTTTCGATGTAATACATTTGAGAGAAAGGGTGAAACATTACTGTGAACACGAATCATATATTTAACTGCTCCCTGTTTGAGTCACAGCTATTTAAACTGTGCTAGTATCTGCAAACTAAGTACAGTGTTTCAACCGATGGTATATTTTAGAAAGCAGTGAAATATTTCTCTCCTCTTGAGTTGGTATGCAATCAATCTACACATAACAATGAGTAAGTTGATCAATGTTTTTTAATTAAATCATGGGTGGATCTGTGTTTTTTAATATATCACACGGTGCAACTCTCAATAAATACTGATCTATCTACCTTCTTCCATTATATAATTAAAAAACACTGATCCTGTTACTCAGATGATTCCACCCATAGACACTTTAAAATCATTTCACCATCTCATCTGACATTTTCATGTGTCTACATTCGGCCATGAGATATACACAAACAGATGACATCATCGTGCAAAACAATCACTGAAATCAGTAATTTATAGCTTGCATCCCTTATCACAAACTATTTCTCAAAACTCACTAATACACTGAGAAACAGCAGACAAGACAATGCTTTACAATTTCAGTGCTAGAAGTACATTGTATCTGTTCTCATCTATAATTGAATATGTCCAAGAATCATTATTCTGGGACTGCGAAACTGTTGCTGCACCAACCATTGAGCAGTATGAAACTTCCTGGCAGATTAAAACTGTGTGACGGACTGAGTCTCGAACTTGGGACCTTTGCCTACCCAAGCATGACTCACATCCCGTCCTCACAGCTTTACTTCTGCCAGTACCTCATCTCCTACCTTCCAAACTTTACAGAAGCTCTCCTTGGAAGGCAGGAGACGAGGTACTGGCAGAAGTAAAGTTGTGAGGACGGGTTGTGAGTCATGCTTGGGTAGCTCAGATGGTAGAGCACTTGCCCGTGAAAGGCAAAAGTCCCAAGTTGTAGTCTCGGTCTGGCTCATAATTTTAATCTTCCAGGAAGCTTCATATCAGCGCACACTCTGCTGCAGAGTGAAAATCTCGTTCTGGCAAAGAGCAGTAGATAAGCACCACTGTGACTATTGCTGGTCCTGATTTATATTTTAGCACCAGTTATTTAAAATCAAATTGGTTTTCAGCAACTGGTTTATTATATTCAAATAAACACTACTGGCTGTCTTACTATGTTCATGCCTAACTGATTCATGGGGCTGAGCTGTATTTTGAATTTTATTTATGTTCCTCTTTTAGTTCAGGGTGATGAGTATGGGCATCAATGCAAGTAAATAGTTCTTCCACTGATTACAGTTATAGTACAATAGTTTTAGAAAATATATGCACTATAAAATTTATTTTCACTTACATATTCATGGAGCTAAATTTTCGTCAGCAGAGAGGCGGGATACTTGAGGCCACATCTGTTCAAGCTAAGCATGTATCTTTCTTCTTCCTTCCATCCATTTTCTTACAGTGGCCTGAAGTGTGATTACGAGACTTGGGCGATAAACAGTACAGCAAGAACCTAAATTTCCCTCATTAAATGCTATCAAAGCAAAGACACACACACACACACACACACACACACACACACACACACACACACACACACTGTTCATGATCCAGATAATGGAAGATCACCAGGTTGCGGGTCTGGTGATGTTAGATCTTCCACACATTCTCTAAGTCTGTTGAGTGTTCTAACAATTGCTTCTCTGTTTGAGACCAACGGCTGCTTGAGCCAAACCCAAATGTCTCATTGAAACAAATTAAAGGGCTGGTCCCGTAACTGTCATTCAATTTATGAAAGCCTCTGCCCGGGTTACAAATGAAAACAGCACAGAACTGTTTGCATGGATATTTCGACCTTTAGACGTCTTCACGCATGCAATTAGGCTTTGCAAAATTCACCACATAGTAACAATCCTTAGAATCAGCACTTTCTGTACAAAATAATCCCTCACCCATTTATCTCACTGAGCTTCTGGTAGGTTCCTTTTGCACTTAAGAATATCTTTTCATTACATAATTCACAAATTCATGTGACTTGATATGCAAGAAATGAGGAATCTCACTGATGTAAGGTTTGACAGCTGAATTCTTCAAACAATATTTTTTAAACAGGCTAGGGAGGAAATCATTTATTAAAACTTCAAGAACACCTATCAATGTTTTATCTGCGGGGTGCCCAAGGAAAAATGTTTCGCCTTAATGCACCGATTCAACACCATTAGTTATACTGATGAAGAAATTCTCCTTGTCCTCATAGGCCTTCATCCGCTTTTCAGATATTGAAAGTCTTTGCTTATTAAAATAATCAAGATCATCATAAATTCTAGTTATGAGATTGAAGCTTTTCGTTTCCAGCTAAGAATTGTTTTTCACATGGTGCTGCAGCAATTTCTCCCCACAGTTTCAAAATTTGTTCACTATCTCCTGGTATATCTAAGTGGTTCATTTTGCTAAGCCACCATTTCCAGGCTTGCTTTCAATAAAATAAAGATAAACCCTAGACATTGGAAATGTTCCTTCAATTGCCTGTATCTCAGTCTCAGAGACATCTGTAACCCATGAAACTGGATTCCAATCTGGGTTCCATGCCTTGAAAATTTTTAGAGCCTCTTTAATTGGTGCAGTGTTTTCTACTTGAATGAAGAATATCCCAACTATTAAATAGCATACATTAGCTTTCACTTCCAAGAGAAATAATGGACTGTCATACTTCATTGTCTTGTTTGTTGCATCAAGCAAACATACCCTGCCATACGTTTTCAAAAGTTCCCTTTGCCACTTGTGTTGGTAACAAAAGACCAAGGCTGCACTTTTTCATTGTCATCTGAAAACGGTCTGAAAAAATCTCTCATTCTTCAATTTCTTTTCCCACTCATTAATGTGATTCCTTAATGCAACTTGGTCAATAACGGTTTTCTTTAAATCAAACAGAGCCTGATACAGATGGGTATAAATTGTACTATCTGTTGGATTATGTTCATCCGATCTGGTCTGTTTTCCCCAGTGAAATTGTTGACCACAAATCTTTAAAGTTCTAACTTAGTAAATCAAACTGAATATGTCCCTTTTTGCAACATATTCCTGATCTCTTTTCAAAGCAAAAGAGGTATGTGTCCAATTGCTTTCACACATTCAGTGTCATGATTATGGCTGCTTGCTTGGGAGGCAGCCACATAATACCGAAGAAAGCTTTTGGTGCCTATGTTAACTCCAAGTCTTGTTTTAGTTGCTCAATAATCTTTAATACAAAACAAATTTATCAATGAATTACAAATAATTATATACAAGAGCTAGTCAAATGACATATATGTAACAGATCAGGTTAATGGTCTAATCAGGCTAATATATCTACACACATTATTCACTTGTATCCTCAGATTTTTTTTTGGAGCTGTCTGTTGCTGACTTTATTACATAATTAGCGAATTCTCTGACGCACTTAATGTCTAGTGTTGCTGGACAGTCTTTCTTTCGTGGTTCCATGACCACCTTTCTTTTCTTTTTTTTTGGGTTAACATGATCCATCTTTTTGTATAAAATGAATAGAATTTAGTAAGTCCTAGCCTATAACTATTGTTTTTCATTGAAAATATATACAATTGCTACTTAGAGCTTTATTTTACTTCCCAGGTGATGTGCAACAGCAGTTTCCTTTTTACTATGATACAATGGGCCAAGAGTACATTCTGATTTTACCAGGCTCACTACACAGAAAACAGGGCCAAAAACCAGTATCTGAATGTTCACTTTTGTGTGGCTGTAGTAGAAGCCTGTCTCGTCTGGTAAAAGCAGAATTTTAATTAAATCTACAACCATGTCATTGCACATACATGGAACTGTGGTAGGCCACTGATGTATGTGGAAACTATTATGTAGCAGGCTTGTGTACAATATGAATGATAGCATTAAGAAAAACCAACAGAATTTAGTGCAAAAACCAATTACCTTGTAACAACATGTCATGCACAAGCACAATCAAGATCAGTTTATTCATACACGAATGGATATAGTTTACCACTGGATACAAGTAGTTGTCTTTGATCACTGAAGCAAGCAGCAGAGAAGTGATGTCAGTACTTAGTTGTAGTATTTTCACACACTAAGGGGTAGATAGTTTTGTAAATTTAGCTGTTGTAGCTGTGCAGGATCTATGTACCAAATGACCAATAGATATACAATATAGAGTCGCCTCTAATCAGTGAGGTTTAGGATACACTGTAAAGAATCTTGCAGGAGGCAGGAAGCTTGGCATTTCGTGTGTGGACACTGTTGTTACAAATACTCAGTAAGCTACATTTTGATCCCTATATGGCTTAAATGTTTCCAAAATCAAGTTCTTTCATTTCTTCCAATCCCAGAAGCCCTTTGTTCACTGCATTCTGACAGTCTGCTAATGTGTGCATCTTTTTTTCTCCCTCATTTCTGACTACTGATGTACAGGGAGAAAACTAATTGTTTCCTCCGTACTACAGTAACAAATCCTATTTGTACATTGTATAACCTGACAATGGTAGTCCTTTTGAAATTTCATAGTATTTATCCACTCCCAAAATCAAATTTATATCTTTATCTAC
This sequence comes from Schistocerca gregaria, assembly GCF_023897955.1. Classification (NCBI taxonomy): domain Eukaryota; kingdom Metazoa; phylum Arthropoda; class Insecta; order Orthoptera; family Acrididae; genus Schistocerca; species Schistocerca gregaria. The sequence goes on along the minus strand of NC_064920.1, from coordinate 378,648,548 downwards.
ATAGCTATTTATTTTATTTGGCGATTGTATCGCGTGTTTTACATGGCTTGCTGCCTTCCCCACACTACTATGATTGATTTACCTGATTGAGCAGTACATAGTGCGAGAATGAAAAGTGTAACGTGGTCAAAAAATGGAATATGAAGACAATAGATAATATGCAAGACACGTGTAACTCCAGAAATATACAAATGTGATCTACGAACGACGTTATTTACTACAAGTAACTGTTACATTTATTTTCAATGCAGCCAAAGGATATAAAGGATGGAATACATCTATGTCACAATTATGTAATTATGATACATCTGTAGCATACAAACGAGTTAGGAACATTTTCACTTACGTTTAGCAGCACCTGAAGTGGGCTGCCGATAATCCGCACTGCCTCTGACTGACTAGGCGCAGCCATGGACGCGTAGCCTACTCAGAATTTGGGCAACATCCTCTTCTGACTCGCAGAAGCCATGGATGTCGCCCTCTCTATCAAGACATACCTCTTAAATTGTGATAACCTCATTAACCTCTGGAACACGACTACTTCCCGGTCTACAACACGGTCAGTAGACAGATTCGAAGAAATCTCTGAAACAAAAGTTTTTGACATACCACAACTTCAGAACCGTCGGTGCTGTCGAACCGCTGGTATACACACACACACACACACACACACACACACACACACACACACACACACACACACATATATATATATATATATATATATATATATATATATATATATATATATATATGAACTTTCTCAGTAAGACAGTCACAATTCACTGTACCAAGTCCACTAGTCTTGTGGGAAATCGAATTACGCGACCCGATCTTGCCCGATCTTGATGTTCATGGTTTTTTATCTCCAGGTTGTTTGTCCTGGGGTGGTCGTGAGACTGGAGTATCTCCCGGCAATCTCACGCCTTCGTTCGGCAAATATGCAGGTTTCAATAGGTAGATGGAAATGTTTTTTACTTGGTCTTTAATTTTGAGTCCAAAAATTTTCGGTGTTCTTTCCACGACTTCGTATGGGTCTTCATATGCTGTTTCTAACGACTTTTTAACTCTGTCAACCCTTAGAAACAAGTGTTTTGAAGTGCTGAGGTCCTTGTATACAAATGGTGTATCTTATTTTGTGAACTACTTGCACAGGTTTAAGCCGGTCCATATATTGTTTTAGTTGTGAAACAAATTGGGGTAGGTCTAAATCCCTTTTTGTTCCGACTTCTTGAAAAAAATCACCAGGTATCCTAATGGGTGAACCATAAATCATTTCTGCTATCGTAGCATTCGTGTTTTCTCCGATTGAGCAACGACGACCAAGAAGGATTACAGGTATTGTTTGAGTTCATTTTGTAGTTGAATGTGAACGGATTGCTGCTTTAAGTGTGTGATAAAATCTTTCAGTTTTTCAATTGGATTGAGGATCATATGCAGTAGCTTGAGTTTGATTACAACCACATATTTTTGATCGTGCTTGAAATAGCTAAGAATTAAATTGTCTTCCGAGATCGGTTACTATTTGATAAGGTGTGCCAAATCTAGTAATCCAAAAATTGAAGAAATCTTGAGCTACAGCTTCTGCTTGTATATCCCAAAGTGGTATTACCTCTGTCCAACTCGTAATTCTATCGATGCATGTTAAGCAATACGTATATTCATCAGAAGGAGGCATTGGCCCTATCCAAGCCAGATTAATTACTTTAAAACGTTCATCAGTGTCGGGGAAAGTGTCCTATTGGTGAATGCTCATGTGGTGATATCTTGTTTTTATGACAAGCGTTACATGCTCGTGACCAATTTGTAATGTCCTTTTTCATATTCATCCAGACACATCTTGACGTAATCATTTTTACAGTTGTCTTGATACTTGGATGAGCCTAATTATGATAATGTTGAAAAATAGCATAACAGAGTTGTTCAGAAATATAAGGTCGAATACTTCATGTCAAGACATCACACCACTGTTGCTTTCCTGTCTGAGTCAAATAGTTTTTTAATTCAAGCGAAGTATTATTGCCAGACTGCAGTTGATGTAGCTCTTCGTCCTTTTCTTGTGCTTGGGCTATCTCTTCACAGTTAATTGGAACCAGTTCTTCAAGACTCGAAAATTTATCAGCCACACCATTTGCTTTACCAGAAACATGTCGCAAATCTGTTGTAAACTGTGAAATATATTGGAGATAATGTAATTGGATTGATGTTGCTTTCTTAGTCTTCTGCTTGGATGCACTAGTCAGGGGGACATGATCAGTACAAAAAACAAAGTCTCTACCTTCCAAAATATATTTGAAATACTTGACAGCCATACATATACTAAGCAGTTCTCTGTCATATGTGGAATACTTTTCCTGTGCATTCGTGAACTTTTTTGAAAAGAATCCAGTAGGTTTCCATTGTTCATCTTGCCACTGTTGCAACACAGCACCAGCTGCAAAATCGAATGCATCCATAAATAATGCGAGTTGGCTGCGTGAACCCGGAAATGTTAAAAGTGTTGCATTTGCGAGATCTTCTTTACATTTTTGGAACTGAGCAATTGCCTCTTCTGTCCAGTTAATATGTCTTCGGTCATTTTTAGTTGTTCTTTTAGGTAATCATTCAACAAGGATTGGTTTTCTGCAGCATGTTCTACGTATCTATGATAAAAATTGATGATTCCTAAAATTTTTCGAAGTTCGCGAACAGTTTCAGGTACTTGTATTTCTTTAGCGCAGACACTTTTTCTGGATCTGGCGCAGGTCCTGAGGGTGTGATTAATTGTCCCAAGAATGTGAGTGCTTGCACTCCAGATACGGTTTTTTCAACATTTACTACTAGACCATACTGAGTCTATTGTTTAAAGAGTAAATTTAGATGCTCAATATGTAGTTCGAGACATTCTGATGCTATTGAAATATCAGCTCTCTCACCACTTTGTGTATGAACTTCTGAAATGTGCTCTGTGCATTTCCGAAGGGCATATAATTAAATTCATACAGACCAAAAGGAGTAATAACTGCTGATTTTGGTTTGTCTTCTTTGGCTAAAGGGAAAAGAAACAATACAATCTTCTTTTGTCTCTTTTGGTATCACAGAACATACAGCTCTGAAGCCAACCTTATCGATGTCAATACACTATGCGAAAGAGCAACCGGCTCTCACAGAACTCTTCAGCACTAAGCAGTAAATACACGACTCTCCCACCACTTCTACATCAACTCGATTTATAGTCGCCGAACGATATACTTTAGGAACGCTCGGTTACGTCATTTTGACGACACTTCCTTAGTTCGTTCAAGTTCAACGAAGCTCTTCCACTCCCAGTGAGCTCAAAGTTTCTATTGAGATGACTGAGCTCTCCCCACGTCATGATTCTTCGGGGACCGCGAACCTCTTCTGGCACACTCCAACGTTACTAATTCTAAAGATTTTGTGGGAATTATTGGACGCAGTTCAGTTAACTTTGCTGTGTTGGAGAGTTTGGTCTTCTTACAAGTAATACATATTTGAATTACTTGGAGAATTCGGTGCCACATGTGGAAGTAGCAGTGCATGTGTTTATTTATCGGTGCATTTAAAAATACGATAATGACCCCATATGCTGTGAGTAAAGAACGCATTTATCTACAAAGTTTTCAGGTAAACATACGCACTGCCATTCTCGATCAGGTGTACCTTGGTAAAAAAGTACTCCTTTATAAATAGTATATTTTTTTTTAGTTGTTATCATCATCCCCTTCACAAAGGTCGAGTCTAGCCCATTTCCAGCGTCTTGCAATTGCATCAGACTATAGTACAGGTTTGTTGTGCTCGCTGCCGCCATTGGATAAGCAGATGCAGCAGCAAGTCGTATACCCCTAGCTTACTTATTTGTTACATAGTTTAATTCTTAATTTCTTTGCGTGTTTTTGGGTTTTTGCATTGTTTAATTCATACATTTCGGGCGTATTATAGTATTTGAGAGTTGTAGCATCGCGCTTTAGTGTTTACTTCGTACATTCTTACTTAAATTGCGTGTGAGTTTCGTATAGGAGGTGCAATTTCGAGTTTTAGTTACTGTAATCGTAAATTCAGGCAGATTGTAGCGCAGTCGTTAGGCATTTATACAGGTTAGTTAATACATTCTTTCCGTGTTTCCCTTGCGTTATCTAGGCACGGACTCGTGTTTCAGTAACTGTTGGTCAACATCGATTAGAATGGACAGGGACTGTGATTGCTGTGTTCGGATGAGGGCCGAGTTGGCATCCCTTCGCTCACAGCTGACTTCGGTCGCGCAGCTTGAGGCTGTTGCCAATGGGCACCACTGTGGGGAGCCGGATTTGGGTATCTCGGGGATGTCAACCTCGTCCCGTCTGTCCCCAGATCGGTCTGCCGCTGTGGTTGCACTGGTTGCTGCCTGCAGTGGGCCTGAGCCATCGCCTGCGGTTGATTGGGAGGTCGTTCCAAGGCGTGGCAGGCAGCGAAAGACGTCCCTGGAGGCTGATCAGAAAGCCTCCCCGGTGCGTCTGACAAACAGGTTTCAGGCACTGTCTCTGGCTGAGCAAGATGCAGCTGCCTGCCCTGTTTCAGAGGATGATTGTCAGCCTTCAAGGTCCGGGCAATCGAAGAGGGTGGGCTTACTGGTAGTTGGGAGCTCCAATGTTAGGCGCGTGATGGGGCCCCTTAGGCATACGGCGGCTAAGGAGGGGAAGAAATCCAGTGTGCACTCCGTGTGCATTCCGGGAGGAGTCATTCCTGATGTGGAAAGGGTCCTTCCGGATGCCATGAAGAGCACAGGGTGCAGCCAGCTGCAGGTGGTGGCACATGTCGGCACTAATGATGTGTGTCGCTTTGGATCTGAGGAAATTCTCTCTGGATTCCAGCGGCTATCTGATTTGGTGAGGGTTGCCGGTCTTGCTTACGAGATGAAAGCAGAGCTCACCATCTGCAGCATCTTTGACAGAACCGACTGCGGACCTTTGGTGCAGAGCCAGGTGGAGGGTCTGAATCAGAGGCTCAGACGGTTTTGCCACCGTGTTGGCTGCAGATTCCTTGACTTGCGCCATAGGGTGGTGGGGGTTTCGGGTTCCGCTGAATAGGTCAGGAGTTCACTACACTCAGCTGGCGGCTACACGGGTAGCGGAGGCTGTGTGGCGTGGACTGGGCGGTTTTTTAGGTTAGAAGGCCTCGGAAAAGTACGGGGTGGGCTGCAATCTCAAAGGGTGCATGGCAAATACAGGACGTGTTTGGATCAAGGAACAGTCGGAATTGTAGTAGTAAATTGTTGCAGTTGTGCTGGGAAAGTCTCTGAGCTTCAAGCGCTAATAGAAAGCACAGAAGCTGAAATCGTTGTTGGTACAAAAAGCTGGCTAAAGCCTGAAATAAGTTCTGCAGAAATTTTTACGAAGTCTCAGACGGTGTTCAAGAAAGATAGATTAGGCAGAATTGGTGTTGGAGTGTTTGTGTCTGTCAGGAGTGGTTTATCTTGTAGTGAAGTCGAAGTAGATACTCCGTGCGAATTGGTATGGGTGGAAGTTATACTTAACTGCCGAATTAAGTTAATAATTGGCTCCTTCTACCGACCCCCAGACTCCGATGATACAGTTGCGGAACAGTTCAGAGAAAGTTTGAGTCTCGTAACAAATAAATACCCCACTCATACGGTTATAGTTGGTGGGGACTTCAACCTTCCCTCGATATGTTGGCAAAAATACTTGTTCAAAACCGGTGGTAGGCAGAAAACATCTTCCGAGATTGTCCTAAATGCTTTCTCCGAAAATTATTTCGAGCAGTTAGTCCACGAACCCACGCGAATTGCAAATTGTTGCGAAAACACACTTGACCTCTTAGCCACAAACAATCCAGAGCTGATAGAGAGCATCATGACTGATACAGGGAATAGTGATCACAAGGTCGTTGTAGCTAGGCTCAATACCGTTTCTTCCAGATCCACCAGAAACAAACGCAAAATAATTTTATTTAAAAAAGCGGATAAAGTGTCACTAGAAGCCTTCCTAAGAGACAATCTCCATTCCTTCCGAACTGACTATGCAAATGTAGACGAGATGTGGCTCACATTCAAAGATACAGTAGCAACAGCAATTGAGAGATTCATACCTCATAAATTGGTAAGAGATGAAACTGATCCGCCATGGTACAGAAAACAGGTCCGAACGCTGTTGCAGAGGCAACGGAAAAAGCATGCGAAGTTCAGAAGAATGCGAAATCCCTAAGATTGGCTAAAATTTACAGACGCGTGAAATTTGGCACGGACTTCAATGCGAGATGCCTTTAATAGGTTCCACAACGAAACAGTGTCTCGAAATTTGGTAGAAAATCTGAAGAGATTCTGGTCGTATGTAAAGTACACAAGCGGCAAGACGCAGTCAGTACCTTCGCTGCGCAGTGCCGATGGTACTATTACCGACGACTGTGCCGCTAAAGCGGAGTTACTGAACGCAGTTTTCCGAAATTCCTTCACCAGGGAAGGCGAATGGAATATTCCAGAATTTGAAACACGAACAGCTGCTAGCATGAGTTTCTTAGAAGTAGATACCTTAGGGGTTGCGAAGCAACTCAAATCGCATGATACGGGCAAGTCTTCAGGTCCAGATTGTAGATCGATCAGGTTCGTTTCAGATTACGCTGATGCAATAGCTCCCTACTTAGCAATCATATACAACCACTCGCTCACCGATAGATCTGTACCTACAGATTGGAAAATTGCGCAGGTCGCACCAGTGTTTAAGGAGGGTAGTAGGAGTAATCCATCTAACTACAGGCCTGTATCATTGACGTCGGTTTGCACTTTGCAGTAGGGTTGTGGAGCATATACTGTATTCAAACATTATGAATCACCTCGAAGGGAACGAGCTATTGATATGTAATCAGCATTCTTTCAGAAAACATCGTTCTTGTGCAACTCTTTGTTCGCACGAAGTAATGGCCGCTATCGACAGGGGATCTCAAGTTGATTCCGTATTTCTAGATTTCCGGAAAGCTTTTGACACCGTTCATCACAAGCGACTTCTAATCAAGCTGCGGGCCTATAGGGTATCGTCTCAGTTGTGCGACTGGATTCGTGATTTCCTGTCAGGAAGGTCGCAGTTCGTAGTAATAGACGGCAAATCATCGACTAAAACTGAGGTGATATCAGGTGTTCCCAGGGAAGCATCCTGGGACCTCTGCTGTTCCTGATCTATATAAATGACCTGGGTGACAATCTGAGCAGATGATGCTGCAATTTACCGTCTAGTAAGGTCATCTGAAGACCAGTATCAGTTGCAAAGCGATTTAGAAAAGATTGCTGTATGGTGTGGCAGGTGGCAGTTGACGCTAAATAACGAAAAGTGTGAGGTGATCCACATGAGTTCCAAAAGAAATCCGTTGGAATTCGATTACTCGATAAATAGTACAATTCTCAAGGCTGTCAATTCAACTAAGCACCTAGGTGTTAAAATTACGAACAACTTCAGTTGGAAAGACCACATAGATAATATTGTGGGGAAGGCGAGCCAAAGGTTGCGTTTCATTGGCAGGACACTTAGAAGATGCAACAAGTCCAATGAAGGGACAGCTTACACTACACTCGTTCGTCCTCTGTTAGAATATTGGTGCGCGGTGTGGGATCCTTACCAGGTGGGATTGACGGAGGTCATCGAAAGGGTGCAAAAAAGGGCAGCTCGTTTTGTATTATCACGTATTAGGGGAGAGGGTGTGGCAGATATGATACGCGAATTGGGATGGAAGTCATTACAGCAAAGACGTTTTTCGTCGCGGCGAGATCTTTTTACGAAATTTCAGTCACCAACTTTATCTTCCGAATGCGAAAATATTTTGTTGAGCCCAACCTACAGAGGTAGGAATGATCATCAAAATAAAATAAGAGAAATCAGAGCTCGAACAGAAAGGTTTAGGTGTTCGTTTTTCCCGCGCGCTGTTCGGGAGTGGAATGGTAGAGAGACAGTATGATTGTGGTTCGATGAACCCTCTGCCAAGCACTTAAATGTGAATTGCACAGTAGTGGTGTAGATGTAGATTTCTTAAAAGCCTACACTATAGAGAGAGCTCTGTTGCTGAACATGATTGCTCATGTTCAGCAAGAGTTCTGCTAGCAAAACAAATTGTCTTGGGTGTTGTCCATCTGTCTCAATGATTTGGAATAGGCATGTCCCCCACACCCTGCTAAGACGCATTGGTGCTTAAACAAAACTCTTGTCGCAAGTCTGGCCGATGCAATTTATTTGCATTGAATGAGCTTCTTTTATGTTTTGAAAGTGGTATGACACTGATCGGTCTATATCAGTGGATAATTCTTCGGTATCAAGTTTAACAGGGCATCATTGTAACTGTAACTGGTCAGGAATAAATGTTTTTAAGAAAGACACTAAGCCCAATAAGCCTTGAGTTGCCGGCCGCGTTGGTCTCGCGGTTCTAGGCGCGCAGTCCGGAACCGTGCGACTGCTACGGTCGCAGGTTCGAATCCTTCCTCGGGCATGGATGTATGTGTTGTTCTTAGGTTGGTTAGGTTTAAGTAGTTCTAAGTTCTAGGGGACTGATGACCACAGCAGTTGAGTCCCATAGTACTCAGAACCATTTGAACCTTGAGTTGTATTTTGTTCTGAGACGGGGGAAATGTCTGATTCCATCTAGTTTCCCCGAATCTGGCAAAATACATTGGGGTGATACTGTATGATGTGTCCAAGGAATCTGAATTTTTCCTTTACAAACTCAGAATTCATAAAATTTGCTACACTATATTCGTAGAATTGGTATAGTACTTATCCAAGCCGCAAATGTTCTTCCCAGGAAGGCGTTGCTATTAACAAGTCGGCAGTGACTTTATTAAGTAGTTCTGGACTTGAAACTTTCAATAGAATGGAAATGAAGACACCTGCACTCACAATTAAGCCGAAAGGCAAGACACATAATTTATAGATTTTGCCCCCACATACAAATGTTGTGCACTTCCTTCTGTTTAGTAACCCTTCGTCAGCTAGAAGAGTAGACAGGCAGGAGATGCCATCTGCTACTGCTGTTGCATTGTTCGGCTGCATACGAATATATTCCGTTCATGCCGGTGCAGCTGGTGTTGACATTGGCATTGTCTGTTGCATTTTACATTCACCTTCCTCTCAATCCGTGGTAAGAGGCAGACAGGGATTGCAGCTCTGTGTTACGCCTGAATGCAGCGATTAGTGGTTCCTTTCAGTATCAGTACTACTAGTTAAACTGTTCCGCATTTTTTCTTCAGCTGCCTTTAAACCTGATTCAGTTCTGGGAATTAGTTATTTTTCTTCAGCCCCTTCTACATAGGTCTTATGCTCTTGCACTACCTTCTGTGCTAGTATTGTACCCCTATCTAGTAATCCTGATTCAGCTCTCTCCATTAAGTCCTTTATGTCCTTAGCAATGGTTTCTTGGGTTTTCTTTACGAACTTACTGCTCAATTTTAAGTTATTCAATTCTGAAGACGGTTTCTGTAATGCCTCAGGAAAATCTTTACATACTATTTGCAAATTGATATTAGTATCTGACATCTCTTTTACACTTTTATTAATTTCTGATTGAGCCCCCGCATCCGAGGAGTCAAGCAGTGTATTGCTCCCTCCTATGTATATCTCGCGAAGAGACCATGAGGATAAAATCAGAAAGATTAGTGGCCACACGGAGGCATACCGACAATCTTTCTTCCCACGAACAATACGAGACTGGAATAGGAGGGAGAACCGACAAAGGTGCTCAAAGTACCCTCCGCCACACACCGTCAGGTGGCTTGCGGAGTATGGATGTAGATGTAATCTCCTCGTTGGTCATGTCTTTCAGCTTACCTTCCATTTCTTCCTGTGCCTGGTCAACATCTGATACCTTTTTACCTAGCTTATCTACACTCCTGGAAATTGACATAAGAACACCGTGAATTCATTGTCCCAGGAAGGGGAAACTTTATTGACACATTCCTGGGGTCAGATACATCACATGATCACAGTGACAGAACCACAGGCACATAGACACAGGCAACAGAGCATGCACAATGTCGGCACTAGTACAGTGTATATCCACCTTTCGCAGCAATGCAGGCTGCTATTCTCCCATGGAGACGATCGTAGAGATGCTGGATGTAGTCCTGTGGAACGGCTTGCCATGCCATTTCCACCTGGCGCCTCAGTTGGCCCAGCGTTCGTGCTGGACGTGCAGACCGCGTTAGACGACGCATCATCCAGTCCCAAACATGCTCAATGGGGGACAGATCCGGAGATCTTGCTGGCCAGGGTAGTTGACTTACACCTTCTAGAGCACGTTGGGTGGCACGGGATACATGCGGACGTGCATTGTCCTGTTGGAACAGCAAGTTCCCTTGCCGGTCTAGGAATGGTAGAACGATGGGTTCGATGACGGTTTGGATGTACCGTGCACTATTCAGTGTCCCCTCGACGATCACCAGAGGTGTACGGCCAGTGTAGGAGATCGCTCCCCACACCATGATGCCGGGTGTTGGCCCTGTGTGACTCGGTCGTATGCAGTCCTGATTGTGGCGCTCACCTGCACGGCGCCAAACACGCATACGACCATCATTGGCACCAAGGCAGAAGCGACTCTAATCGCTGAAGACGACACGTCTCCATTCGACCCTCCATTCACGCCTGTCGCGACACCACTGGAGGCGGGCTGCACGATGTTGGGGCGTGAGAGGAAGACGGCCTAACGGTGTGCGGGACCGTAGCCCAGCTTCATGGAGACGGTTGCGAATGGTCCTCGCCGATACCCCAGGAGCAACAGTGTCTCTAATTTGCTGGGAAGTGGCGGTGCGGTCCCCTACGGCACTGCGTAAGATCCTATGGTCTTGACGTGCATCCGTGCGTCGCTGCGGTCCGGTCCCAGGTCGACGGGCACGTGCACCTTCCGCCGACCACTGGCGACAACATCGATGTACTGTGGAGACCTCACGCCCCACGTGTTGAGCAATTCGGCGCTACGTTCACCCGGCCTCCCGCATGCCCACTATACGCCCTCGCTCAAAGTCCGTCAACTGCACACACGGTTCACGTCCACGCTGTCGCGGAATGCTACATGTGTTAAAGACTGCGATGGAGCTCCGTATGCCACGGCAAACTGGCTGACACTGACGGCGGCGGTGCACAAATGCTGCGCAGCTAGCGCCATTCGACGGCCAACACCGCGGTTCCTGGTGTGTCCGCTGTGCCGTGCGTGTGATCATTGCTTGTACAGCCCTCTCGCAGTGTCCGGAGCAAGTATGGTGGGTCTGACACACCTATGTCAATGTGTTCTTTTTTCCATTTCCAGGAGTGTATTTCCTGAGACAGATCTGTGAATAATTCCACTTTTAATTCTTTTTCCATTTCAGACAATTTACCCGTTAAATCATTTGAAACTTCCTCAGATTTTTGTGTCACATGATTCCAAAAATCATTAAATGTTTGTGCTTGTAGTTTTGGAGAATCTTCGACTTTCTGTGTAAAATTATTAAATTTTTGTGTTAGATCACTAAAGTTTTGAGTTTGTTCGTTCCGAAAAATCATTGAGAGTTTTCATCATCGCTTGCATAAGTTGTATCAATGTTAGGGCGTCCTTCTGTACAACTACTGATTCGTATCCGATTCCATACAGACCCGTTTCACCTGATTCGGACATTTTATATCTACTAGAACCTGAGCTACCACACCTTTCATTAGCCTCATGTGAAAAAAATGCTTCCTAGTGAAATTCGCGAATTTATATCGTCTACAGTACGTAAAGTCATGTCATGAATCACAATTTTGCCATCTTTAATCATAGTTGAGCTTAAATAATATTCGTGGTTGTTGTCTACCCACTGCCATGTTCACACACTTATTTCTCATCGCGTTAGCTGTGCCGTCATTTTGTGCTTGTTTATTAATTACTGAATTGTCAACAATGCTTTTATCTGCTGTATATATTTTTGTTATTGCGGTTTACTAATTTCAAAATTGTAAAATGAATATTCGTTTCTTAATTACTCTGAGCAAATATTCTACATTATCCCGTGATGTGTTCCGAAAAATATACTGCAACTCTTTGTTGTCGCACTTAATTTTACTCAAAATTATCAGGCAAAAATGATTTTAATAAATACAATATTTTACTACAATTTAAAATGCTCCAATTTTTAGGATAGGATGGGAGAGGTACTACTACTATTAGATGCAAGCTGTAAGTTAGAATTATCCTGCCTTATGCAATTAATTTTTTTCTGGTAGTTTCTATGCAAATGTTATTCTCAGTTCATGCATATCCTTTCCTGATCCTTCCTCTCTTCTCCTGTTAACATTACTCGTTTCATGCAACAAAGAAAACAAGAGATATTATAATGCAAATTTTTTACAAGTTTAATATATTTTAATTACTTCAGTTATCCATACATGGCACAGGCTTTTTTATGGTCGCCAGTTATACTGATATTTAAGTACTGGCACTGTAAGGAGGTACACTTAATATGGATTATTTCGAGGTGTATGGCCGGTGGATACTTTCACCAGCAGCAATTCACCCATCTAAGTTCGCACTTCCATAGTCTCTCGCTACAATTACCAATGAAACAGTCTAAATTGATTGATATATTATTTCGACGTAGAAAATAGTGATATTTACCTATTCTTACTTAAAGAAAATGAAGCACTGTGTAAAGAATGCAGTAGTATACAATCATAAATAATGTGGCCATTATATCTGTAGATTGCAGATTGCTGTGTATCCAAGTATCATTTTCAGGACGAGTAACTTAGAAATGGAAGAAAGTGCCTCCCTTTCCAGAAGATATATTGTAAAAAAACTTTTACGCAAATAAATATAGCTCTCCGACACACATGTAACAGATCCACCCAGAACCACAGACAGGAAGAGACAGATAGGTGAAGAACGGCAAATGTGATATCAGCTTACGCAAACATTATTATATAGATAAGTGTTCACCTTTCCTTTTTGTACATATCTCTTTTTGGCGTTGGCATGTTTATATTCATCTCTGTCCCCCGTGTTCTGTTACTTATTAAATGAGATATACTTTATGGCTAAACCAAAATAAGATCTACCACACCATGACATTTGGTTCTGAAATGCCAAGCAAGAACCGGTCAGTTCTCAAATAAAAAAGAACCAAAGTGGGTAGGTGTGCCAACTTTCTGCACAAATAAAAGAAAATTACTCTCAAAGTCGTGACTGTGATGCTGAAACGCAGACTGTTCACCATGCAGTTCAAGAATGCACGAGTGCTTTGCCTGGTGATCCAACACAGTTCATGGTGATGACAATGGGATCTATAGACTACCAGTGGTGGATTTACATATAGACCCATTAGACACGGGTCTAGGGGCTGCACCTTAAGGGGGGCTTGCATTTTTTGCTCTGTACTAATTTTAACCTTTTGAGTTTTAAAATAACTGCGCTTACAAACGACAAAATTGTATAATATTGTTGAACAACTGTCTAGTTTAAATAAGCCTTAAGAACGAAATTCGTCAATACATGCTTGAAAATATACATAGTTTACTTGGTGACTGAATGGAAATTTAACATTGGGATTCTGTCTGGTATCATCGTCATGATTGTTCAAAACATTTTGAAGTAACCTGTCAGGTCGGCAATGTTTGAAACGTTATTATTCTGAGAATGTTGTCGGTTTCTACCTAACCCTACCATATTTTTCCCGTGAAAATACCGGGACCCGTAAAAAGCTTTGATAAACTAATCAGCGGTTTCTTAAATACTGTAACATGTGTGGGCCTCAGTATGTAAAACCCAACTCTACTTATATTTATTGCAGAAATTATGGGGAAGTAGCAAGTCAACCCTCCATTACTGTAATTAATGTGAAAGCTTGGTCTTCAATATCTGAGCTTTGATTTAATGACACCCATTTAACTGAACATGTTGATACTGGGAATGTCTTACATTTTTAAACACGTGTTTATACGAAAAGAACATAAGCAGAATATATAATAATCTGTGAAATACACTTCACAACAGTTTAAAAATTTTATTTATATATGTACTTAGTCACTTTTTTGGCGAAAAAAGAAGAAGAAATCAACTTTCGTTTGCCTCATTTATTCCGCTGCAGCTGCACGATATCAAAGTTCCCACTCTATGCAATTGAACAGTACGTGGCATTGCAAATTTTATATTAAACTTCTTAACTAAGCTTTTTTTTTCTTCGAGGAAAGGTTATTTTTATTTTGTGTTGGGACAAAACGCGCATTTGCATGTAGACATAATATCAGAGTTTACACAAATGACAACACACATCAACTGCCAACAAGACTACTTAAATTTTATAGCCTGTCTTCTCTGCCCAGAGAAACCGATAAAATGTTTTAAGTGGGACAAGAGTTACTCCACTACACCTCACTGCAAGAAATTGCACAACTTAGTTGCTTTTTAAATTTGAAAGAGAGTGTCAAGATTATTCAGAACCTATTTGCGTCCCAGCTAAAATTCCGGCGACGCGGTAAACAAAGCCAAAAAAGGAACTGTTCCGTTTTCTTTACGAGATGAATTCCAGCCGTCGGGTGAACTTCTACTGTTCGCTGACAACAGAGAAACAAGCGATAACGAAATTAAATTATTCTGCAATGTCGTTCTTTCACAGCACAGCTACATTGAGCAATCCGAGGTGGTCAGTTCATTGCTACCTGTTTAAAGGAAAAATGTTTGTGCTCGTGTGCCATGTTTAAAATAAAAAGCTTTGTGCTCATGTGCAGTGTAGTAGGATTGCAAACGGATACAGTCTTTCCTTCTTTCCTTTTACAATTTTTTTCCTTTTGTTTTGACTGTTGGTTGACAATTTTGTAAGTGCCTTTACATGAACAACAATGAAAAAAGCAAACATGGAAAATTAGGTGGGGCAGCATTTCGGAAATAATCGAAGGAAAGGCGAAAACGAGGAGCCACTGTTCTAAAAACGCTTGGCAGAGTAGATAATGTTTCGCAAAAAATGTTGCTGGTTCGACTTCGAGTTCAAGTAGTACGGATGATATTTCTGGCACTGCAGCTGTTGTAAAAATAGTAAATACAGACGAAACAAAAGTTAAAAATGAAGAAAAAACAATTGTTGCTGATTTCAAGTTTTACGAAAAACGAAGTGTCGAGTCAGACATTACAAAAAGAAGTAACCTCGTTAGTGACGATCCTGCAGAATGGTGTGTCAGCGAACCAAAAATCGACATTCTCTTACAACGTGGCATTAGTCAAAATTGTAAAGTTGATTTTTCTAATTCAAGAAGATCAATAGGCAATAAAACCAGATATCTGAACAAAATTGTATTTCACCGTAAACTTTTAAATGGTGAATAAACTTTGCGTGATTTTCTAGTATACTCCTGTAGCACCAGTGCTGTTTTTTGTGCACCATGTATATATGTAAATTGTTCGGAGGTAAGGCCGAGATTGCTGTTTATGGTATTCCAGATTGGAAAAATATTTTAGCTCATTATGAGAATTCAATTGAACACAAAAACTCTGAGTTATCACTCTGAACAAGAAAAAAGTCACTTGGAACAATAGATAACCATTTAGAGTCATATGCTGAGACAGAAAAAATGTACTGGTGCAGTTTGCTGAAAAGGGTGTTTGCAGTAGTGAAGAAGCTAACAAATCGTGGACTTCCCCTAAGTGGACACGTTGAAAGATTCCATTCATTACACAATGGTCAGTTTACGATGATGTCTCTTGATCTTACAGCCGAGTTTGATCCTTTTCTCGCAGAGCACATTGAACTATATAGTAATCTTAGGGCAGGGACATACAAGTTATCTTTCTGCAACGATCTGTGATGAAATAATATAGCTTCTTGCTGAACGAATAAAACATAAAACAGGCCAAATATTTCTCTATAATAGTAGATTCTACCGTGGACATTTCACATATTGATTATCTATCTTTCATATTAAGATACGTGAACGAGAATGGTGAACCTGTTGAACGCTTCCTTCTGTTTTCACCAAACCCGGGACGCAAGTCTGAAATAAAGCTCTGCATTTCGATGAAAACAACCGCTCGACCATTTCCCATTTCGTGCCGCTGCTCGACGGCTGGGAAAGGCCGACGCTGCGATACGGCTGTGGCCGTCTAATGCACCAATGCGGCCGGTTGTCCTCCACCTCTCGGTTATCGGTTGGACTGTCGAGCTCTGCCGGGCGCTTGAGCGTGCTCACAATCTCGGCCGGTGACAGGACAACCGCCGCGCGCTCTGGAGTGCCGTATCGTATTAGAAACCGTGTGTAAACGCAGTTGACGACCTGGCTTTGAGCAGCGCAGACAGAGAGCTATGGATAAACCAAGTATAGGTCGTAAACGTTCCATTCATGAAACGAATAAAAGTATTACGGAAAGAATTAAGAGCGGCTCAATAGTCCTGAAGAAGAAAGACATGTCGGAAGAGGAGGCGAAAAGTGAAGCTTGGAAATCCTTTGCACTTGTAGTGGATCCTGTCACGCAGGCTTCTGCTGATTTCGTGCAATGTACCACATGTGATACCATACTTTCGTACCAGTCAAGCACAACAGGTATGATTCGGCACTGCAAAAGTAAATGCGGAGCAGAAGTCCACCGGCCACTTCCAGTACCAAGTAGCATAAAGAAAGTCGTTGATACGTTGGTCGATATGAGTGGAATAGATTTGCTACCGTTAAATACTTGTAGTAAGATTGGCTTCAAGAACTATTCGCAGGAGCTCATCAATGTTGGCGCCACTCACGGCAAAGTCAGTATAGAAGATGTTCTTCCGCACCCTACCACTGTATCGCGGCATATTAAAGAAAAGGCAGAAAAAATACGGGTGACAATGGTGCCCAAGCTAATATGTGCCTTAAAGAACAAAATGTGCGCTTTAGACGCTGATCTGTGGTCTAATAACTACAAGAAGAGAAATTTTTTGACTGTGATGTCGCATTATGTGAATGATGAGTGGCAGCTAGAAACGCTTATTTTGATAACAACCGAGTTTCCGGACGTATCTAAGACAGGAGAGAGCATAACGCACGAAATCGAAGAGCGGATGCTTGCGTTAGGAATTAATAAGAATGATGTTACGAAATGTTAAAAAAAAAAAAAAAATGGTTCAAATGGCTCTGAGCGCTAAGGGACTTAACTTCTGAGGTCATCAGTCCCCTAGAACTTAGAACTGCTTAAACCTAACTAACCTAAGGACATCACACACATCCATGCCCGAGACAGGATTCGAACCTGCGATCCTAGCGGTCGCGCGGTTCCAGACTGTAGCGCCTAGAACCGCCCGGCCGGCACGAAATGTTACTTTGTCACCGACCAAGGAGCTAATATGAAGAAGGCACTTGAATATTACGACCGTTTGCCTTGCTTTGATCACTGCTTGATGACTGCGCTTCGTCACACATTTCAAGAGACGTTTTTAGAAGACGAAGCCCCTGAAATCCTGTCGTGTCTACTATCAGCAAGAGCTATAGTAGGCTATTTGAAGAGATCGGGTCATTCGGGGCGTCTGCGGCACTCTGTGAAGCAAGAAGCTGTAACTCGGTGGAACAGTATACTGTTAGTGCTCAATTCCGTCATAAGTCAAATCGACGATATTCGAGATCTACTAGAATCCCGGGAGCAATCGACACTCTTAGAAACCTTCCAAGAAGGGTGCGTACGAGACGTTGTCGCTTTTCTAACCCCTTTTAAAGAAGCGAGTTTGGATTTGGAAACTGCAAAGATAACAGCGCTGGAACGTGTGCTGCCGTGGTACAAGAGTCTGTTACATCATTGTGAACCAATAGACAGTGACAACGAGGTAAGAACACTTTCTGTAGGTTAAGATCCTTTATACATCTGTTGAATTATCATAGTGCAGTTATCTATATTGGGTTTCCTTTTCAGCTCATGGCGAAAATAAAAAGGAGAGCAGCGTATTTCATCACAGAGAAATGCAAAATTGAGGCTATCCATTACGTTGCCACGGTTCTATGGCCATCACGGCGTCATTTGAAGAAACTCACAGCAGACGAAAAGCAAGCCGCGTATGCTGAAGTTCGACGATTGTACTCGGAACTGCCCGTAAATGGTAAGTTTCATTCACTGAAACCAATTAGTAAAGCAATATTTGTTTGTCTAATCTGCCATCTTTCGTTAGATCAACATTTATTACGTCTACAATGTGATATTTGGGAAACGTATCGCAGCTTTAACATTCCACAATGCGTTTTGATGTAATTTGTGCGATATATTTAAAATGTCTCCGTAAATATAGTCGTTTAGTAACCAGTAATTCTAACTACGGTGTATACATATTTGAAGGTGACAGGAATATCTTACGGATGTTTTCATTCATGTTTAGAGTCCATTCAAGCAAACAGTGACCAAGTTCTTCCCATGAAAAAGTCCAGAATGGACTGGAGTTCGGATGAGGACGGCGAAGATGGACACACAGTTACTACCAATGAATTCGACAGGTACCTTTAGCTCTCCAAATCCGACTGTAGCTGTGCCGAAGGACAAATTTTGCAGTGGTAGAAAACGCATGCGGGGTTATTTACAAGGCTGTTGGTAGTAGCCAGAAGAATTCTCTGCATTCCTGCTACAGACAAGGTGGATGATCTCTTATTGATCCATCACAATTACGTAAGTATTCACAACATACCACGCAATCACAAGGAAGGAAACATTCCTCAAACTCTAGAAATGTATGATTCCACTTTCATTGACTTCACATGAAGAAGTTCAAACCGTCAGCTGCAGTAATAGCTCTAGGAGCACAAATGACGCCTGTGTATCAGGGAGCACCAATGACGAAAAACGAATTGTATAGTCATGATTCACTTATAACGTTATTTACAGGTCATTATCTGTTCAGAAATTGACGTTTGTGCAACAAAATTTCGTGAATATTACTTTTAACTCCGTCATTCTATCCTGCGTTCAATATTAGTACAACGTATACGTGGCAGAGTTTGGAGATAGGCTACGCGTAGTCCATGATTAGATTACTGTGCTCTCGTTTGTCTACCGAACGGAACAATATACTAAATACAGACATTACAGTTTTTAACGTTACAATTACTGGAATACATGATAACCTCAAAGGTGAAACTCCAGTAGTCTGCAACATACCGAGCGAGGTGGCGCAGTGGTTAGCACACTGGACTCGCATACGGGTGGACGACGGTTCAATCCCGGCCATCCTGATTTAGGTTTTCTGTAATTTCCCTAAATCGCTCGAGGTAAATGCCGGGATGGTTCCTTCGCAAGGGCACGGCCGACTTCCTTCCCCGTCCTTCCGTAATCCGATGAGACCGATAACCTCGCTGTTTGGTCTCCTCCCCTAAACAACCCAACCCCTCTGTAACATATTATCAAACATCAAATGTAACATATACAAGTGTATTATTTAGGTCATAGAACTGGTCGTAAACAACTAAAGACGTTTGTAAAAGAAATAAGTGAGTGGTTAATGTGAAGCGGTGGTCTCTGATCTCAAGGAGTGTGACGAAGCGCCGCTCGCTGGCACCGAGTCAACCGGTTACTGGCGACCGGCCGAGCGTTTGGCGCACTCGGCCGAGCGCTGGCGATCGGCTGCCCACAGCCGGCGGAAGAGGACGCTCGGCCGCACACTGCCGAGAGTCAGAGGGCCGAGCGGGACTCGCCGGTAAAAATCGGAGATAATGCAGACCTCTAGTCTAGCAGCCTTAGCTGACGCCGTACTAAAAGTACTGTCTACAAATTCCATTGTTATTACTGACTGTAGAGGCCAGTCACATGGTAACGCAAGCAATACGCCAGGAACCACACTGGTTTGCAGGCACGTACTGATGATCGAAATCCGAAAGTGCATTATGTGCCTTGTGCAGCACATTCTTTGAATTTAGTCGGCACTAGTTTTGCAAGCTGTTGTCGGGAAGCATGTTCATTTTGCAATGTAGTGCAAAACCTTCATAATTTTTTCTCTGCTTCTACACAGCGGTGGGATAAATTTCTTTCTTTCATGAAATCAGGAAACAAAACGGTAAAAAGTTTATCAATAAAACGTTGGCCAGCAAGAGAGGAAGCATGTTAAAGTCTATATGAAAACTGGGAGGGCATTATCAATGCCCTCACACATATTGCCAAGAACACGTTTGAAAAACCACTTGTGCGAAATGAGGCTTCAGCTTTATTGAATCGGCTCAGCAGACTAGAAACAGTATTCGTGATGTCTGTTTGGAAACTCAAGAGATTTAATAGTGTAAATCTGAAATTTCAAAGTGTAAATATTGATACTACAATATTGTATGAATTATATGAATCACTCGTAGGATTTATTGCATCTATTCGTAGCATGTTCGACTATAATGAAAATAAATCCATGGAGATTGTGACTGATATAGGCTATGAATGCACCTATAAAAGATCATGAAAACGGAAACTTCATGATGACGAAGAAGCGGACTCTGAAGATTTTCTGACTGGAAGGGAAAAATGTAGTGTCGAAACACTTCTCCCAGTACTCGACACCTTGTACGTCGAATTAGTGAGGAGGAAGGAAAGCTATAGAATAGTGTTGTACTCCTTCACAGTATTCACTAACTTTAACAGTTCATCTGACGATATTGCTGAACGTGCAGCAAAACTCCAAGTGTCATATGACACAATTTAGAGCCTTCCTACCCTAGTAAATGTGTACACTTCGCGTGACTTTTGAAATCTTCTGAGATTAGTGATATACCAGTAAAGTAAATTTTTACGATAACAAAATTACAGTTCATGTTTCCGAATGTTGACATTGCTCTTAGAATATTTCTATGTATAGCACTTACAAATTGGTCAGCAGAACGCACCTTTTCGTAACTTAAAAGACTAAAATCGTACCTACGTTGTCTGAGGGGAGATTGAAAGGCTTGTCCATTCTTCACATCAAAACCGACCTCCTAACTGATAACCGTCTTAACTATGAAGATATGATCAATGAGTTTTCTGACATCAAAGCCAGACGTAAATTTTGCTGACTGGTGAGCTTTTTAATTAATTCATATTAGTTTTAAAAATTGAAGATTATAATGGGATTTTTATTATAACTTAGAGCACATTCATTGGATTTACAAACTACGTATCATCTGCTTATTTTACAATTGCCAATGGCAGAACGCGGAACTAAACCTCGTTTACGTGCAGACGTGACCGAAGGCGTCCGACAATACTAAACAATACCCGAATGACCCAAGCCGCTCGGCGATATACAGTCAAGTAGTACTGATACTGAAGTACATTACAGCTGATGCCTATTCTTGGCATCTGCTTAAATGTATAGTTATCGCGGAAATATCCGTTATCAGAGAGTGCGCTCAGATGAAAATGTGTCATTAATAAGGCAGTTCAGTTCTGTCGATAAATACGTAAAAGTTTTGCTAATACGGTTAGAAAGAGCAATGGTGAGAGCAGTAACTGTAATACAAAACTGTTTAGCCCTTACATGGATTAAAGGTATTGTGTACACTTACTACGCAGCATCTAGCTACACAGATCCTAATGCTTTACACGTTAACTATTTGTTTATAAAACAAATTTGGTTTTCTACACTAGTCTGTGAAATTGTGTAATAGCAATCCAGTTCAGTGTTTGTTCGTCTGTATTTAGTTATTAGTTATATTTCATATTCACTTCTTACGCTTTCCTATAGATTCACGTATTAATACCGAACGTGTTTTTTTTTTTTATCTGCTACACATTCAAGTTATTAGATCGTAATACGGCATTTTAATTTTGAACGCCTCTCTGTAAAAGTACGTATTAATTTCTAATGTATGACATGCTCGATTCAATTTTTAGATCGTAACACAACTTTATTTTCATTTTCAGCGGTTTCGCGGGAAAGAACATATTAAACGTGAATTTATAACAAAAATCCGTTATCTCCTACACGCTCTTCTGAATTTTTAGGCCATAAAAGGAAATTTGTATTCATTTGCGTTGTCTTTCGACAGAAGAATGTGTTAACACAATGCAGTTTTAAGTTTGTTTCATCCGCTGCCGTACACAAAGTACAGTTCAGGAACCATATTACATTTTGATTCAGCGCGACTCGACCGCTGACGCGTCCTTCAGAACAACGAATAGCAGAGTACGGAAACAGCTCGCAGCGCTCCCGCCTAAAACGGTAATTCTTAAGTGATCGAGTCATTGTTATTATTTAAAACTTTTTTATTTTTATTTTGGGGGTGGGGGGCATGTAATGTGGTGCGCTTAGCGGCGCAAAATACACTCCTGGAAATGGAAAAAAAGAACACATTGACACCGGTGTGTCAGACCCACCATACTTGCTCCGGACACTGCGAGAGGGCTGTACAAGCAATGATCACACGTACGGCACAGCGGACGCACCAGGAACCGCGGTGTTGGCCGTCGAATGGCGCTAGCTGCGCAGCATTTGTGCACCGCCGCCGTCAGTGTCAGCCAGTTTGCCGTGGCATACGGAGCTCCATCGCAGTCTTTAACACTGGTAGCATGCCGCGACAGCGTGGACGTGAACCGTATGTGCAGTTGACGGACTTTGAGCGAGGGCGTATAGTGGGCATGCGGGAGGCCGGGTGGACGTACCGCCGAATTGCTCAACACGTGGGGCGTGAGGTCTCCACAGTACATCGATGTTGTCGCCAGTGGTCGGCGGAAGGTGCACGTGCCCGTCGACCTGGGACCGGACCGCAGCGACGCACGGATGCACGCCAAGACCGTAGGATCCTACACAGTGCCGTAGGGGACCGCACCGCCACTTCCCAGCAAATTAGGGACACTGTTGCTCCTGGGGTATCGGCGAGGACCATTCGCAACCGTCTCCATGAAGCTGGGCTACGGTCCCGCACACCGTTAGGCCGTCTTCCGCTCACGCCCCAACATCGTGTAGCCCGCCTCCAGTGGTGTCGCGACAGGTGTGAATGGAGGGACGAATGGAGACGTGTCGTCTTCAACGATGAGAGTCGCTTCTGCCTTGGTGCCAATGACGGTCGTATGCGTGTTTGGCGCCGTGCAGGTGAGCGCCACAATCAGGACTGCATACGACCGAGGCACACAGGGCCAACACCCGGCATCATGGTGTGGGGAGCGATCTCCTACACTGGCCGTACACCTCTGGTGATCGTCGAGGGGACACTGAATAGTGCACGGTACATCCAAACCGTCATCGAACCCATCGTTCTACCATTCCTAGACCGGCAAGGGAACTTGCTGTTCCAACAGGACAATGCACGTCCGCATGTATCCCGTGCCACCCAACGTGCTCTAGAAGGTGTAAGTCAACTACCCTGGCCAGCAAGATCTTCGGATCTGTCCCCCATTGAGCATGTTTGGGACTGGATGAAGCGTCGTCTAACGCGGTCTGCACGTCCAGCACGAACGCTGGGCCAACTGAGGCGCCAGGTGGAAATGGCATGGCAAGCCGTTCCACAGGACTACATCCAGCATCTCTACAATCGTCTCCATGGGAGAATAGCAGCCTGCATTGCTGCGAAAGGTGGATATACACTGTACTAGTGCCGACATTGTGCATGCTCTGTTGCCTATGGTTCTGTCAGTGTGATCATGTGATGTATCTGACCCCAGGAATGTGTCAATAAAGTTTCCCCTTCCTGGGACAATGAATTCACGGTGTTCTTATTTCAATTTCCACGAGTGTATTTAAATCCACCACTGTAGACTACATTTGTGGTCTGGATAGTATTTTGTAATTTGAGATTAGTGTAAATAGTAATTTTAGTGGTGTACTCATATGCTAAATAAATAGTTATTGAAACCTTTTCAAAAATCCAAGTCGAGACTTTGGCAGTATGTGTAGTGGGATGATCAATAAGCCACTTGTATAGTACAGTTTCCAAAATTTTAGAGAGAAGTGTAATTGGCTGGAATTTTTGATGGTATCTGTTTATCTCCTGTCTTATATAGAAGCTTACCTTCAGCATATTTGAGCCTGTCTGGAAATGTTGCAGAGGTAAATGACTGGTTATACAAAAGACTGTATGTTGCTAAACTCAGAACACCTCTCTTTAATTAACTTTGTTGATAGCTCACAATAAATAATAGAATTTTCAACAATGCTGAAACAGATGGATTGCTGCTTACCATAATGATGTCACATTTAAGTTGCAGATAGTTACAATTACGAGACGCTTGCATATAAGTATTTTCCTAAATTACTGTTTTGTAGCAAATCAGTGTTTTGGTTTACATTACAGCCAAATATTTCAACACCCATTAATTTCGTTCTTTATCAACGCAAATAAACGTGTGTTTTTCAGAATTTTCGGAAGCTACCACTATCTTTGACATAATCTACAAGCAATTTGTAACAAATCAGAGCCGGCCGGGGTGGTCTCGCAGTTCTAGGCGCGCAGTCCGGAACCGTAGGACTGCCTCGGTCGCAGGTTCGAATCCTGCCTCGGACATGGATGTTTGTGATGTCCTTAGGTTAGTTAGGTTTAAGTAGTTCTAAGTTCTAGGGGACTGATGACCACAGCTGTTAAGTCCCATAGTGCTCAGAGCCATTTGAACCATTTTTTTTTAACAAATCAGAATTTGCGATTTAGTTTCTGTATCAGATTTTCTAACATATTGTGTTACATCTTGCTATCCCTTAAAGAGTACCAACCCTATATATTATCTGCATTTATTGTAAATCAGTTTCGTTTTTGAGTTTTCTAACAACTATAATTAATATCAAAAGACTTTAGAAAAGCAGTAATTTTTACCACAGGTTTTTGTGTTACCTTAATATTTTACCTCAACATATTAAAAGATAATCAGCAGGCTTAATTTGAAGCTATTTGTCCACTGCCTCGTAATACACTGCACCAGCCAAAGTGCAGCCCCTCTGTGAATGCTGATTGGTTGACATACATAAGCAGCTGAAACTGTCCTGATTATTGTCAAATGATTGGCGGCTGCTGCGAGACATTGTGTTGGAAGAACTCCTAAGAGTCTTGTACCTGTGATACCTATACCAGAGGCCCTTGGTACCTATACCAGACGTATCTCAAGTACTATCTTCTCCTGTGGATCCTGTCTCTTCTACAGAACGCACCCAACTACCTGACTGCGAGTGGCATGTCAATGGTAAATCTAGGTGTCTTGCACAGGATGGATAGGGCCCAGGGAGGACTCATGGTGTTGTACCAATCCCGTGAACCAGCAAGTTTTAGGTGTCGTCTTTCACAATAACTGAGCCAGTGAGACTCACTTCACCTGTTTTGTCTGGTGTCAGGAGTAGTTGTTTAGGGGTCTATTAATCATTGGCAGTTCAAATGTACAGTGAATGGTGGTACTTCTTAGGGATATGGCAGCAAGGGGCAGAAAAGGACACCAGTGTGTATGACTGGGGGCCTCATTCAATATGTTGAAGAGGCTATTCCAGCAGCCACAGAGAATAGGGTGCAAGCAACTGCAGATTGTGGCGCATGTTGGAATAAATGATGTCTGACATTTGGGATCTGGGGCATTCCAGCAACTAGCAGAGAAGGTCGAGAAGACCCACCTTTCACGTGGAGTTTCAATGCAGCTCACAATTTGCAGTATTGTCTCCAGAACAAGTCGTGTCCTTTGATTCTGAGTCGAGTGTAAGGACTAAACCAGAGACTTTGAATGTTCTGAGGCAAGCTAGGCAACTTCCTGGACTCGCCACATGATTGAAAACTAAAGGTTCCCTAACTAGCTCAGGTGTACACTATACATCAGAGTCTGACACACAGGTAGCCAACTGTGTGTGGGGTGCACACAAAGATTTTTTAGATTAGGTGACACTCTGTCCAAACCAGATAATAATATCTGTAGGAAACCCAGAAATATGAGTGTAGGATTGAAAGAAATGCTTCTCACAAGTGAAAGCATTAAAATTCTAATGATAAACTGCCAAGGCATTCATAACAAAGTGCCAGAGTTTGAAGTGCTCCTGAAACACAGTGACACTCACACAATATTAGGTATTACTCACGCAAACAAAGTTGACACTCAGCACGGTGGCTGACGGGACCTACTGTAAATGGGAAATGCCTTTACGGTCGCACCCACCAATTACCGTGCCGAGTGTCAACTTTGTTTGCACGTGTAATACAGAAATCTGGTTGAAACCCGAAATTAATAGCAGTAAGATTATTGGGAAAAATTTAACTATGTATCACAATGATTTGGAAATGGAGGTGGTGTATTTGTCGCAGTAGACATGAGACTAAATTACACTGAAGTAGAAACTGAAGCTTGATGTGGGATTGTTTGGGGCACGACTCAATATCAGGAGTGGGCATAGAATGATAATTGAATCCTTGTCACCCACCAGACTCACCTCCTGATGTAACCAAAAACTTGAGAGAAAACATCACTTCATTTGTACATAAGCTCCCCAATCATACAGTAATCAATCAGGGGAGACTTCAATCATTAAACAATTAACTGGGGAAGTTACAGTTTTGTTAGTGGTGAGCATGATAAGACCTCCTGTGGAACATTACTAGATGCCTTCTCTGTGCACTTCCTAGAATAGGCAGTTAAAAACCCCATTCATGATGGAAGTATACTGGATCTAATGGCAACAAATAGACTTGTCCTATTTGAGGGTGTCCACACTGAAACTAGTATTAGTGACCATGACGCAGCTGTAGTAATAATAAATATATGATCAGCAAACTAGATAAAAAATCAGCAGTGTCATATCTTAATGAGGAACTTGAAACTTTCAGCAAAGGGCATAAGCATGTGGAGGAACTATGGCTCGAGTTTAAAAGAACAGATGACCATGCACTGAATACACATGTACCCAGTACAACAGTTCACAATGGGATGGAACCTCCATGGTATACAGTCACTATAAAGAAACTTATAAAGATACAGAGATTATTGCATAACAGGGCTGTAGGTAGAGAGATGCTGAATGAAATGCATTTGGCTGTCAAGACTGCAATGCATGATGCCTTCAGTGACTACTGTAGCAGAGTATTGTGAAATGAACTTGCACAGAACCAAAAGAAATTATGGTCGTATGTAAAAGCTGTTGGTGTCACAAAAGTTAGTGTAAAGTCCCTAGCGAATGAGACAAACTGAAACTGAGGGTAGAAGGGCACAAGTTGAAATGCTTAACACCATTTTAAAATATTCCTTTACAGAGGAGAATTGCCCTAATTTAATTAGTGTCAGTGGTGTTGAGAAACAGCTGAAATCATTAAAACTGAACAAAGCTCCAGGCCCTGACCGAATCCCTGTCAGATTCTATACTGAATTTGCGGCCGAGTTAACCCCTCTCCTAACTATAATCTTTTACTGATCTCTCTAACAAAAAACCATGCTCATCTCTTGGAAAAAGGCACGTGTCACACCCGTCTACAAGAAGGATGGTAGAAATGATCCACATTACTTGTAGAATCTTAGAAAATACTATAAGCTCAAATGTGATGAGATATCTTAAACAGCCTCAATGCCAATCAGCATGGATTTCAAACACATCAATCATGTGAAACCCAACTCGCTCTTTTCTCACATGACTTACTGAAAGCTTTGGATCAAGGCATACAGGTAGAAACAGTATTTCTTGATTTCCTAAAAACATTTGACTCATTACCACACCTACACTTATTGTCAAAAGTATGATCGTAAGGCGTATGAAGTGAAATTTGTGACTGGATCTAGGATTTTTTGGTAGAGAGGACACAGCATGTTGTCTTGGATGAAGAGTCACCATCAGATGTGGAAGTAACTTCAGATGTGCTCCAAAAAGTGTGTTGGGATCCTTGCTGTCCATGTTGTTGTTGTTGTGGTCTTCAGTCCTGAGACTGATTAGATGCAGCTCTCCATGCTAATCTATCCTGCGCAAGCTTCCTCATCTACCAGTACTTACTACAGCCTACATCCTTCTGAATCTGCTTAGTGTATTCACCTCTTGGTCTCCCTCTACGATTTTTACCCTCTACACTGCCCTCCAATACTACATTGGTGATCCCTCGATGCCTCGGAACATGTCCTACGAACCAATCCCTTCTTCTAGTCAAGTTGTGCCACAAGCTCCTCTGCTCCCCAATTCTATTCAATACCTCCTCATTAGTTATGTGATCTACCCATCTAATCTTCAGCATTTTTCTGTAGCACCACATTTCGAAAGCTTCCATTCTCTTCTTGTCTAAACTACTTATTGTCCACATTTCACTTCCATACATATCTACACTCCATACAAATATTTTCAGAAGCGACTTCCTGACATTTAAATCTATACTCGATGTTAACGAATTTCTCTTCTTCAGAAACGCTTTCCTTGCCATTGCCAGTCTACATTTTATATCCTCTCTACTTTGACCATCATCAGTTATTTTGCTCCCCAAATAGCAAAACTCCTTTACTACTTTAAGTGCTGTTCATATTGTATATTAATGACATTGTAGACAATATTAATAGTAAAATCATGCTTTTGCGGGTATGTAGTTATCTGTAATGAAGTACTACCTGAAAGAAGCTGCATAAATTTTCAGTCAGATCTTGATAAAATTTCATTGCTCTAAAGGCTCAGAAATGTAAAATTTTGCACTTCACAAAAAAAAGTTGGTTTTGTGTCACTAAAATATTAGTGACTCACTGTTGGAATCAGTCAACTCATACAAATATTCGTCACAAAGGTTTCCGAGCAGCCAGCAGAAAGTTACAGCTAGAGAGCGAGAATCTCGCTCCTACATGCTGCATTGTTGCCGCACTTCATGACAACCGAATTATTCATTCAACTGTCAAATTTTTTTGTTTCCTTTTTTTCTTTTTCTTGCAGCAGTATAGCTATGAATGTGTATCTTGAAAAACACACAAAAAAGGTCAGGTGATGGCAATAAACATGAAGTGCTTCACAAGCAGGCAAGGCGGATTATTTACCGCATTTACAACTTTTTGAAATGTGAAATTAAAAGCAGGTATCCCAATGTTGACATTGGGAAACACAAGAACAGCCTCCAGAATCACATGGTGCCGACAAGAGAACTGTAAAGAAAAGTGTCAGAGCTGTAGGAACCATAGAAACAGTTGGTTTCGTGTCACCTGGAAAGCATTGAAATTGCAAGGAACCTGTAACACAAATGGATAGTTTTAACAACAGTGTTTTTATGTCTTCCATGTAAATGATGAATGCCCAAAATAATAAAAATGTGTTACAGTTATGCTGGCTTCAGTGGTAAGCACTTCGGTAAAAATTTTTAAAAGACGTTGGTTCCAGATATGTTAAGAAGACAGCTTTTAGTTCAAAGAAGTGACCTAGGAGCAGCATGAACTAGATCCCATATAAAGATTCACGATACAAGAGAAGGAGGTAGTTCAACAACGTATTACCTTGAGGAAACATGTATCAATTAGAAGCATTTCAAAAAGCTCTACAAGAAAATGATTCATGGTAATGGCGGTTTTAAAGTTCTCATAGGGATAGGCTCTCAGATAATTATTCTGCATGCTGACTCTTCTTCTGTCTTTATTTCTGAGAATAAACTTAAATTTATGTGCGAGAAAAACTGCAGTGATTAGCATTCGGCAATGAACACTGTCAGTTTCGTGACGTGATTCACAATTCTTGTCATACCTTGCTTCAAAGTCAGTCATTGCCAGTTATAATTCAACTGTTATAGAGAAAACATTGAGTACAAACAGCAGAAAAGCAGATATTTTTGCCCGGCTTAAAAATAAAAATATTAAGCACCATATAAACCAAACTCGTGTCAATCTCCTGCAGCTCGTTAATTTATACTGTACAAGTCACATGACAGGATGTACAAACTTGACTTTCTTGCACCTGAATGGGATCATACAGTTTTGCATTTACTCACACGTCACTGTCATTGTAGCCCCATGGAATTAATTTGGACAAAGGGTTTTAAGGCTATGTGGGAGAAAAAACAAAACATTCAAAATAACATACAGTGAATCGCTTGTACATGAGGCAATAGACAATGAGGCAACAGACAACATCCCATCTGTGGTGTGGGCACAGTCTGTGTGGCATGCTGAAAAGCTTCAGAAAGCATTTGATAGGGAAGTGATGATGGATATAAGCCTTGAACCTATCGTCATAAATTTAAAGTCAGACTGTTTGGAAACAGACTCAAATAGAAGTGAGGATGGTATTACAATGTAGACTTTGGAACAAAGTGATATTATTTCTTAGTTTTAAAGACTCGTGGTTTAAAAAATGTGTTTGTCAACATATCAGTTGCATACATAATAATGAGAACTTCATAGCCTTTGTATCCTTTTAATTATGCAGACTATAGTGTTCAACATATTGCCCAAGGAGAAGTTAAGCTTCTCCCACCACATTGTAAGCCTCTGTCATTTTCAAGGCACAAATTGTGTAAGCCCTAAAATGATAGTAACTGTTACTTGTCGAGATATTGCTGATTTTCGATGTTATGGGTCAGATTCCCTGGAGTTTTTCGCAGATGATGGTTAACTGTTTGCTTGTTCAATGTATTATAAATGCGGTCTCTCACTGTAATATCAAACATGTTAGTTCACACTCATAATGCCTGTTAACAACGAAAAATATGACAACTTATTGACCATTTTTACGATAGTCTTGTACATTAGTCTTTTCTACCACTAATTCTTTTTTACACACAGTTATTACACTTAACTATCGTCACACACACACACACACACACACACACACACACACACCTTACACATTTTTAAAAATTCTATTGAGCAGAAGCAGTAGTCAAGAAAATATAATGATTTCAATTTGTACTTGAAGTTAATTTTGTTGTTTAGATGGAGTTCAAATTGCAATAAATGGTAATTATTGCAAGCAGTTTCAAGGTTGTTTTGAGAAAAATTGTACTTCACATCTTCACAAAGCTGTGTCACCTGTTCTCACCACCTGACATCACATGGAACAGTGAACGTGAATTAATAATTCTCTCATGACGACTGATCAAAATTGGTTTTAATATATATTTTTCCCCTCATAGAGTTGAACATATAATACAATGTACCGTAGGCAAATGAGCCTGACTGTGATCTGCAGCAATGCAGTTCAGCAACGTTGACTTTGTTTGTCCGCTCTCTCCTGCCGTGCATGCGTAGTTCTCAACCCCCCCCCCCCCCCCAAGCTTTCTTTCTACTCCACCTCTATGCACAGAAGCGCTGTCCTCGGTGACGGGCTTTAACAAAGGTTTGTTTAATCCATAGGAGAGTGTCACAGAGATACATACTACAATCTCCCACATATCACTTACAATGGAATCACGAGGATAAGATTACAACCACAGATGCATTCAAACTATCATCCTTCCTGTGCTCCATATGTGAATGGAACACGAAGAAACCCTGATAACTGGTATAATGGGATGTACCCTCTGCCATGCACCTCACAGCGGTTTGCAGAGTACAAATGTAGTTGTAGATGCGCTTTTGGCCACAGCCTTCATCTGAAAAAGAAACACACATCATTCATTCACACAAGCGAGCACATTGCATGCACACGTAACTGGCAACTCGGGCCACAATTTTTCAATTTTAAAAGTTTTATGGTGGACATAACTTCTCCTGGCACAGTGAGGGTCATATTCAAATTACTGAAGTTAGTTGTAATGATTGATCTGGGCTTTTCCCTGTCAGCATTTACTAAACATGACAACCACATTTTTTCAATATAACGCTTATATTTGCTCATCTTCTCCTCCTTCACTATAATCCATATTGTCTTTACTTTGTTACCTGATGTGGCTATCTGTATCTCATAATGCATTTGCATTGATGTATGTATTACTATCCAAAATGTCTTAATGAGCCATACCATCAACATCAGAGCTCTTTCTGACTGGCAGATAGTGCCCCTTTTGCTCTTACAAGTTACCTTTATTTCTTGCGTAATCCACAGCTTTTTTGTAGACTTTGGCCTAATCTGGATTACTTTTGTGAGAAAACAGCTGTCAAATAAAGCAAGGAATTTATGAACACTTTCACTACCACGTGCATAGTGATGATGTTTCTGTGCCTGACCAGGCCAGACAGATGTGGCATTAGGCTCAACTGTGTGGCAGTCACATGACATGATGTGCAGTGGCAGGCCGTGTGTTGTATTTTTCATTCACATTGTGATCAGTGCATCTACCACTCCAGTTCAGTTCAATGAGAGAGATTTCAGAACATAATCAATTTTTGGCTTACTAATTACTCTCCTGAACTGTTTAGTATCCTTATCAGTATTGACATAAGGAACTGTATGTATTGGTATAAGAGGCCTTGATCTATTGGTTTTGTAATATAATTTTGTCCCTTGAAGTTTTCCATAAAGATATTATCAATGTTGACAAGTTCACAGTAGGAATAAAGTGATGTTATCAATTACAATAAATTTGTACAGAAAGAATTTGTGACAACATTTTTAAGAATCACTATTTGTTTTTACTGTTAAATAGACAACTACAGTTTCATAGTGATTTGAGAAAAAAATTTAATAACTTGCATTTTAGTTATACACTCACTACTGTTTTCAGTTGTTGAAGCTCTTCACATTAGTCTATCATGTGCAAGCTGCTTGATCTCTGCATAACTCTTGCCTCCTACATCCTGGTGAACCTGTTTACCGTATTCAAGCCTTGGTCTTGCTCTACAATCCTCCCCCCCCCCCTCCCACCTCCTCCATTACCACAGACAATTTACATCGGGAATGTCATATCAACTGATCCCTTATTTTAGTAAAATTGCACCACACATCCCCCCCCCCCCCCCCCCAATCTGATTCAGTACCCATCCAGCCTTCAACATTTTTCTGCAGCACTACTTTTCGAAAGATTCTCTTGTCCTCTTTTCTGAGCTGTTTACTGTCCACACTGCACTTCTGTAAAGGATACTCTCCAAATAAATATTTCCAGAAGAGACATTATAACGTTTAAATGTATATCTAATGTTAACAATTTTTTGTTTTTCAGAAATACTGTTCTTGCTACTAATAATGTACATTTTATATTCTCATTTGGCCATCCCCAGTAACTTTGGTTCTCAAATAGCAAAACTCATTAGTTACTTTTCGTGTCTTGTTTCTTCTTCATCAAATTCCCTAGGTATCACCAGATTTAATTTGATGATAGTCCATTACCTTCGTTGAAGTTCATCTTGTACTCTCTTTTCAAGCCAGTTGATTCAACTGCTCTTGCAAGTCGTATGCTGACACTGTTTTTTATCCCTGAACGTAATCTCTCCTTAGTTTCAATGAAAAAATTGAATAACATACAATATCCAACCCTGTCTTGCTTCTTTCTACATCTACATCCATACTCAGTAAGCCACCAAGTGGTGTGGGGCAGAGGGTACCTTGTACTACTAATCATTTCATTTCCTGTTCTACTCACCAATAGCAACAGGGACAAACAGCTGCCTATATGCCTCCATACGAGCTCTAATTTCTCTTATCTTTATGGCCCTTGCACGAAATGTATGTTGGTGGCAAAAGAATTGTTCTTCAGTCAGCTTAAAATGCCAGTTCTCTAAATTTTCTCAATACTGTTCATTGAAAAGAACACTGTCTCCTCTCCAGGGATTCCCAATGGAGTTCATGAAGCAACTCTGTAATACTCACATGTTAATTGAAACTACTGGTAACAAATTTAGCAGCCTGCCACTGAATTGTTTAGATGTCTTCCTTTAATCCGACCTGGTCTTGATCCCAAACATTCTAGCAGTATTCAAGAATGGCTCACACCAATGTTCTACATGGAGTCTCCTTTACAGATGAACCACACTTCCCCAAAATTCTCTCAGTAAACAGAAGCTGACAATTTGCCTCTTCCACTACTGTCCTTATGTACTTGCTCCATTTCATATTGCTTTGCAAGGTTATGCCTACCTATTTAATCGATGTGATTGTGTCAAGCACTACACAACTGATGCTGTTTTCAAACATTACATTATTGTTTTTCCTACTCATCTGCATTAGCTTACATTTTCTACATTTAGTGCAAGTTGTCATTCGTCACACCAGCTAGAAATTGTGCAAGTCATCTAGTATCCTCCTATCATTCAATGGCAACACCTTTCCTATACTGCAGTATTATCAGTCAATAGCTACAGATTGTTGCTCACTCTGTCAGTCAGGTCATTTATGTATACAAAGAATAATACTGGACCTATCACACTTCCCTGGAGCACTCCTGGTGATACCCTCGTCTCTAATGAGCACTCACCATCTAGGGCAATGTACAGGGTTCTCTTACTTAAGAACTGATTGAACCATTCACAAATCTGGTAACCTATTCTATATGCTCATATCTTTGTGAGTAATCAACAGTGGGGCACCATGTCAAACATATTCTGGAAATCTAGGAATACAGATTCTTCCTGTTGCTCGTCATCCATGGTTTACAGCATATCATGTGAGAAAAGGACAAGCTGAGTTTCCAAAGAGCAATGCTTTCTTAAGGGGAAAACACCGTGGTTCAGGTAGAAAAAAAAACTGATTTTCGGTTTTCATCATATTTTGATAGATTGAGGTTTTATTTAAGCACTCTGAAAAGGATTTTGCTGAACAAATTTTTTTCCTAGCATTTAAAGAGTATTTTCCTATCGTGCCACACCCACTTTTCTGCATATATGTTAGATCTTTATATCCCCTACATGGCATGTTAGGGATTTTTTTTTTTTAACTCCCGAGTGTGTTGGCTGTCCTTGGAATGCAACAGTCGGTATTCTTTTGTTTATGCTATTTGTAAAAAACATGCTTTCAAACATGTGGTTAGTTTTGTTCAAGTGTGATTGCGAGTAGTTGTTACACTTACGTTTGCAGTGCTTGTTTACGTGTGTTTTGTTGTGTTTATTGAAGATGACAAAATGTAAAGGTATTTTCAAGAAATGACAATTTAGAGGAAACAAGTTTAGAAAGCTTTCTGCACAAGAGGTTATGTCGCCTGGCAACGATGTTTCTAATTGTAATTCTTCATCAAGTGAATCATCAAAGAAGCTCTAACCATTTCAAGGGAGTTACAATGAATTTACTGTAAGTGATAAGGGGTGCAGTAACATTATTATATTAATTTGAGAATATTATCAGATGTAATTTCTATATTTGTACAATGTAGACAGTTGGTGAGTCACAGAGTGTGAAAATTTGTGAGAGTGCCAGTGGGAGAAAAGGTCTAGCAATTGCTTTGGATTTAATTTGCACTAAATGCTCAAGATGTGATTTTATTTATGAGTGCTTCAAAACTAGATGCAAGTGGCCCTTATGAAATCAATACTAGGTTAGTTTATGCCCTGCAATCCATTGGAAACGGCATGGCTGCAGGGAGAACATTTTGTTCAGTGATGAACTTACATCAACCACCAGATAAATTTGAAAAAACTGACTGCAGTATTAGAGAAAGCTGTATGTGAGGTCAGTGAGGAAAGCATGAAACTGGCTGCTAGGGAAGCAGTGGAAGAAAATGATGGATGTTCGGATATTGATGGAAGTTGGCAGAAAAGAGGACATAGTTCTCTGAATGGAGTAGTGACTGCCATGAGTGTAGACACCAGT
This sequence comes from Schistocerca gregaria, assembly GCF_023897955.1. NCBI lineage: Eukaryota > Metazoa > Arthropoda > Insecta > Orthoptera > Acrididae > Schistocerca > Schistocerca gregaria. Next base: position 378,613,111 of record NC_064920.1, on the reverse strand, counting down.
AAAGTGTTAGATGTGGAGATAATGTCTAAATATCGCAAATGTTGTAAAATCAATGAACATAACTGTGTGGACAGTTTAAGAGGAACAAGTGATGGTATGGAAGTTCATGGAGTACAACAAATACTTCATCTATCCGTAGAAACAAGGCATACGGGACACCAAATATTTGGGCGATGATGACAGTAAGGCGTACAACAATGTGGTGAACTCTAAGCACAGGGATATGCCATTATTAGCAAAATAGAATGTGTAGGTCATGTTCAAACCATTTGCGAACAAGGCTGAAAAAAGTAACTGTTGATATGAGAGGAAAAAAATTAGAAGATGGAAACTGTTGACCGGATAGGGTCAGTTAACTAAAATTGAAATAGAAAACTTGCAGGTATACTATGGGCAGGAAAGTAGGAGAAATAAAGAAAATCTGGAAGCGATGAAGAGAGATGTTTGGGCCATATTCTTCCATAAGTCCTCTATTGATAAGCCATGTCATGGATTGTGGCCATCAGCAGAAACTTCGTGGTGCAAATACAATACAGTTCAGGCAACTGGAGAATCTTACTGTCACCAGCATTCTCTTCCTGCTGCTATTATTGCAACAATTAAATCTATTTTAAGAGACTTGACTTATCCTGACCTTCTAAGGAAATGTCTGCATGGGCAGGCACAGAACCCAAATGAATGTTTCAACAGTATAATTTGAAACTGCCTTCCTAAAACTGTATTTGTAGGCATGCATACAACAAAACTAGGAGTTCATGATGCTATTATTACATATGCAGACAGGTCTTCATCTAATATGGCCAAGAAAGGAAGATAAACGTCCAGGAAGGTGAAAAAGAAGCTGGTAGGCCTGCTAGAGGCCAAAGAAGGGCCATCATATGCAGCAGGACAGTTTTAATTAACTGTAAGTAACAAATTTCAAAAGTTTTTCTTACAGTCAATTTCACACAAACAAAAATTTTCAGTACATATGCCCCATTTATCAGAAACTATCACAGATAAATGAATGAAATTTTCATAGACTCTGCATAACATAAAAAGACACCTCTGGTACGACATTCATTAATATTCCCCCATTAGGAAGATCACAAAAAATATTTTCTGCATAAAAAACTTAATATTTTTTGTTAATAAATTTTAAAAAGTATTTCTTAAAAACTAAAAAATGGATAAAGATTTTGGTACACTTGACTATTAGTATCATGTAACATACAGTAAAAATATTAAGGTCCTGCACGAAATAGCTTTTTCGGAAATGGGTCAAATACGTGCCTAAATTAACATGGGTTAGATAGGCAGGGTATGGTCCCCTTAACTACTGCTTTCCTTTCATGTCCCTCAATTCTTATAACTGCAATCTGCTTTCTGTTCAACTTGTGAATAAACTTTTGCTCATTTGATATTAGCCCTGCCACCTTCAGATTTCAGAGTGTTTATTCTAGTCAACATTGATAAAAGCGTTCTCTAAAGATACAAATGCTATTAACACAAGATTGTATTTCTTCAACCTATCCTCTAAGATGATACCTAGTGCCAGTTCTGCCTTGTGTGTTCCTACATTACTCTAGAGCCTAAGCTGACACCAGTTTCCACCTTTTTTTGCAAATTATTAAAATGACAGTTTAGAAACATTCGTAAGAGGAATTATTACATTGTTCTGTAAGTGTGTGAATTTAACCTGCCTCATAGCTTGCACGCCAGATGGCTCTCCCGAGCATCTCAGTACTTCTGAGGCAGAGTCACCTACTTCAGGGGTTTCAGTGCTTTGTCAATTACCATCATCTCTCATAAAATTCCTTTTCCCTTTCTGCAATACTATCTTTGTTTCCCTTGTATCTTTTTGTATATATTCCTTCTACCCATCACCTTTCCATTCTTGCTTAGTACCAGCTTGTCATCTGTGCTTTTGACATTCACGCATCAGCTTGTCTTTTATTCAAAGGTGTCTCTGATTTTCTTATAGGTGGCCTCTCTCCTTCTCTTAATAACAGATGTTTCAACTGCTTTGCATTTCTCCTCCGACCAATCCCGCCAAATTGCAGTTCCTGTCAATCTCAGTTTTTTTTATGTATATAGTCCCTCTTGCCTACTTTTATTTGCTGCATTTTTATATTTTCCCCTTTCTGCAAGTACATTCAATGCTTTGTATGTTATACAAGGGTTTTGACAGGGCCTTGCCTTTTGCTTATTTAATTGAGCCTCTGCTTCACCTCTCGAAGCTACCCTTTAGTCAACTGTGTTCTTATCCTATTTCAGTCAATCATTGCCAAATTCTCCCTTTGAAATTTTCAACAATCTCCAGTTCTTTCAACTTATCCAGGTCTCATCTCCTTAATTTCCTATCTAAGTCTCTGTCTCTCTCATGATTCATGTGTCTGCAATGATTAAATTATCGTCTGTGCCAAACTTCAGCACGTGCTCTTCCTTTTCCTACTATCAAATTCCAAGCTACAATTGCAATTAAATTTTTATCATTCTCTATTATCCTAATTTCTTTTACATGTTGTCTATTTGTTTTTGGGGCTTCTATTCTGCAATTCAGATTTACAAGTAATATGGGAGTTTGTTAAAAAGATAGCATAACGCCCACTTGTATTTTTGTTTACCTCATTATACCATCTCTCAGTCTCTTCATCATAAGAAGGCCCAGTAGAATTATAAAACTGTACTATTGTGGTCGGTTTTGATTTTATATCTACTGTGGGTATAACAACATATTCACTATGCTGTTCATAATGGCTACCTAATTTCCTACTTTCTTATTCATTACGAGAGACCTATGAAATTCTGTTTCTGTCACACCTTCTTCCTTATACTGGTGCATTCAAAATTTATGAATGTCGATTTTCTTACATTTATGACAAATTTCTGATGAACATGACAAATTTCTGATGAACATGACAAATTCTTCTTTCTCTATTTCTGTGTCTCAGAAGTGTAATCTAAATTGTCTAACACTTAGCATATCTATACTGGTATTCACATGATTTTCAAAGAGCACATTATGACAACCGAGTCTGACAATTCTAATTCTAATTTTCAATTTTAATTTTATTTCTCAGTCTTTCATTCTTCTAAAGCAAATAAACATAGCTGGCTGGCACTTCACAAACGCTAAGATACAACTGGATGAAAACAAAATTTCTGAAGACGGTCAAAAATTTTCAGCTAACAGCTTTTGTACTAATGCAATATGCTATTTATGCTGTCTAATTTCTTTATCAAACTGAAGGTTTGTTTCAAACCTAAGCTCTGTTAAAACTTGGTTTCTTTCCTACTCTAATAAAAATGGTACTCTGATCCAGTAACCACTGTGCTGTGAATTATGATGGTTTTGTGGTCACTCTTTGTGGTAAACCATTTGTCACGTTCGTGTCTGTGAAAAATCACACACACACACACACACACACACACACACACACACACACACACACTAAAAGCCAGTACCAGTACCTCTCTGTTATTTTTTGTACTAGTACCTCTCTGTTTTTTGCCAAACTTTTGTACAGGAGAGCTTTTGTGAAGTTTGGACAGCAGGAGGGACATGACGGTAGAAGTGAAGTCTTGTCTGGTTGAAAGATCACTGCATGCCTAAGGTAGTTTCCATCTGTCAGGAAGTTTCACCACAGACAGAGCCTCATACTCATAGAATAAACAAATGCAACATTTGTGAGTTGTCTCTTGAATGATGATCGTCATCAGTCAGCCAACAGTTCTAAGGGTAAGCTTACTTATGACAGTCACTGAATCCTATTTTAGTAACACCTGACAAATTTCTGCTTCAAAAGCACTTTAGATTTGCACAGTGCTTTCAGGACAGACACTATTAACACAATATCCATGCTTAACACTCAAACATTGTAGTTAGCTGACAATGGCTCAAGATGCAACTGTGAAAATCTGGTAAAAGATTAAAACCTGTATTGATAAATCAAACAGAAATGGGGGAAAAAGCATGTTCACCAACAGACTGATATAAACAATTACAAATTCTCTACTCAAATAACTCAGTACTCTCATTAACTCAATTTTTCTTCTTCTTATACCAAGTGAAGGCATTCAACACACTGAAAGTTGGAGAAAATGACAATGTATGTGTGTGTTCCTGCTTCTAGTATGTTGTGTCCTAAATCATTTTACTGAACTAAATACACAAAAATAGTGGCACAGAAAGAATTAATGGAACTAATAAAAAAAAGACGTTTTTATCTCATTAGAAAGTTGACATACATGCTGTGCAACAGAAACTTTCTTATCCACAAACAGCTGAAGGGCGGCCATTTGTTGACATTTCTAAACATTTTACACACAATTAACATCAATAACTTCGTCCAAAAAGAGAATAGAACAATGGTGCCCTATTGCATGCTGGGTGGATACATTTATCATTAGGTTCCAAGGTATCAGGCTGGTCAAACGGGATGCATAAACCTTTGGCACCCATGGCAAGAGCTCCTGGTTCAGCATCTGCATCATCCCTTGAAAAGAAACAAGACATTTGATTATAATTAAGTAATAAAGTTGGGCTGAAAATGAGCAATTTAATGGTTTTATGTACCATGAAAAAAACCAATTCTCTATCATACTGCCTGCGAGGATACTTCAAACTGGATGAAATGAAGATACAGAGCCTAAAATATCTCTGATCTATTCACTTATTTTCTTTTCCTGCAGTTCTATGAAACAGAAATGTCACCACAAATGCCCACTGGCAGTTGAATGCTTTTCAGAGATATCCCTGAAGTCTTTCCTTATTTGGTTTGTATACGGATCATAACTATTGTAAGACTTTTCAGGGGAGAGGGTGAGAAGACCCTTTCAGGTGGTGGGCTAATTTGTTAATTTAGCATGTATTGGTTTAAATTCTACTTTGTTAAGTTATATTCAAACTGCACATCTCGTTTCATCAAACATTTCTCAATGTATTTCAAATAGTGGCATTAACACCCACTGTCAGAACAGTATGCGAGGTACCTCAACTTCAAGGATTCTCTAAAACAATTTTTTTGGCACTTGACGGAACTGTGCAGTCATCTGAAGTCAGTTTATTTTCATCAAACCTGCTGATATAATAATAGTGAATTCTGAACCTTCTTAGTCTCTATTTTATGCTTTGCTTTGTTTTACGCGACACATGAAAAGCTGATATTTTTCTTAGAACTGTTCTTGCCTTAAAGTTCTCAACTTCTATTTTATAAGGTTTTCAAAGATTTGCACCGCACTTTCTCTATTCTTTTAGTATCCAGTAGTGTGGAGCACTTAACGTATGATACTTGTCAAAATATGACATTCTGTTAATGTACAGTGTGTCCCCGCATTTGTGGCACTGCACTCAACAAGACTTGTTCATCAGACTCTCATTAATTTGTACTCTGGTTTCATTAGAAAGATTTAAGTGGTGTATAATGTAAAAGAACAATTTTTTTTTTTTGTATGAGTATCTGTGCATTAACTGAAAATTATATGCATTGAAGATGATTTCCCACACTCCCCCTTTCCCCTTACAAACACTGTTCCTATTTACCACATTAAGTAAATGAGAAACCTTTTACTCTGATGATGTATTTGTTCCAGTGCTCTCAGGATCTATACAGCTCTGCACTATACCCAAAATTATTTAGATGGTTTACCCTTAAGACATACTTGTGGAAAATGGTCAAGGGGCAGTCCTTTGCTTAGAACCATCAGAGGATACTAAAGGACCATAATAGCGATCATCTAACACAGTGTCTCCCACAACTACAACCCCTCCTCCGTATTGTGGGAGATGGGCAATGACGTAAATTACAGGACTGCCTGGATGGGTGGAGTACAGTGGGGTTTGTGTGTGACCTGAGAGACCGCTACAATAGTTGTGAAGGTCCTACAGGAACCCTGAAAAGTGAGCCAACATGACTCCAGTGAAGCTAAATTAGGCCCAGCAAGCCAGTAGTGGATAATCCATTTGCTTCCAACAATCAAATGAGCCTCGGATGGAAACTAATAACGAAAGTGACAAATCCTTTAAGCAGATCTGTTGGACACGGTGGTCAACATGGCCCTAATGAAATATGGATTTGTCCGACAAACATATAAGAATTGGGTCTATTGAAGTTGTGTCCATAGAAAAGGATGCAAGAATCTAGGATATCATATGGACAGTGACAGAGAGGAACATACCATTAATGGAACAAGGTGTTGGAAAAAGGATATCAGATGTGGCGGTCACGAAGAGACAAAAGAATGATGTCACAATAATAGCAGCTAAAGAATTGGTAAACAAAGAACTTACTGAGGAAAATATACACAACAGAATAATTGATGGAAGGAAATATTCTTGATGTAGTCCAGGTTTATGCTCCTCTCATAGGACATGAAACAGGTGAAAAGCAGGAGTCTATTATTAACACGAGGAGGCTACGGCACTGGGATCACGGATCTACTTCAAACTTTGTACCTGTTTACTAGACCCTTAAAACAACATAATGTGTGAGTGGTAAGGTGCACTTCTTTGGCAATTCCAAGAAAATAGCAAGAGAAGTTTTACGCGTCTATTATGTAACTGATGTAGTTGTGCATAGGTGCTGGAACGTTAAGAGTTCATAGTGGTCAAGCGATTACTGTTTGAGCTTTGTAAGACGAATGTGTGCTAGGCGTTGGTTCATCTCCCGCTCGAACCTTCATTTTCGTAGTAGATGTTTAAATTTTGTGAAATAAACAATTTGCACATACACTATTCGTTCTTGCTACATTAGCAATGTCTCACCACTTTGCAGGTTAACTGCCAAATGGGGCCTGCCTCTGTGTTTTAGGGTTGATACACTGATGTGCGAAGTATTTCCGGTACCTTACCAGACTGCTTGTATAAAGGATTTTGCAAATCACAACAGCCATACCTTTTCAAGAAAACACTGTGCATTACTTAATTTATTTGTCGATAATTATAAATATATTTTTTTGATTAATTAAAATAGTATGTAATCAAATAACATTTATATTCACTAAAACTTCATGTAAATACACATTTTTTATTATATTACCTCTCAAATGGCAAATAAATTGGATAATATGATGAGTGATGAAAAAAATACAGATTTAAAATTTAGTTTGAGCTGGAGTCAAACCGTTGCCTCACACATACTTGTCTTACAAAGCTTGAACACTAGTCACTTAACTACATTAACTCAAACAGCCAGCACCTACGCACAGATACATCCATTACATAATATATGCATGAAACTTGTCTTGTGACTCGGAGTTGCCAGAGTAGTGCACATGACTACTTGCACATTATGTTGTTTTGATGGCCTACTAAGGGCGTGCAAAATTTGAAGTAAATCTGTCACCCCCCAAAGTTTTGGCCTTCCCTCGTAAAGCGGAAGACACTGTAACATCTAACGAGACTGGGACTATAGGAGACTTTAATGTTAGAACTAGAATTAGTAGAAGAGCATATGAAACAATCATAGGATGCCACGGGCAGGTCACGGAAGGTATTATTATACACATGTCTAAGAAATAATGGATAATCGGTAATGGATGGCATAAAGAAAAGTATGGTCACAAGTTCATCAGATACAGTTGGAATTTTTAACAGATATCCATAACAGACTTTGTAATAATAACCTAAGGTTGCATAACATCCTTGACAGAAGTGAAAGTGATTCAAGGCATTAGTGTTGATGGTGAACACAGACTAGTGGTAGGGAGAGTGAAGTGATTCAGAAAGAGTACATACAGGGGAAAAAGACAGGCAAATATCAAATGATGGAAACTGAAAGAGAGAGAAACACATGAGCTATATAGAAAAAAAGATTAGGACACAGCTCCCCAAATATGAGAGGAAGGATGCAAAGGAAAATTGAGGAAGTTCAAACAGGCCATAGTCAATGCAATAGAAGAAACAAGTGGAAGGACATCAACAAAAATCTGACACAAAGAAACTCCATGGTGGAATGACAAAATTGCAGAAGCAGCCATACAGAAGAATTATGCATGGAGGGAATGGTTCAAAAACAGAATGGAACTTAACAGGGGAAAACGTAAACTACTACGTAGAGCAGCATTTCCAAGAACCAAAACTGAATAATGGAGAGGACAATATCGAGCTTGGATGTATATTTTAGGCAGTATCTTATCTGAAGTTTCTGGACAGACTCTTATGATAGCATCTCTTGAGACATCATACACACTGTAACAGGGACTTAACAGTAATTTGCCAATGAGAACCCCAGTTTACTGATTTACGAAGAATGGAAAGGAACTGTTTTGTGCGATGCACTACAGTTCAGAAACTGCAAGAGTACTGCATGACTGACATTAAGTTCAATGTAGTAACATTACCACAAATTTGTGTGGCACTCATGCAAGATGACAAGAATATATTGTACTGTATATTAGGAAAACTCATGTGATAAAAAGTTTTGAAAGTATGGGTAAAATAATTGCAAAATCTATATGAAGGACAGACCATACCTTGTAAAGGACTACCAGTAAAACCCCACTTGCTACAGAAAATTTAACGATTTTCAACATACCCTGGCTTGATGAAAACAGTAATACTTCTGGGCTATAAAATACAATTACTCACATTTTAAACAGGATACTTCAATGAAATCACATCTACTTGCATCATAGGCCAATGATTTGTAGACGAACATAAGAATCAAGAAGAAATTCATGTTAAAAAGTAGCAGGAATTGATAAATTAAATAAACACTGCAAATCACAAGCTAGTTAGACTTGAAAGTCATTTGTGGCCTTTTTAGCTTCCTGTAAAGTATTGAGAATTTTTTTAATTCCCCCCCCCCCCCCCACCCCCCATAACAGTCACCAGAACTCTTGGTATTCAAAATAGAAATAGAGACCAGAGATAGATTGGACATGGATGATCTGAACTCTGTTCTATTTTTCTTCACAAGTCTGAAAACATTTTCACTTTCTGCATTGTTACGGAGTATGGTGATAATAGAAAGCATTAGTCTAGAAATTCGATTATACTTAAGAAGTCCATTGACTCCACAAATTCTTGATATTTGTGCCCAACTGAAATCATTTGCAGCATCTTGATTTGCAGCTGAAGTGTCATCTACCTGAAGAGCTGTGAACTTCCTCTGAAGCTCATTCATCACCTCATCTGTAGTTTCATTCTCTTCCTTGCATAACTTGATAGGAAACTCTTCCAAGAGGAAACAGATGGAACAAAATAGCGCATCTCCAATTTTGTCTATCTTAGCAATTTGAGAATGCTTAACACATTGTCCTTGAGTTGAAACTTCTTGATGATGTATTCAAAGACAGCACGAAACTAGTTTCTCACTGATGTAAAGAGAAGGTATTTTATCTGTATCCTGGAGATCATTCACTATGTTTGAAGTATGAATGCCAATAACTAACTCATCATCACTTCTTTGATTTTGAATTAAGTTGTACCCAACTTAAAGCAATGATATGCTTAAAAACTTAGTGAAAAACTGCTTTAGCAAATCCACTAGACATCCTAATAAAAAGTTAATTCGTGGAGAAGAAGTTTGAAGGGCAACATTCAACTTGCAAAATACAGAAATAATCACAAGAAGTGCAAAGGGCCTTTTTAAGTTAGAGGACAGGAACATAAACAATTTTTTCCTCACATGCTGTAGCAGAAGTCTTACTTTTTACAACGGGTTTGTCACTTTTGGAAGAATATGCTATTCTTTTAGGGGCATGCGCAGCAGCAGAATCAAGAATTCTCTTCTTCTGATACTCTTTGGATCCACATTGTTCAACTCTAGATGTTCTGAAAGATGTCAAGCTTGCAGAAAGTTTTTGGGTATATAATATTACTTCTGCTTCGAAGAAACAAAGAAGCGGATCCAGTAGTCTTATAAATATCTGCCTAAAGATAATCACCTAGTACATACATGCTTCAGAATTTTTTTTGCTTCTTTAGTGTGAAAGTTCTGAAATTTCTGAAGGAGTTTTTTTTCTTTTGACAATCTTCTTTACGAAATAAAATACATCAACAAGGATCTCATCCACTTTAAATGGTAATCTTCCAGCACCTCTTTCACCTGCTAGACTAATGAAGTGGCAAAAGCAACCTATGATGGCAATACCTAGTTGAACTTCCTTCAGAACAGCTGAAACCCCATTTTTGTGTCCTGTCATAACAGGAGGATTGTTGGAGCAGAAAGCCACACAGCTTTCAATTGGCATATTATGAGAATTCAGCTGTGATAACATCAGGATACGTATGTTTTGTCCTGCTGATTCCCCATCTAACACTGGTACACCATATTTGTAAAAATATTAAATTGCATTAGACAAATTACATCTCCAAGAATAACAAATATACAAGAAAGTTCAGGTCGCATTATGAAAAATATTATTGAAAGGCTACTGACTGAAGTCTGACACATTGCAGACAGACATAATCACTATTTCTGACCAGAAACACGTATAACAAACTCCTGAATCGTGTTGTAATATATGGCAGAAAATCAGAATGGTTTAAAACAGACAGAGGGGTTTGACAAGAAAGTGTTGTCTCCACAATGCTCTTCAATATAGTCAAGCATATCATTATAAGGAAAGTTTCCCACTGGTCAATAGCAGACAATATGAGAATCACAGTATTTGCAACACGATGATTTGTGAGGACAATGTGCAGAAACTGGAAGGGCAAATAAACACCTGGCAAAAGGTAATTGAAGAAGCAGTCATGGGAATAAGCTTAACAAAAAGTGAGGTAATGAATATCAGCATGAAAAATTATTACAGAAGTATTTTTTTTCCAAATATCTAGGAGGTAAGCAACAAAGAAAGAAAAAATCAAGGATGAAATTTTAGAGAGGATAGAAAATTTTATTATTGTGTATCGGACATAATTAGGAATTGGAAAATATCTGCCAAAGCAATGATCATGATATGCAGTACATACTATCTGGAATGGACAGAATCTGGAAGATGACCAATTGGCATTGGAAGAGGTTCTGTGAATGACTTGCATAAGCAGAAATATTTCAGGAAGAAGAAGCAGGAGATCTAATTAGAGTGCATTCTTATAACAGGTGAAATATAAAATAATGCAGGGCCCTTAAGACGGGACAGTGGCAATCTGTTCCAGCCTCACATTTAAGATTGATACAAACCACATCCATCTTGACAAAGCTACCCCTTATACTGATTCTAAAGGTGTCTCATTATTCCGTGACAATTATTTAAAGGTTACTCCACCGATATATGAGCAATGTTACAGTGCTCAGATTTGTACAGTGTGGATACAATTTTTACACCAGTCACACCAAGAGGTGTTTCTGCCTATAGTTAAGAGGTGTCTCTCTAGCCTCAGCACACGAGCTGAAAATAGGGGTGGTCCTAAATGCCTCTATCACAGTTTAATTTGCTGATGGTGCATTACATGACTTTTAAATCCAATGGTTTGGCAGAACTTGGTAGAATCACTGGCCAACAGAGCTGCAGTCATAAAAGGCTTCGCAAAACTTGAGAAAACATCTCTGTCTGATCCAAATGTTCGAACTAGTTTTTCTCTTTACAACACCAGTATCAAAAGAAATGTATCAAAAATCTTTGGTTATTATTTCATTAAATATAACCTGCTTTACTGAACTAACTTACAAGGGAATGGTCCAACAAGACATGTCGAAACCTACCACGAAAAGTTTTTACACAAGAAGAACACAACGAAAGAAATGCCCTACCAAAATTTTAGCTGCTAAGAGGCACTGCAAGTATTTTGTAAAAAATGTTCAAGTTTTTTTGCCGTGCTTTTTACAGCTCTGCCCACCTAGCAGGCAGCTTGACGAATCACTTGTGCAGCACCACGTAGTGGAATTATCTGGAATTCACATACCTCAATTTTAAGCATCTAAAGCGAACACATGCATTTGCAGAAAATTCACTACCATTTGCTTCTATATGGGCAGAATCGTTTATACTAGAGGGAATGGAAGAGAACATGAGGTAGCGAACATTGCCTATGAATTCTGTGTTATTAGTTTTTAGAACTAATAATTGGTAGGATACAACTCTATCTTGTTAGAGCCAAAATGTGAAACTTTGCTATTCTATGAGGATTATTTTGCATGGTGAGCTCACTGTTCTTGATGGAGTATGCAAAATGGCGAAGGGAAGGAAGAATGTTTGCTCAAGTGAAAATCTGGCTTAAACCAAACAAACATTGTTTTGAATAACTTCATATAAACACTTCAATTCTTGCACATGTAATTCTGATAAAAGTGGCTAGCAGATAAAATAAAATCATGGCAGTGGCATGGCATGTCACAGATGACCTCCACAACGAGGACTTGTAATTTGTTGAAATGAAATGTGTCTTGCAGTACTACATTTTATAACAATTCCTGTAGGCCATTCCTTATAATAATGTTTGAATGTTGTACATTTGACTATCAGTGAAACAGTTCTTTGTTAATTCCCTGTATTCATCACAAAAATGCGTAAGTGTCTATTGAATGACAAAAACAAACATTTTTCTGGCACCAGGCACACCATAAAAAGGAAAAATTGATGCAGTCAGGCACTTGCCAGCTTCATCCTAACTCACAACTTCTTCACTTTCGAAGGCCAGACATACTAACAATTAAAGGGAACAGCCATGGGTACCAGGATGGCCCCCTCGTACGCCAACCTATTTATGGGTCGCTTAGAGGAAGCCTTCTTGGTTACACAGACCTACCAACCCAACAACCCAAAGTTTGGTACAGATTTATTGATGACATCTTCATGATCTGGACTCACAGTGAAGAACAACTCCAGAATTTCCTCTCCAACCTCAACTCCTTTGGTTCCATCAGAGTCACCTGGTCCTACTCCAAATCCCATGCCACTTTTCTCGATGTTGACCTCCATCTGTCCAATGGCCAGCTTCACACATAGTCCACATCAAACCCACCAACAAGCAACAGTACCTCCACTATGACAGCTGCCACCCATTCCATATCAAACGGTCCCTTCCCTACAGCCTAAGTCTTTGTGGCAAACGAATCTGCTCCAGTCCTGTATAACTGAACCATTACACCAACAACCTGAAAAAAGCTTTTGCATCCCGCAACTACCCTCCTGACCTGGTACAGAAGCAAACAACCAGAGCCACTTCCTCATCCCCCCAAACCCAGAACCTCCCACAGAAGAATCCCAAAAATGCCCCACTCGTGACAGGATACTTTCTGGGACTAGATCAGACTCTGAATGTGGCTCTCCAGCAGGGATATGACTTCCTCAAACCCTGCCCTGAAATGAGATCCACCCTTCACCAAATCCTCCCTACTCCACCAAGAGTGTCTTTCCGCTGTCCACCTAACTTCGTAACCTCTTGGTTCATCCCTATGAAATCCCCAAACCACCTTCCCTACCCTCTGGCTCCTACCCTTGTAACTGACCCCGGTGTAAAACCTGTCCCATGCACCCTCCCACCACCACCTACTCCAGTTCTGTAACCCGGAAGGTGTACACGATCAAAGGCAGAGCCACATGTGACAGCACCCACGTGATTTACCAACTGACCTGCCTACACTGTGAAGCTTTCTATGTGGGAATGACCAGCAACAAACTGTCCATTCACATGAATGGACACAGGCAGACAGTGTCTGTTGGTAATGAGGATCACCCTGTGGCTAAACATGCCTTGGTGCACGGCCAGCACATCTTGGCACAGTGTTACACCGTCCGGGTTACCTGGATACTTCCCACCAACACCAACCTATCCGAACTCCGGAGATGGGAACTTGCCCTTCAATATATCCTCTCTTCCCGCTACCCACCAGGCCTCAACATAAGCTAATTTCAAGTTGCCGCCGCTCATACCTCACCTGTCAGTCAACAACATATTTGCCTTTGTACTTCTGCCTTGACTGACATCTCTGCCCAAACTCTTTGCCTTTACATATGTCTGCTTGTGTGTGTGTGTGTGTGTGTGTGTGTGTGTGTGTGTGTGTGTGTGTGCGTGCGTTAGCGAGTGTATACCTGTCCATTTTCCCCCCTAAGGTAAGTCTTTCCGCTTCCAGGATTGGAATGACTCCTTACCCTCTCCCTTAAAACCCACATCCTTTCATCTTTCCCTCTCCTTCCCTCTTTCCTGATGAAGCAACTGTGGGTTGCGAAAGCTTGAATTTTGTGTGTCTATCAACATACCAACGCTTTCATTTGGTAAGTTACATCATCTTTGTTTTAGTATGTATGGATGTGTGTGTGTGTGTGTGTGTGTGTGTGTGCGCGCGCGCGCGCACGCGAGCGCGAGTATATACCTATCCTATTTTCCCCCTAAGGGAAGTCTTTCCGCTCCCGGGATTGGAATGACTCCTTACCCTCTCCCTTAAAACCCACATCCTTTCATCTTTCCTTTTCCTTCCCTCTTTCCTGACGAAGCAGCCACCGGTTGCGAAAGCTCAAATTCTGTGTGTGTGTTTGTGTGTTTTATTCATTGTGCCTATCTACCGGCGCTTTCCTGCTTGGTAAGTCTTGGAATCTTTGTTTTTAATATATTTTTCCCATGTGGAAGTTTCTTTACATCATCATTAATTTGAACCCAACAATTACGTTTGTTATTGTCTCTGTTGCATTTCGAAATCGCTTCTATCATCTTACTTTCTCCTTTTGTTTGTACAAGTAGTTTCACTTTGTATTCATCTTCCCTTTTTCCGTAATCTACCATACATTTTATCCTGGCTAATTATACTCAATAATACGTAATTTACTTCCAAACCATAACCTAAAAAAATTTAACGCTTTCAACATAACCGCTGCTATAAAATCCACTGTTCCAAGTTTACAAACATTTCGTGTAAACTCGTGAATACTATTTCACAGGTTCAGTTCCTTTCACCCATTAAACAACCATCTCAGCTATTTCCAACAACTTTCGTTTTATTTCCATTCCCGTTTTTTCCCACATAACCGATCTTTTTTAGCAGCTTCCCACAGGTTTAAATGTTATTATTTCTTCATCAAACAATTGTTAGCCTCATTCTCATAACATCCCCGTACAAAACCAGTCCTTTGAATACATTTACACGCATATTTTTCGAGATTTTATTTGAAAATTTTTTTCGAAATTTTATTTTTTCGGGAAATCTCTTTCGAAAAATTTTTTCTGTTTCTTTCGTAACTTTTTTCGAGAAATTTTTTTCGAAATTTTCCTGAATTTCCCCATGCTTTAACGTGTTTTGGAGACAACACAACTACCTAACCTTTGCACCCATTGTTGTTCACCAACCTAAGTTCAGCACAGGATCAACATAGCTCATCTCAAACCAACACTCTTTCGACTTTTTTCACACCTTTATCTCTCCCTATATAAATTTCTATTTATTTTCACTTTAACCTCATCTTACCCTTTCCACCTTCTAATACCATGTCAACCTCACAACATCCCTACAACGATCCCATTAAATTTTATTTACATTCCCTGGTATGTATGGATGGATATGCGTGTGTGTGTGTGAGTGTGCGTGCGAGTATATACCTATCCTTTTCTTCCCCCTAAGGTAAGTCTTTCCGCTCCCGGGACTGGAATGACTCCTTACCCTCTCCTTTAAAACCCACATTCTTTCATCTTTCCTTTTCCTTCCCTCTTTCCTGACGAAGCAGCCACCGGTTGCGAAAGCTCAAATTCTATATAGAGGGGAACATTCCACGTGGGAAAAATATATCTAAAAACAAAGATGATTGTAACTTACCAAATGAAAGCGTTGGCATGTTGATAGACGCACAAACAAACACACAAAATTCAAGCTTTCACAACCAACAGTTGCTTCATCAGGAAAGAGGGTAGAAGAGGGAAAGACAAAAGGATGTGGGTTTTAAGGGAGAGGGTAAGGAGTCATTCCAATCCCGGGAGCGGAAAGACTTACCTTGGGGGAAAAAATGACAGGTATACACTCGCACACGCACACACACACACACACATATCCATCCGCACATACACAGACACAAGCAGACATTTGTAAAGGCAAAGAGTTGGATCACTGCTGGTGATGAAACATGGATCCATCACTACGAGCCAGAGAGTAAACGGCACAGTAAGAATGGAAACATCCAATTTCGCTGTGCAAGAAAAAGTTAAAGGTTCTTGGGATGCACAAGGTCCAGTACTGAAACATTATGGGAAAGGGGCACAACAATAAACATTATACATTACAGTGAGATGCTTACTGCCAGGCTAAAACCTGAAATTCAATGCAAACGCCAAGGATTGCTGTCAAAAGGCATTGTACTGTTGCAAGACAATGTCTGTCTACATACTGCTGCCCACACTACTGAAACACTCCAGAAACTCAAATTTGAAGTACTGGATCATCCTCCATATAGTCCCGATCTTGCCCCTTCTGACTATCACTTGTTTGGTCCACTCAAACGGACATTAAGCGGCCGTCAATTTGCCTTGGATGAAGCAATGAAAGAAGCGGGGCATTCCTGGCTTGCAGCTCAGCTGAGAAACTTCTTTTATGAGGGCATCAGGAAGTTTGTATAACGATGGACCAAGTGCATTGAAACGCAAGGAGGCTATATTGAAAAATGATGTTCTTGTAAGTTTCCTATTTGATTACAATAAAATCTTATAACTACTTTGCGGATAACAATTGACTTACCCTCATATATTCTGCAATCAATCAATCTTTGAACATAAAGGACAAGCAGGAAGTTAGCAGTAGAACCTGTGTCATCAGATATTGCAAATTAAATGAAGTTTGATCAAAGAAAGAAAGACAGAGAGAGAGAGAGAGAGAGAGAGAGAGAGAGAGAGAGAGAGAGAGAGAGAGAGAGAGAGGGGGGGGGAGACTGTGGAGAAAAAAAAAAGTATGGGAAGAAAGAGGTAGAAAGAAAACATGTATAACGGCCGTAAGGTGAATCCTCTGCAGTATAACAAGTTGTAATTCAGTTATTTATCTAAAATAATTATCAAGTACTGAAATAAAGAGCTCCTCGTCCAGACTGTGAAGACCCTAGGGATATCTACCAGACACCATTTCATCCCCTGCCTTGTGGCGCCATGTGGATGCGTTGTGGTGGGGCATATGGTTCAGCTCACTACTCTTCCAGGTGTTTTGCACTTTCTAAACAGTAAGCAGATACTACTTGGTCAAGTAGCTCCTCAACTGGGATCACAAAGTTGAGTGCTGCTGATATCAGTCCTCTCATTAAGCAAAAATCCTTAGCAGTACTGGGAATCGAAGCTGGGTCCTCTGCTTGGTAGGCATCAACATCACTCAGCTAAGGGGACAGACAGTACAGTGGTAATATGGTCTTTTTAATTTTCTACTTTACTGTGGGTTGCCCATGACACATTCTTGACATCTTCACCCCTTTTCCCTCACACTATGTAAAATCTTGAACTGCAGGGACTTTTTGAACATTTTGCAGCCAATCTAGAATAAAAATTTACCTTGCGCTGTCTTTCTTGATGTTATCTTCACATTCAACTTGTCCACAGAATGGAGCGAGCACAATATTTTTCTGATCAACAATTTGACAAAATTCAGTCCATTTCTTTGTAAGTTTAGTGTGCTGGTCCAAATCGTTCTTTGCCCTGCAATAAAAAAGATATTAAATTTGTTGTTTGAACTAAATCAAAGTGTACACACACACACACACACACACACACACACACACACACACACACAGAAGATGAATGAATGCAGTGAACACATTCATTACAATACATGGAACTATTTCTCCATTCACATGGTTTTTCTAACAGTGCTCACAAACAGGCTTTCAAGGCAGTTATTTGTGCTGTTGTTGCTTTAGGCAGTGACCCAAGGCATAATTCTGTGCCGTATATTTCGTCTTCCTGTGCTGCAGATATCATCAGAGGCTTTGACTCAGGAAGCAGTTACAGTCAAAACCAAGCTCAACAAGCCATTATTTTTATATGTATTCACGCAATGGTCAGTTTGTGACCGATTGCCAAAGATTGCGTAGTCACACCAATGTATGTTATGGAGCTTGCAGTGAAGAAGAGTTGGAGCTGTATGTTTTATTTAGCACTAAGACCCACAACAAGCTCTGCAACATACATCTGGGCAACTCCATGATCTCAGGCAGTGGTCTGATGACATCATGAACTGATCACTGCATCATACAAACTGTTCAGCTGGCTGAGCTTGCTTCAGACTGTAACTGCTTTCTGAGGAAAGCCCTTGATGATGTTTCCAGCACTGGGGAAAAAAAAGGGGGGGGGGAACATCAGGCAGTGAATTATGCCTTGGACCATGACCTAATACCCAGAAAACAAATATCAGCAACAGCACTCTCAAAATTACTGAAAAAGCCTGACACAGGAAAATGGTAATAACTGTCTATAAATATATTTCATTGATGTGTGTTTAAACATTTACCTCTCTTGACACAAGGAGAGGGCGTGAACAATTATGTCAGCAATGCAAATTTGTATGCTATCTGAAACATACCCGCTGATAGAGATGAAAGCAGAAATAAACATTGGTAGCCCCAGCACACAGAATGTCTATTACTCACCTTTCAAAACAGATTTTGCAGCAAAATAAAGATGGCACGATAAATAAAGAAATACAGCCATAAGAGTCCTCATCAGAGGAGGTTTTATTTGTACACCAAATATTATCCTCAGTGAGCCACGATACTTGGTAGGTTGGTAGGGACCGGTGCACACTTCCCCCCCTCCTCGCGCGCATGTGTGTGCGTGCATGAGTGAGCACGCACGCGCGTGCCCGCGTGCTCACATACACAACCTTTCCACCCTGTTCTACCTCAAGTGTACGAGCTCTTTGAGACATCTTGTATGATATGGGCAAGCTCGCTGACTGCCTGCATGTCAAGTGCTTGCCCACATCTACCCACGGCTCCACAAGTGAACAGTCTGGTATACACTGTGAACTGAAAGCCCTTGTATTGCACATACATTGAACTTAGGTTGTCTGTAATCTGTTGAGTTAGAAGTTGACAAGACACACAGAGCTATCAAGAAAGACCAAGTAAAGTAAGCTTCACTCATGTGAACACAGTGGTTGTAGGATACTACAAAATAATAACTACTTTGGTTAATTTATCAAATGGAGATTTGAATTGAGAAAATCATTGAATTCACAATGAACAGAAACACTGCCCCATACAGAGGTGCAACTCCTAGTGCTGTTGGCACAAACACCAGTCCTATGGGAACGTTCATTCTCAGAAGCTCAGTACCACTTCTCTCCTCTCCCACTGCTGTTTCAACATTCCTCGACAAATCCTCTTTCCTCCCCATAGAAGGAACTCATATTTTCAAAGATACAACAACTATTTTCTACCTTACTTTTTTTTAATTATTGGCAGTATTAGAAACTGCACCTCATGAAGACACGGACTGGCCAGGCATTTGTAATTTTAACAACTATTCTGATCAATATGTGAATATGCTTCACGGTCAACAGATGACTGATAGTATTCCACATCAAATAACCACAGGAGCTTGTTGCTTTTCATCCCAGAAGAAGAAGCACTTGGTATCATCAACTAATATCTCTGTCAGCTACTCATATTCATAAGACTGACCAAACAAGTTCCATGGCTCTGCATCTCCCTTGCTGACTATGTACAACTAGCAGTGGAAATTATTCCATATCACGAAATCAGCTACATCTCCACTGATTTCTTATCTCTGTTTCAACAAAATTTAGGCTGCACATGCCACACTTTATGGCACAGCAATTCATGGTTTGCATGCACTCAGCCCATATCTTACGCTATCAATGACACCGCTGACACAATCTTGACTGCCTCACATAATTTTGCATTGAGCCTCAGGGCCGCCTCCATCAGGATACAGCACTAACCATTTGAATCTCTCCTCTTCTTACGAGACATTTGGTGACAGCCAATGCCCAAAATGTGGTAGACACCTACAAGTTGTTCCAACAGGAATAATTGTTTTCCTCCTGAGGGACATAGTTATCTGAAGAATTCATCCTACTGGAACACAATTTCAGCTTCTCCTTGACGCAAAATTCCA
The DNA here is from genome assembly GCF_023897955.1 of Schistocerca gregaria. Lineage (NCBI taxonomy): Eukaryota > Metazoa > Arthropoda > Insecta > Orthoptera > Acrididae > Schistocerca > Schistocerca gregaria. The sequence continues at coordinate 378,593,145 of NC_064920.1, read as the reverse complement.
AACAATTCTGGCCATAAACACCCTCTTTGGGCTATACTACTACCATAGGCTGCCATCTGTTGTCTCCTAAAGCATACGGTCTATTTTACAGCACTTCCTAGAACTACTGTGTGATATACCACATTGTTCAAACTATTTGGACGATATAATTGTCACCAGGAAAGACCTAGAACGCCACTTCTGCAACTACAAGTGAATGTTCAATGCTGATACACGAAACAAGTCTGAAGTTACAAATGTGAATTGTTTCAACTGGAAGTAGAATGCCTTTGATACATCACAGTGTGGGACCAGCAGAGGTGTACCTTCAAGCCATTCACAATCTAACTATATGCCAGAATCTTTAAGAGCTAGAGGTGGTACTACGGAAATTAAATTATTAAAGACATTTTACCTCAATGGAACTACAATCTCCACAACATCATACTGACTCCCAAGCTGATGCCACCTGAATGGAATTTGTAATGCAAGAATTCTTTTTCTACAGTTGAACATTTCTTTATCAAATCACTTGCCTCACACATTATGCATCTTGCACAGAGCTATTTGACTGTGCATCAGATGGATCAGTCCACAACAAACTTGGTCATCAGCTCAAACCACTGCTCACAGGCACTGAAGGAAAACCTCTTTCATTTTGGTATCCAAAAATTCTATGATATCTATTTGGCCCTTCATACTAACAAACAGATCACAAATCATTTCTCATAAGTCTTGGCCCTCGTTGCCACATTCCACAACACACTGCCCAATGACTACAGTGCTGGGCTCTTATCCTAATTAAATAGCAATATAAAATGTAATTTTGATCCATAGTGTGCAATGAGGATGCAGACGTTATCTCACAGTTCCTGATGGGACTGGACAAAGTCTTTTATTCCTTTTCACAGGTCATCTTATGCAATGAGCAACGACCTCCAGAAGCCCTTGTTTGTATTAGCTGGCCTGCAGGATTCTGACCCAAACTAGAACCCAAAAGCTAGTTCACCATTAACCATTTTCCCTCTTTTTTAGAGTGCAAAACAAAGCAACAAAATAATGACTTAAAATAGGCCATTTTCTAGATAAAGTAATCTGTGGTCCTTACAGTTAACTGGCACATAGGAGCCTAAACGTAATCACTAGGTGGGTAACACGATAATTAATAATGACAGTGAACTTGGAACACTAGTAATGAAACAAATTTTACAACAATTCCTAGAACAACTACTATGCGATATTTCACATTGTTCAAACTACACTCCTGGAAATTGAAATAAGAACACCATGAATTCATTGTCCCAGGAAGGGGAAACTTTATTGACCCATTCCTGCGGTCAGATACATCACATGATCACACTGACAGAACTACAGGCACATAGACACAGGCAACAGAGCATGCACAATGTCGGCACTAGTACAGTGTATATCCACCTTTCGCAGCAATGCAGGCTGCTATTCTCCCATGGAGACGATCGTAGAGATGCTGGATGTAGTCCTGTGGAACGGCTTGCCATGCCATTTCCACCTGGCGCCTCAGTTGGACCAGCGTTCGTGCTGGACGTGCAGACCGCGTGAGACAACGCTTCATCCAGTCCCAAACATGCTCAATGGGGGACAGATCCGGAGATCTTGCTGGCCAGGGTAGTTGACTTACACCTTCTAGAGCACGTTGGGTGGCACGGGATACATGCGGAAGTGCCTTGTCCTGTTGGAACAGCAAGTTCCATTGCCGGTCTAGGAATGGTAGAACGATGGGTTCGATGACGGTTTGGATGTACCGTGCACTATTCAGTGTCCCCTCGACGATCACCAGAGGTGTACGGCCAGTGTAGGAGATCGCTCCCCACACCATGATGTCGGGTGTTGACCCTGTGTGCCTCGGTCGTATGCAGTCCTAATTGTGGCGCTCACCTGCACGGCGCCAAACATGCATACGACCATCATTGGCACCAAGGCAGAAGCGACTCTCATCGCTGAAGACGACACGTCTCCATTCGTCCCTCCATTCACGCCTGTCGCGACACCACTGGAGGCGGGCTGCACGATGTTGGGGCATGAGCGGAAGACGGCCTAACGGTGTGCGGGACCGTAGCCCAGCTTCATGGAGACGGTTGCGAATGGTCCTCGCCGATACCCCAGGAGCAACAGTGTCCCTAATTTGCTGGGAAGTGGCGGTGCGGTCCCCTACGGCACTGCGTAGGATCCTACGGTCTTGACGTGCATCCGTGCGTCGCTGCGGTCCGGTCCCAGGTCGACGGGCACGTGCACCTTCCGCCGACCACTGGCAACAACATCGATGTACTGTGGAGACCTCACGCCCCACGTGTTGAGCAATTCGGCGGTACGTCCACCCGGCCTCCCGCATGCCCACTATACGCCCTCGCTCAAAGTCCGTCAACTGCACATACGGTTCACGTCCACGCTGTCGCGGCATGCTACCAGTGTTAAAGACGGCGATGGAGCTCCGTATGCCACGGCAAACTGGCTGACACTGACGGCGGCGGTGCACAAATGCTGTGCAGCTAGCGCCGTTCGACGGCCAACACCGCGGTTCCTGGTGTGTCCGCTGTGCCGTGCGTGTGATCATTGCTTGTACAGCCCTCTCGCAGTGTCCGGAGCAAGTATGGTGGGTCTGACACACCGGTGTCAATGTGTTCTTTTTTCCATTTCGAGGAGTGTATTTGGACAATATGTCACCCAGAATGACAATAGAAAGCTAGAATCAAATATTACAACAACCATCTTGTTTAAGAGGATGTTAAAGAAAACGTCCTGGTAGATTAAAACTGTGTGCCCGACTGAGACTCGAAGTCGGGACCTTTGCCTTTCACGGGCAAGTGCTCTACCATCTGAGCTACCGAAGCACGACTCACGCCTGGTAATCACAGCTTTACTTCTGCCAGTATCTTGTCTCCTACCCTCCAAACTTTACAGAAGCTCTCCTGCGAATCTTGCAGAACTAGCACTTCTGAAAGAAAGGATATAGCGGAGACATGGCTTAGCCACAGCCTGGGGGATGTTTCCAGAATGAGATTTTCACTCTGCAGCGGAGTGTGCGCTGATATGAAACTTCCTGGCAGATTAAAACTGTGTGCCCGACAGAGGCTTGAACTTGGGACCTTTGCCTTTCGCGGGCAAGTGCTCTAGTGGCAGAACTAAAGCTGTGAGTGCCGGACGTGAGTCGTGCTTCGGTAGCTCAGTTGGTGGAGCACTTGCCCTTGAAAGGCAAAGGTCCCGAGTTCGAGTCTCGGTCGGGCATACAGTTTTAATCTGCCAGGAAGTTTCGTATCAGCGCACACTCCGCTGCAGGGTGAAAATCTCATTCAGGGTGTTAAAGAGCTCCTAAGACAATTGGCAACCCACAGCTGGATTAAATTTCCTTCACCACATTGCCATGATGAGTAAAGAGTAAAAAGCTATCTGCTGCCTGTGCTCTATCTACTAAAACCTCGGATACCTCAGATGACATAACACATTAAAACCAAAGGTGGTTTTTTTAACTTCGCACTGGATTAGAACATAGTATGCTGTACATGGAAAGAGCAAAAGTGTTGCAGGGTCTCTGTGTTTTTTTTTTTTTTAATCTGATTTTTTTGTGAGACTATTTCTGTTCATAGGGCATGGGGATATATCAAGCATATGAAACATGGATGATGGAGTTTTCCTGTAGTTTCGTTTGGAATATATCTTGTTTGTGCTGTTAGTGCAGAGTTCTGGGGTTTGTTTTGTTACGCAATGGAGTAGAGATGAAAGGAGATGTTTGTTTGTTTGTTTTGTTGTGTAGTGTAAGAGGAATGTAGTTAATGGTATTTTCATATTGTAGATTCAGGTAAAGCATGGGGAAGGAAATAATGCACAGTTGGCATGTAGTGTAGCACTGAAGAGATTGCAGCCACTGAAATGTTTTGTTGTGCAGTGATGTCAGTACATGTTTATTTTTGGCTAACAGTGAAAAGAAAGCAGTAGATGGTCATTAAGTTATCAGCAGATGAGTGATGATGGCTAACAACCATATTATTATGAGCAAGGACAGTCTAAAAGACAGAACATTTACAGCTGTGGGGAAACGGGCTGTAACTAAACAGTACAGAATGTGACATATCAGGACCAACTTTTTGGCTGTCAGGAAATATAACATGGGGCCAAAGAACTACCTGTTGGGAATCTCACCTTGCTGAACAATACCTTGGATCCTGGTTTACTCAGCTCTCTGGATGAGCTTATGGCTGCACAGAAGCATCACTTTAGTGCAGAACAAATGTTTCAACATATTCAATAGAATCGCACCACATCACGATGGTGGGAACCTTGTCTTCTGGTACCATGCGATTCTTTTTTTTCACTTTTACAGCTTTTGTTACCTATGGTGGGAATTGTCAACTGTCATGAACTCCCAGTCCACTAAATACCATACCAGTCTCCAGCAATGTGAATTGGACTGAACTAAGAGGAAAAACAATCAGTGTGAAAGTATTAAAAAAATGTACAGTGTACTATGTGATGTTTAACACTTGAGCGGCCACACCTATGTATAAAGTGCACCAACCACAAATAACATTGTCTTGTACCATTCCATTGTTGTTTTACAATTGCAAGCCCATATCTATTCCTTCATTGTTGCTTCAGCTAACACAATGATAAATTGGGCTGTCATACAAACAAGTGATCAGCAACAATATAAAATAAACAGTGAGTTAGGTGAGAAAAAATACACAACCTGTGCAACAAAATTTCCCAAATTTCGATTTAGCAGCACAATCCCACAATGAAGCAGTTGTCTAAAACATAATTAGTAATCAAATATGTATCTGGCTGAGATCTGACACAACTGTGGACACAACTGTGCTGTTTAATGCGCTAACTGTATCACTACTAAGGGGTAATATTTGCACATGGCAACAAAGAGATTCGATGAAAAGTTTAAATTATAGCTGTTTAATTAAAAAGTGGTATAGCTCTTATAATGCAAGTTTACTTTATCACTTTTTAATTAAAGTAAGATTACACTGTAATTTTGCCAATACATGTTTACCCTGGTAGATAAAAACAGCTATTCTTTACATGCCTACAAAGTAACTATTCTTTAAATGTGTACAAAGTATGTCATGCGCCTATTCGTGTTAAAATTGACCTGTTTGCTCAAGGGTCACCAATTTTACAGATTCAGCAGTAGCCTAAGGTATGATGCACCAAATCTTCTTCTAGAGCACAAAGTGTTGCCTCAACAACCTTCCTAGCGGTCTTCGCACCCAATTGCTAGGGAGACCAGCAAGTGGCCTGTGAAATTTTGCTGACAGGGCTGGAATATTTCAAGATCTCATTCTGCCAATGTAGTGAGCTATATCATGCCTTGGCCTGATACTGTGCCATCTGGGTTCCTATATGACCAGAAGCAGGCACTGATCATAAAAAAGCTCGGCAAATCTACTATAAATATTCACAGTCCAGACCTAGCAGTAGACTGTCTGCAACTGTTACCAGTACTGAGATGTACTCTACATCAGCCAAAGGCCTAATGTGTGTCATCCAATCTAGACTGCATCCAGTCACCTGGTCTATTGGCTCCAAAACCTAATGCTGTCGGGACTTGAACTAGTGCCATCCATCTGGAATCACCTCCTGGGTGACACCAAACAGCCGCTGGGGATCTACAGGGGGTCACTGGTTTTGAGCCTATGCACTGGTGAGGCTCGCTCCCACTGCAGACTCGTATCTGCCCTTGGCTGACACTGCATCCTTCACCGAGGTCCTGGGTTTGGCACACCATGCCCGTTGTCTGGAACCCCACGCCTTGTCGCTACCCTGCTGCCTAGTGTCATGGCCGCTCATCCAGTATCTGGGTGACTGTGCTGTGTCAGTATCTGATGCGGTGCTACTAGGGAATGGCTACTGTGCAAGGCCAAAGTGGAGCAGATGCTGCTATTGCCACAACTCTCCCTGCCGCAGAGGTTTGCAAGGTCTCTGCCTGACCAAACTCTCAAGTCCCTGCCAACAGCCATCATACGAGAGTCCCCCATCAATAAAGATTGTAATTGCTGAGGAAGCATTTTTGATTTCATCACTGCCAAGGAACTGGTAGTACATGCTTGATGTACTGCACAGTATACTGAACTGATGATCTTGACTTAAACAGTGTCCATCCACGGCACTATTAAAGTTGAACTGTGACTATTTTTGAGTATCCAATCTCCCCCCCCCCCCCCCCCCCCCCATTCACCCACCCACTCTCGCAGTTTCAATGGTCATGAATGTGGACCTCTAAATATTTTCAAGTTATTATTTCCTCACCACGTGTCACATTTATCACTGAGAGTAAGGCCATTTCTACATCAACATCTATACTCTGCAAACCACCATAAAGTGCACTGCAGAAGCTACATCTCACTGTAACAGTTTTAAGGGTTCTTTCCATTCACTTATGGGGCATGGGAAGAATGACGGTTTGAATGCCTCTGTGTATGCAATATGTATTCTAATCTTATCCTCATAATTCCTATGTGAGCGATATGTAGGGGGTTGTAGAGTAATCATTTAGAGCTGGTTTTGAAACGTTGTTAATAGACTTCCTCAGGATAGTTTACATCTATCTACAAGTCTTCCAGTCTAGTTCCTTCAGTAGCTCCGTGACATTCTCCCATGGATTAAATAAAACTGCGACCATTCGTGCTGCCCCGCTCTGTATACATTCAACATCCCCTGTTAGTCCTATCTGGCACGGGTCCCATACACTTGAGCAATATTCTAGAACCAAACACCTGAGTGACTTGTAAGCAAACTCCATTGTATACTGATTGCACTTCCCCTGTATTCTACCAAGAAACTTAAGTCTACCACCTGCTTTACCCACGACTGAACCTGTGTGTTCATTCCATTTCATATTCCTGCAAAGTGTTACACCTAGGTATTTGTGCAAATTGGCCAATTCCAACAATGACTCATTGATTTTATAGTGTGTTTATTTTCATTTTGTCAAGTGCAAAATTTTAGATTTCTGAACATTTAAAGCAAGTCGCCAATCTCTTCACAACTCTGATATCTTATTGAGATCTGACTGAATATTTATGCAGCTTCTTTGAGAGAGTACTTCATTACAGATAACTGCATCAGCTGCAAAAAGCCTGAGTTTACTATTAATACTGTCTGCAAGGTCATTAATACACAATATGAGCAGCAAGGGTCCCAATACTCTTCTCTGGGACACACCCGAAGTTATTTCTACATCTGCCAATGACTCTCCATCCAAGGTAACATCTCCCTACCATAAGTCCTTAAACCCAGTTGCTAATTTCATTTGATACCCTTTACAGTCATAGTTTTGACAATAAGCATACATGTGATACTGAGTCAAATGCATTTTGGAAACCAAGAAATACTGTTATCTATCTGACTGCCTTGATCCGAAGCTTTCAGCATGTCATGTAAGAAAAGTGCGGTTGGCATGTACGAGGTCATTCAGTTCAAGGTGTCTCATTATGTTTGTGCTCAGAATATGTCCTAAGATTCTACAACAAATCAATGTCAAGGATATTGGACTATGGGTTTCTGGATCAGTTCTACAACACTTCTTGTAGACACGTGTGATCATTCACAAAAAAGTGCTCAATAATACTTGTAAAACATTATTTTTATCTTCTATTACAGTATATATGTTTGGTTTGATTGCTACTCTCGTGACATCTGGAAAATGAAGTAATTTCCTTAGTTACGTATCAAATGAGTGGTGATTAAAATTTGAGGATAATTCCAAAAGTAAGAAATATGAAGTGAAGTGCCGGGAGGGGGGTTGCAGGGAAACTGTTTGCATGGCTGCTGGCTACACTGTTTTCTCCTTGGTTCCTCCACACACTGTAGAAACCACATCACATAGGCTGGAGCTTTCAGTCATGGCTTGGCAGCCAGTTGTAATGGAGCTCCTGTTAGCCATTACTGCCAAGTGTGAGGCTGGTGCAGATACTTGGTTTTTTTAGTGCAAAAGGCATTACACTATTCAACATTCACTAACAGTTGATGTAAGCGGATGGAGTGTCATGTATGTATGTATGTATGTATGTATGTATGTATGTATGAAATGTCGCAAGGGATGTAGAGAGTTCGCAGGTGGTCACACTGAAATTCATGAAGGGGGAAAAAATGGGAAACTGCTAATTCCCAAAAAGACAATAGCGAAGGTTGAACAAACTGTGCTTCAAAATCAGTGGATCGCACTCGATGAGCTCTGCAATGTTGTTCCTGAGGTTTCTCAAAGCACTGTTCACTGGACTTTGACGGAAGTGTTGAAATTTCAGAAGGTGTGCACAAGATGGGTTTCAAGTATGCTGACAGAAGACCATAAATGGCAATGTGTTGAAACTTCCTGTCTATTTCTTCAATGCTATGCAGGTGAAAAGGACAATCTTTTAGAGTCAATAGTTGACGAGTGATGAAACATGGCCTTTCCATTTCACATCTGAGACCAAACAGCAGTCATGTGAGTGGCAGCATTCCAATTTATACAAGCCACAAAAATTCAAAACACCACAGTCTGCTGGTAACACTATGGCAACTGAGTTTTTGGTTTGAAAGGGGATGTCATTCATGGTTCTAGGGACAACAATAAATGCTGACAGGTATTTGTTGCTGACAGGAGTTTGTGGCACAACTTGACAAGAAGAAGGGACCCGGTTGGTAGGACATGTTCTGAGGCATCAAGGGATCACCAATTTAGTATTGGAGGGTAGTGTGGAGGGTAAAAATCATAGAGGGAGAACAAGAGATGAATACACTAAGCAGATTCAGAAGGATGTAGGCTGCAGTAGGTAGTAGGAGATGAAGAAGCTTGAACAGGATAGAGTAGAAAGAGAGCTGCATCAAATCAGTCTCAGGACTGAAGACCACAACAACAACATTGTCAGATATTAAAAAAAAAAAAACTCAAGACAGGCGATTCAGAACTGAAGAAGAGGAATGCTGAGCAAGGATATAAGCCTTTTCCTGACAATGCTTGCCCCCACATCACCCTATAATCCAGACCTAGTACATAGTGACTACCTCTGGTTTTCTAAGTTGAAAGAACACTTTGCTAGAAGGCACTTCAGAGACGACAAATAGGTGAAAGATGCGTTCGATGCTTTTTCAATAGTGTGGTGGCAGGCTCTGGTATCACATGAGCAGACAAAAACTGCTACAGCATTTACAAAAATTCATAAACTTAAATGGTGATTATGTGGAAAAATAGAAAAATGTCGAGACTTCAAAGCTATGTACAATTTATTGTATTATTTTAAAAAAATGGAGACCTTACCTTTGGGGTCACCCTTGCATATGAGAAACAAGAGTGGAGCCTCCCGTAAAAAAACACCTGGCACTTCTTTGATGATGCCCAAAACCATGTACAGCAAATGAGATGCCGATTGAGAATTTAAAGTTTAATGTTAAGAATTTTTAGGAATACTAGAGGGTATTTGTTTGGTGGATTATGTAGACCATGCAGTCAACAGTTGTGTGGACTTGAAATATTTCAATCATTTATGCCTGGAGGCATAAAAAAGGTTCCAAAATTTTTTTAGTAAAGAATCAGGAAAAAGGAATTGCACTCTCAATCAGCACCTCATTTGCTACGCATGATTTTGAGCATCATTCGATGGTGCACCAAATGTTTCTCTAACTACAATGACGGGAAAACACAAATCGCAATACCAAGAGGTTGTGCGACATAAGCAAAAGTTGGCAGGTGTGTTTCAACATCTGAAAGATGATATCTGTTCCAACTTTGCGACAGTCGCACAAGAGTCACACTTTTAAGGATGAAGATCACATTTGCTTTTAAACACACACTTTAACAGTCACGAGCATTATTTATCTTTTGAGATTGGACATGGTGAGTTGATGTTAGCCAAGAATGCCTCTTAAAGGTGACAAAGTTGTTATTATCAATACCTCACTGAGTTTGAATGAGGTCGTATAACAGGGCTAGGAGAAACTGGAGGTTCCTTCACAATATTACAGAAAGACTTGGCAGGAATGTGGCAACGGTATACGATTGCTTGCGGCGATATCCACAAGTATGTACGGTTGCAAGAAGACCAGGCTCTGGATGGCCACATGGCACTACCGAGGGAAGACCATCTGTTTGCCATATGGGTCTGCAGCACTTGACACCACAGTGACATAATGAACTGTTACAAACTGGTCACTTCAAGGACAACTCTAAACCAGATACCCTGTGGCGTCCATTCCACTAACCCAAAAGCACTGCCATTTGCGCCTTCTGTAATGTGAAGTGAGAACTCATTGGAGGGCCCGGTGGAGGTCTGTTGTGTTTTGTGATGAAAGCTAGTTCTGCGTTGGTGCCAATATGGCTGTGTTCTGGTTAGGAGGAGGCTACTGGAGAGCCTCCAACCAATCTGCCTGCATGATAAACACGCAGGACTCACACCTGAAGTTATGATCTGAGGGTGCAAATTCATATGACAGAAGGAGCACTCTCATGGTTATGCCAAGCACCCGGACTGTAAATTTGTACGTGAGTCTGGTGATGTGACTGTTTTGCTGCCATTCATATACAGCAGTCCAGGGGCTGTTTTCCAACAGGGTAACGCTAACCCACATTCCACTGTTGCAAACCAAGATGCACATTCCACTGTTACAAACCAAGATGCTCTACAGTGTGTTGACATGATGCCTTGGCCTGCTCAATCACCAGATCTGTCTCCAATTGAGCACATATGTGACATCATTGGACGACAACTCCATTGTCATCCCTGTATTGGCCAACCAAATGCAACAGGCATGGAACTCCACTCCACAAACTGACATCTGGCACCTGCACATGTTTGCATGCTTGGATTCAGCATTCTGACTGATATATCAATTACTAATGTACCATCATTTGACATTTGAATGCCTTATCTCGCACTTATATTAACCTCTGATCTTCAATGTTCATCACTTAAATATGTCACTCAGATGCATTCCCAAAATTTTCTTTCTACATGAATTAGTTTTAGCTGTTGTGGTTTTTTTTCCTCTCAGTGTATTTTCTTACTTTCAGACAATGTCACAAAACATTTGACCACAATTTGTTTTCATTTTTTTTTATCTGGAACCTTAAATAATTGGTCAGACATAGAATTTTACATTATGTTTCAGTCTCCACTTCTTAAGATACCTCAATTGACTTACTAGCTACTGTGGAAAAGAAAGAACCTCTGTCTACAGCATACAGCTATCTGACAAAAATAGGCACTCAATTTGGGTTGGGCCTCTAGCATAGATTATGGATTTTTATAACATCAATAAAATACTTTTTGAAGAATTCTAAATTGTAACAAAGTCAATAATAAACCTCTGTTTTCTGTGCTTCAGCTACAGAACACTTGGTTTTGAGAGCATTTTCTTTGAATTCCTTTCCTTTTTTCCCATTTTTTCCTTAAAAACTATAAAACAGCATCTTTCTTATCATATGTTTGACAGTACTAAATACGACTTCTTGCGACCTTCCAACAGTAAATAACATTTTTGGCTTACTTGTTAAACAGGCTATGATGAATAGTTTCCAATAACTGTTGCAGTTCACTGACTGCCGAGTCACGAGGTATAGGAATTTTCTCTCCATTATCACGGCGAACAGCAATGATCTGCTTCTGCTTTAAGTCCTTTGGACCAATTTCTACTCTTATAGGAACTCCCTGAAACAATAAAAATTTACATTGCAACAAAATCCTGTTACAGAAGAATAACTATAATATAGCTGCATCCAAATCCTGTTACGGAATAAGAATAGCTGTAAAAAATAGTTGAAGGTTGTTGACTTATCCTAAACACACATTTAATTTTAGTTTTAAGTAGATGACAAATCTGGAAAGCTTTCAAATTATACATATGGTATTCATCTTTTGGACCTGCAGCTCTTGTCTTTCTTTTTGTGTCTGCAAGTTACATTATGGGATATAGGTTTTACCTTTTTGCAAACACATTGTTTTCTCTTTCCATCTAAACTTGTTTCAGCACCTCTGTGCCATCACAGTGGGTTTTGTTTATTGAAAACTTTAAAAAGTGAACATATTTTAGCTTGTAACTGATCTAACAAAGCGAGGCTTAAAGAAAGTTTTTGTTCGTTTTGCTTGGTACCGTGATTTTATATTATATGGTTTTGCAGGACCAGCTGTATGGTGGCCTGCACTGATAAGATTTTCATCTGCGAACCAAACAATGTAAATGTCAATTTTATCAGCGAGTTAGCACATTCCTTGACTTTTAAAAAACTTGATTTTGGTGTGTCACAAAGTTTTGTGTATATATTTATTACTTAAGTTTTGTTGTGACTCCTGTCTTTTTTGCATTCTGAGGGCACTGTACACACATACTAATGTACTTTGAGTAATTTCGTTTTTTTATAAACTTCTTTTTGCTTTGCAAAACATGGTCTGCACTATTTTGTTGTGTTTCCGAAATCTGTTTGAGTTCATTTGTTCCAGAGAGACTTTGATGCTGAATTTGAATTTTGTTACTTTTTCTCTCTCTTTTGGTGTGTGAGTGTGAGTGTGTGTGTGTGTGTGTGTGTGTGTGTGTGTGTGTGTGTGTGTAGGCTTCTTTAGCTGTTTGTGTTGCTTTTCTGTAAAGTTCCTTTAATGTGTTAAATAATGTGCCTTTGAAGAGCATAGTGTTTTCATTTAAAAACCATTTGCCTTCTGCTATTGCCTTCTAGCCTTCTATATGTGGAAGCTCTCTGCTAGTGTCAGTTTGTGTTGTAGGCTGAGGCTGGATTTCAGTACTTTTAAATATTTTGCTACTGTGGGTGGGTGATGATTATGGTCTATTAGGTGGCCAGCAAATGTGCTATGGGTGCTGTTACTTTTTAGGGCTCTGATGTGTTCTGAGTATCTTATTTTAAAGTTCCTACATATTTATGCTAAGTACAATCCAAAAGCACTCACCCTAAAGTCCCTACCACAGGTGTACAAAGAACATATTCCTTTAAGATCTGTCATTGAACTCAGAAATGCTCCACCATACCACCTAGCCCAACACACACACACACACACACACACACACACACACACACACACACACACACATATAAAATAGAAACTTCCACGTGGGAAAATATATTAAAAAAAAGATTCCAAGACTTACCAAGCGGGAAAGCACCGGCAGACAGGCACAATGAACAAAACACACAAACACACACACACACACACACACACACACACACACACACACACACACACACACAGAATTACGAGCTTTCGCAACTGGCGGCTGCTTCGTCAGGAAACAGAGAAGGAAAAGGAAAGATGAAAGGATGTGGGTTTTAAGGGAGAGGGTAAGGAGTCATTCCAATCCCGGGAGCGGAAAGACTTCCCTTAGGGGGAAAAAATGACAGGTGTACACTCGCACACACACACACACACACACACATATCCATCCGCACATACACAGACACAAGCAGACATATTTAAAGACAAAGAGTAAGGGCAGAGATGTCAGTCGAGGCGGAAGTACAGAGGCAAAGAAGTTGTTGAAAGACAGGTGAGGTATGAGCGGCGGCAACTTGAAATTAGCGGAGGTTGAGGCCTGGCGGATATCGAGAAGAGAGGATATACTGAAGGGCGAGTGCAAGCAAACACACCAGTCTCACACATTAATGAAATAGCAGCTACACTTAAGCACAAAATTACTTTATGTTCAACAAAGAATTTTATTCCCAACCATGAAGGGCTCTCAATGGGATCACCATTAGTAGTCTTCTAGCCAACATATTCATGAATAACCTAGAGAACAGGGTCTTAATATACATAATATCACCAAAAAAATACAAAGTAATATACTGGTACTGTTTTGTTGACGACACAATATGCCTGATTGATGAACCACACACACATGTAGAACAGTTAGACATCCCTCATTGGCGAAGAGCACAAGGTACACAAGATGGTCAGGGAATTGGCAAATGGCGATTGCATAAGAAACAAGGAGTTGGCGTTGTTGGATGTGTAGAGGGGGAACCACCCGCCTCTGTGAGGAGACTATCAACAGGACTAGTATGAAATATATTAAAAACAAAGATTCCAAGACTTACCAAGCGGGAAAGCGCCGGCAGACAGGCACATGAACAAAACACATAAACACACACACAGAATTACTAGCTTTCGCAACCGATGGTTGCTTCTTCAGGAAGGAGAGGGAAAGACGAAAGGATGTGGGTTTTAAGGGAGAGGGTAAGGAGTCATTCCAATCCCGGGAGCGGAAAGACTTCCCTTAGGGGAAAAAAAGGACAGGTGTACACTCGCACGCACACACACACACACACACACACACACACACACATCCATCCGCACATACACAGACACAAGCAGACATATTTAAAGGCAAAGAGTAAGGGGCAGAGATGTCAGTCGAGGCGGAAGTACAGAGGCAAAGAAGTTGTTGAAAGACAGGTGAGGTATGAGCGGCGGCAACTTGAAATTAGCGGAGGTTGAGGCCTGGCGGATATCGAGAAGAGAGGATATACTGAAGGGCGAGTTCCCATCTCCGGAGTTTGGATAGGTTGGTGTTGGTGGGAAGTATCCAGATAACTCGGACGGTGTAACACTGTGCCAAGATGAGCTGGCCATGCATCAAGGCATGTTTAGCCACAGGGTGATCCTCATTCCCAACAAACACTGTCTGCCTGTGTCCATTCATGCGAATGGACAGTTTGTTGCTGGTCATTCCCACATAGAAAGCGTCACAGTGCAGGCAGGTCAGTTGGTAAATCACGTGGGTGCTTTCACACGTGGCTCTCCCTTTGATCGTGTAAACCTTCCGGGTTACAGGACTGGAGTAGGTGATGGTGGGAGGGTGCATAGGGCAGGTTTTACACCGGGGGCGGTTGCAAGGGTAGGAGCCAGAGGGTAGGGAAGGTGGTTTGGGGATTTCATAGGGATGAACCAAGAGGTTACGAAGGTTAGGTGGACGGCGGAAAGACACTCTTGGTGGAGTGGGGAGGATTTCATGAAGGATGGATCTCATTTCGGGGCAGGATTTTAGGAAGTCATATCCCTGCTGGAGAGCCACATTCAAGGTCTGATCCAGTCCCGGGAAGTATTCTGTCACAAGTGGGGCACTTTTGGGGTTCTTCTGTGAGAGGTTCTGGGTTTGAGGGGATGAGGAAGGCACTAATAGCCAGATGCGCCCCACAATGATAGACAGGGTCAAGGAGTTTCAAAGTGGAAGAAGCTGCTAAGCCATAAACCTGACTACCGTAATCTAGTCTGGACAACCATAGCACGGTAAAGATCGAGTAAAGTGAAACAGTCTACTTCCCAAGATATGTGGGCCAGGAGACAGAGAGCTTTAAGATTCTGCATACATGTAGTACTTAGGTGGCAAATGTAGAGTAGCCAAAATAAAGCTCTGGATCGGGGTGTAATGTGGGTCAACGACAAAAATGCATAACCCACATTTTGGAGGGAGAAAACTGGAAGCCATAGGCGGTGGCCCATGCAGAGGCCCGTCAGATGGCCCCTAGGAGCTGGTGTTCAGCTGATGCTACGGAATGAGAGCTGCGTCAGATGCAAAAATTGTCGACATACAATGCCGGGGTAACCAGAGGTCCGACAGAGGTCACAAGCCCATTCATGGTAATGAGGAAGAGTGTGACACTTAGGTGGTGGTGGTTGGGATGTTTAAGGGGGACTAAACAGCTAATGTCATCAGTCCCCCATTCCACAAACAGGCGATCGAAAATTTACGGAGCAGGTAAAACCCCAAGGGGGGAGGAGACGCCCCTCTCCCCAGTCACTGAAAAAACACCAATGTGGCAGCGAATGCTAGAGACAAGAAGAGTACAGACGAACACCGGACAGAAAGAAATGGAAGAAAAGAAGAGGGCCGGGGACTGGTTGACTGACCATGAGAACAAAAAAAAGGGAAAGAGTCAACCATCCGAATACCCACTAAAATCTGCAACCAATGAGAGACTCGAGGTCAAGAGACACAGAAAGGGAAAGGGGCAGGACTCCGCCCCCCCCCCCCCCCCCAAATGGAACCATAAAAAGGACTACCACGGATAAAATTTAAAACGTCGTCAGCCATGGAGGCATCGTCGCTTAAAACCAAAGGCAACGTGCCCGGGAGATTAAAAGACTGCCGGAGGGTGCGCTGTCGGGGACACTCCAACAAAATGTGGGCGACCGTCAACTGGGCTGGGACCCGCACTGACACAGGGGGGGATCCTCCTGACGCAAAAGATGTCCGTGCGTCAGGTAGGTATGGCCGATGCGTAGCCGACACAGGATGACAGAGTCCCTGCGAGAAGCCCGCAGGGAGGACTGCCACACATCGGTTGTCTCCTTAACAGCCCGCAGTTTATTTGGCGAAGTCAGGCTTTGCTACTCGTCATTCCACATTCCAAGCACCTTACGGCGCAACGCCAGCTGCAGATCACGAGCCGGGAGGCCGATCTCCAAAGTGGGGGCGTCGAACGCCCCTTTGGCCAGCCTGTCGACACGTTCGTTCCCCAGGATGCCAACGTGACCTGGCGTCCAAACAAAGACCACCGAATGACCAGAGCGGGTAATGGCAAAAACAGACTCCTGAATAAAGGATACCAGAGGAGAAGAGGTATAGCAGCAGTCGATAGCCTGGAGGCTGCTCAGGGAGTCACTGCAGATGACGATGGATGTACCTGAGCAGGAACGCATATGCTCAAGAGCGTGCAATATGGCCACCAGCTCTGCAGTAAAAATACTGCAGCCAGCCGGCAAGGAGCGCTGCTCAACATGGGCAGCGTGAGCAAAAGCGTAGGCAGTACGACCATCCACCAGGGAACCATCAGTGTGCACAGAACCCTGCGGAATACCATTCTCCTATTTCTTAGGGGCGCTGAGTGAAGTGCCAATCCAAACCCGGAAGAGCCGGTGAGATAAAAATTCGCAGATAAAAACTGGAACAGGACCACGGAAGCCCCAGTCATGGAGGGTAACTAAAATGTGATGGCACCAAGCCGTCATATGCCTTATGTAGATTAAAGAAGACAGCGACTGGTGCTGGTGGTGAGTAAAAGCCTGTCGGATAGCTGATTCCAATCAGAGTAAATGGTCAGTTGGAGATTGCCCTGCCAGGAAGCCATACTGATACAGGGACAAAAGGCCCCGAGATTCGGGTACCCAATATAATTGGAAGCTGACCATCCTTTCGATAGTTTACAGAGTACATTCGTCAGGCTACTTTGGCAATAGCTGTCTAGAGACAATGGGTTTTTATCGGGCTGAAAGTTGGGGATAACTATACTGTCTCGCCATTGTGACAGAAAACAACCCCTGAGCCATATATAGTTGAAGACCCTAAGGAGCTGTTGCCTCTGGGGAACGTCCAAGTGTTGGATCATCTGATTTTGGATGGAATCCAGGACTGGGGCTGTGTCTCGTGAAGAGCTAAGAGCCTGCAACCAATTCCCATTCAGTGAAGGATGCATTTTAGGGCTCAATGTGGTGCGGGATGAAACAGAGGGGGTCTGTTTAACTCTCTCGGAATTCCTCTTTGCTCCACTTAATAAGGTAACGAGTCTTAGCATGCAGACGCTTAAAAGTGAGGAGATTGATCTGTAAAGGCTGTCCCTTAAATCATTGCAGCACCCGTCGGCAGTCCTGGACAGTGACTGCGACATCCTATGTCCACCACGGCACCAGTCGATGGCGAGGGGAACCTGCAGACTGGGGGACAGCAGTGCCAGCAGCATGACAAATAGTGGCAGAGATGCCTTGCATGACTACATCAATGGAATTTGAGACGGAGGTGTCAAAGTTCACAGCATAAGTATATAAAGGCCAATTGGCCTGATGGAGTGCCCAACGTGGGACCTGTCCTACTGGCGGCAGCAGGGGAATGATAGAATCACCCGGAAGTGGTCACTGTCACAAAGGTTATCATGGGATGACCATTGTAGGGAAGCCAGCGTAGGGAAGGAGATTGTGAGATCGATAACAGAGAAGGTGCCATGAGCAGCACGGAAGAACCATCATTCAGGAGACGCAAACTGAGGTCTGTGATAAATTGGTCAATTAGGATACCCTTACCCATTGAAGTGACAATCCTCCACAGCGGATGGTGGGCACTGACGTCCCCAAGGAGGAGAATTGGGTGCAGGATTTGCTGGATTAAGGCAACGTAAGGAAGTGGCCTACCTGGAGGGGGTTGACATTAGAAATGGTGATTGTCGGAGTCATTTGCACTTGGACCACCACTGCTTCCAATTTGGTATGTAGGGGGACCCAGTCACCTAATGACATTGGAATGAACCAATGTGCAGACCCTATCAGATGCTACCCCAGGGCCAGGATGGTTCCAACCGAATGCCCGATAACCACGAAATGTTGGAGAGTGATCATCACGGAAATGCATTTCTTGAAGAACAAGACAGAATGCACAACAGGATGAGACAAGACATTGCATTTCCGGTAGATGACTATAGTATCTATTGCAATTCCACTGGATGATCATGTGGCGAGAGTCCAAGGTAGACATGAAGAAGCCGAGGAAGAGGTCAGGTCACTTGGTCAGCAGTATTCACCGACAAGGGTGGGGTGATGTCCATAAATAAAATGTCAGACTCAGGTTGCGAGGGGCAGATTGCAGCTCTTTGGGGGCACCTTGTCTTGGGATTTGTTCCTTCTTCTTCTTCTTCTTCTCTTTCTGAGGTGGAGGGGGGCAGGGTACAGGGGGAAGTACAGGCTTCTGCAAGATTTGAAACTGAAAGAGTGTGTCAACCTTGGGATGCACAGAAGATGGGCCTTGTGGCCAAATGGTGGGAAGAGTCTTCTGGCCTGCGAGACGCTGGGGAGAGGGGTCCTCGGAGGAAGCCTGATCACCGGCAGATGCCAAAGAAGGCAAGGTCATGGGAACTGCAGGGGAGGGGAAGGGGAGAGAGGGACAGAGCAGCTGGGGAAAGGACAGGGGGAGGAGGAGGAAATGAAGTAAAAGAGGCAAAAGTTGAATATTTTTTGTGAGCCTCAGCATAAGGCAGGCAATTCAGGGACTTGTGTTCTTGGATCTTCTTTTCTCTCTTGTAAGCCGGGAAATTCGGCGAGTAAGGGGAGTGGCGGTCAGCACAGGTGGCGGAACACAGGTGCTTCTCTCATGGAGTGGGTGGTCACAGTCCACACACAAAAGGTCCTCCGTACAGCAGGAAGACAAATGCCGAAAAAGCAAGCACCGCACAGGTGGAGGGACGTACGGCTCCACGTCACATCTGCAGCACGCACCTTGACCTTCTCTGGGAGGGTATCCCCCTCAAAAGCCAGAATGAAGGTGCCAGTATCTGTGCGGTTGTCTTTGCGACCCTTCT
The DNA here is from genome assembly GCF_023897955.1 of Schistocerca gregaria. NCBI lineage: Eukaryota > Metazoa > Arthropoda > Insecta > Orthoptera > Acrididae > Schistocerca > Schistocerca gregaria. The sequence goes on along the minus strand of NC_064920.1, from coordinate 378,573,857 downwards.
GCACATGTCAAACAAAATGAGAACCATGCCGCTTCAGATTAGCCCGGAGTTCCTTATCAGTTTGCACAATGATGTCCGTATGAAAAATTACTCCCTGGTCCACATACAGAGATGGGCGAAGAGTGATAAGACACCAGGACATTGCCAAGACGATCACAGGCATGAATAGTTGTGGATTGGGTAGCAGAAGAACCTTGGATCAACAGGGAGCCTGACAGTATCTTACTACAACACTCTAATTAACCAAACTTGTCCTCTATATTTTCCACAAAAAACAAAGGCTTTGTGGTGGTGAATGTGTCCCCATCGGTCCTCTTACAGACGACGGATCCTTCACCATTCGAAGAGATGGCCAGATTTTTGCAGCTTGATATGCTTCATGGGCCAAGCATCTGCCCTAATACCATCCAAGCTGACCAGGGCTCTCCCCATGGGTGCCACCCAGCCACAGCAAAGAGCTGTCTGGCACAGCAGCCAATTCTGGGAGTTCCGATGCTCCAAGAACGTAAGCAACCACTCTTGGCATACATTGGGAGGGAACAGCTCTGGTATCAGTAGTGTGATCCCTGTGTACTCAGGGGGCTCAGCCACATGGGTACATAACAGCCCCACCAGATGGACTGGCTTCACATGCTGGTGACATAGCAGGGTGGAAGGGAGCTACAGTGAGGAAAGGAGAGGGAGGGGAAGGGAGGGGAGGGGGGAGGGGAATCCACATCGTAGATGTTAGGGAGGGAGGTCTTCCCCATATTGCTCACACTAAAAACAGGACATTTTGAAGTGGAGGTCAAACCTTAAGTGGAGACCTAAACACCAAAAAGGATAAAACAACAGGCAAAAGGAACAAAATTGCAACCAATACAAGAAACCAGGTGGATAGCCAGGTCGACAAAAATCAGAACACCAAGAGAGGGGAAGAATGTGGCAATGGGGAAGGAGCAAGGATAGGGAGGGAGGGCAGGGTAAAGGAAATGCAGCCAGGAAAGGAAGAATTGGCTGCACAATAGCTCGGAGCCCTGTGTGCGCCACACACGAACACACGAAAGAACTGTGAGGCCTCCCCCCTGCAGGCGGAGGGGTCGCTGGCAACTGTTCAAACAAACCTAATGTGAAGCTGTGATGTCACTTTCATCGGAAGCAGTAAGGTGTTATGAAGTATTGCGTAGTCTTCGTCCTCAAGCCTTTGACACATTTTGCTGTTGGCAGACACTTGTGTGCACTGTTTTGTTGTTGTAAATGGTGCATTTCTTTTGTAATTTAGCCGGCCAGTGTGGCAGAGCAGTTCTAGGCACTTCAGTCTGGCACCACGTGACCGCTACAGTCGCAGGTTCAAATCCTGCCTGGGGCATGGATGTGTGTGATGTCCTCAGGTTAGTTAAGTTTCAGTAGTTGTAAGCTCTAGGGGACTGATGACCTCAGATGTTAAGTCCCATACTGCTCAGATCCATTTGAACCTTTTTTTTTTTTTTTTTTTTTTTTTTTTTTTTTTTTTTTTTTTTTTGGCAACTTAAGTTTAATTTTTTCTCTCATTTGTTTTATTTATGCAGTACTATTCTGCAGCAGTGGTATACAGTAATGTTCTTTGTTACAGTATGAGTTCTTACCAGTCAAAACTACAAAAGTTTAAGTGAAAACTGAAACAATGAAAAGTTCCTTGAAGTCTAAAAAATTTCTTTGATTTTCCCAGTTTTATCCCTGATGAAAATTTTCCCAGGTTTTTCTGGTTGTCCCAGGGTAAGTATGACGGAATTTGCTGATGGCTCAAACAACTGCAAAGCCATACAAAGCACTTGTAGAGTAGTGTCCCTCTGACTTTGGAGAGTACTCTGGAGGCATAAGCTACCACTTTTTCAGTACCTTCCTGAATTTTTACTAGAACCGCATCTATCCCTTAGCTGTTAGTGCCGGTATGAAGTTCTGTCTTGGCATTCTCATCATGCGATGTTAGGACTGTACAAGATGTTAGTACCTCCTGAAAGCCAGGAAAAGATCTTTCCTGCACATTGTTCCAGGAAAATTTTGTGTGTGCATGCAGTAGTTCTTGCAAAGGGTGTGCCTTGGTACACAAGTCCTTTGTGACTCATTGTTAGTATGAAAACATTCTGGGTAAACTTCTTACATCACCAGTGTGCCCTTGGGTTGGAAAATCTGTGGCTGATCTTCTTTTCTTTGGATCAAGATGGACTCCGCTGCGTTCACTAGATGCCCCACGATTTTTATTTTTGAGAGATGAAAGCCCTGCAATCTGAACACACTTCAACACATTTGTCAGGCAGCTTAGATCTTCCATTTTGTCTACGGAACATGTGATGAAGCATGCTGGGATGTTTCTACTTCCCCCCTTGTTTTGCCATCCACCTCCTTAAAATTCATTTTTAAAATTTTAACTGATTACCATTAACATAGGTGAATATAATCTGCATTTCCATAAAAGAGAAAGTTTGGCCATTAGTTTTAAAGAACATAACACCAGATCTGATTTTGTGCTTTATAAACATTTGGAAGATGAATTACTAGTAATCTTCGAGACAGTTAGTCCACAGGAAACTATTGTAGCAGTATGTGGATGTTCGCCTAAATATTAATGAGACTTATGGAAAGTTAAACAATAATGCACTGGCCATATTAAATGTGTATAAGGGGGGTTGTGAAAAGTGAAAGTAAACATTCGTGAAACGCAAGTGTGCACCTGTCAGCTACATTATTTACCATAGTCAGTGTCCAAATTACAAGCCATGTTAGCCAGTGTTGCAATACAGTACGTCGACATTGAGGACAAGAAATGAAGAAATAAGAGTAGGCGAACCACTCCAAACACACTGATGAATGCCTGATGTGCAGCTGAACACTTGAAGTAGAGAGTTTTCACTGAACAATGTCACTTTGTAACCGGAATCAAGTAAAAATCTGAAAGCAGGGTCATCAATGAAATGCAACAGGTAGCAATGAAAACATGCTTACTACAAACACCAACATACAGCAAAAACAGATCAAAACTGAACTCCTGGGGTGGGGGTGGGGGGGAGGGGGGGGGGGGAGAGAGAGAGAGAGAGAGAGAGAGAGAGAGAGAGAGAGAGAGAGAGAGAGAGAGAGCTGAAGTTTAAACATTCATGAAGTACTCCAGAATATACAAAGAAAAGAAATTTTAAGAACCTTCCAGAAATGATAAATACTACGTAACAGCTGGTGGTCAGGTTTTAACTTGTGACCCAAAGCATGCCAACCAATGATGCTAATTACTACACCACATGCCATGCTGCACAACTCCTGGCAATGCAAATACCCTTCAGGTAAATGTATATATATATCTTCTGTTAAACACTGCAAAGTAAACTTAAACACCTCTTCATAAAGAAGAGTGAAATTCAGTGCAAGTAACTTCTCCATCAGCTTGCCCACGTATTTGGTGAAGATGCAATGTGTAACAGCATTGAGAATGGTAGAGTACAATGCATTTAGTATTGGATATCAAACTTCCTCAACAGAAATATCTTTAAAATAGTGTCAATTGGCTTTCACACAAAAGTATATTTTAAGTCAATAGAGTGTAGTCTCAAACTGTGCACACCTATCCAACTTCACTCAGTGAAAAGTTCTGACCTCCTTCCTCTCTCTCTCTCTCTCTCTCCTTGTCATCCAAATTTTGCATGCTCATGCTCATATTTATAGTCAGAGAGAGAGAGAGAGAGAGAGAGAGAGAGAGAGAGGGGGGGGGGGGTGGGGGAGGGAGGGAGGGAGAGGGAGGGATTATTTCCTGAATATTACTATAATTTAAACAAAACATACATTTGGTTTGTTTTGATTATGAAGATAGTTTATTATAATATACTAACCTTTAACTCCCAGTGGTTAAATCTCCAACCAGGAGAGTAATTGTCTCGATAATCACCATGTGCTCTTACCCCTTTATCCTTCAATTGTTGTTCAAGCTGTCTACAGGAAGAGATTAATTCATTCCTCTCTTCATCTTTCATGTTTACGGTGATACCACATGGTACTATCACCACCTGGAATGGATAGTTTAGCGTAAGACATAATTTGATATTATGACAGCAAAAGGAAATTAAACACAATAATAAGGAGAGTGTAAAAATACGTAATTCAAAAGACATCTTAATAAATGATGGTCAGTTGTATAACTATAAAATATACATACAACTACACATGTAACGTAATTTATAGGTCACAAATGAATGAATAGTACATTCAGGAAGCAAACTTCCAAGTACTGCTTATAGAAACATTTAAAAATAAAACATAGAAAATAAAATTAGATTGTACTGTCATCATTACATGATGAAGAAAAGAAAACGTGTTGTGGCACTGTAAAAGAGTTAGTCATCATTTGGTGGGTAGTGATGTAAAACCAATATCACAACACAAATGTTAATAATGAATATTATTTGAATTGCATTAAAATATTGAAAGATAATTTTTTTTACTTTCAATAGGAGTATTATCATTTATAAAGTCTAATTATTTTATTTATGACCTGTGATATTAATTATGCAATGCGTCAAGAATAATACTTCAAGGTGATTTACTTTATAACTGATTTGAAAGTAGCAATGATATTTAGCTACCTAAAAGATATTTTATTTTCTATCAATATTGTTTATCGTCAGTCTTCTAGTGGTTTGATGCAGCCCACCATGAATTCCTCTCTTGCGCCAACCTCTTCTCTCGGAGTAGCACTTACATCCAATGTCTTCAATTATTTATTGGTGAATACATTACAATCTGTGTCCTGCCCTCCAGTTTTTACCCTCCGCATCTTTCTCAAGATCATGGAGGTTACTCCTTGATGCCTTAACAAATGTCATGTCATGTCATTTTTGCCAGTGTTTTCCACGTGTTCCTCTCAACTAATTATCTGCATATGGCCTTAGCAAAAAATGAAGTAATTTGCACACTGTTAAGTAAAATTATTTCCAGTGATGTCACATTTTAGTCATGACCGAGAATAAAAACATTTCCTGGTACCCAGTATTTCAATTACTCCCTGGCTCTCTGAAGATACCAGTTTGCCAATTCTGCAAAGAACCATCTCATTTATCATCTTACCAGTCCATCTAATTTTTAAAATACCAACAGGAAAGCATTACATCTCAAATTCTTTGATTCTCCTATTTTCAAGAATTCGAAGTGTCACAGTTTCTAGTACAATTGTGCCTGAAATGTGACAATTAGTAATAATTTGACTCATAATGGGCAAAATTCTTTGATATTTGCTAACACCACATGCACAATATTAAACTGATATTATAAATGGAAGCACACTACTCACAATACCAATATAAAGAGAGCTGAACAGAATATGTATGAACAAGAATAAATTTTTTTATGCTTTTAGAAAACACAATACTCAACAGCTTTCAATAGATAAATATAGTATTAATGTCTAGTGATTTTTTAAAACACTAGCTCTGCAGATCCAGGAAAAAACACTGGATGCAGGCACAAAATACAGATGGTATGTGAACATACTGTGAACTGCTTTTGATATGTATCATATTCTGTACCTGGATAGATGCCACTCGAGGTGGAAGAACGAGTCCTTGATTGTCCCCATGTATCATTATCATTACCCCTGAAAACAGAACAATCATCTTGACAGCAATACAGTGGAGTTCATGGACAATTAAAGTTAATGACACAATAAGACTGAATGAATAACTGTTACAGTCGATGCATCCATAACATATACCGAAATGAAGCACTCCCTCCAGCCTCCTTCTCAAATGTGGTCTTCCTGGACCAAAATCTATTTATAATGAAAAACAACAGCAATTCTTAAAGTTCACACAAACATTAGTGAAATGTATTTCATTAGAAATTTGTCTCACAAACGGCCTTTAAAGTGCAAACATTAGTTCATAATTTCATAAATGAAGTCTCACTATTTTTTTAAATTGTGTATTTTAGCCTCATGTTGCAGGAGTCATTACTGATTTCGAATTATTAATAATCATCATCAGAATAAAATGCATAGTAGCCTGTCAATTGAGAAGACCTGGGGAAAAGTGCACCTATTGTGAGAAACTAGGGTTTAATAATAATAATAATAATAATAATAATAAAAGGCCTGCCAACATTAGAGCCTAGAGGGCCTCTTCACTGACTTTTAAAAAGTAGAAATCCTTGAATTACATCACCTATCACAGTTACAATATTGTTAAAATAGCTTGTGTGGTTTAACATATTAAGTTGCTGTTTACATCTACATCTACACACAGCAAGCCAGTGTGATGTGCATGGTAGAGGGTATGTCCCATGGTACCAGTTACTGTTACTTTTAAAAGTACTTCAATGAGGTTCTTGCAAATCAGTCCCAGAAGTTATATAGATATTATAGTAAAGAGAGAAAATTCCCAAATTAAAGAAGCCCAAGAGGTACATTATGCATAAGATTAGAAATGTGCTGTATTAGTATTAATTATTGATAGTTACAGCAGTACGAGAATATTCACATTAAAGGGCACAACATGGTAATTTATTGCTATTTAGGAAATATAAAATAACATACCAATTGTTCGTGTAGTAATGCCCCAGGAATTCTGATATACAAATTTCTTTTCCTGCGTCTCAGGGTCTTCAAAAACAATTTCGAACATTTTAGAAAAGTTCTGCCCCAAGTGATGTGAAGTGGCACCCTAAAAAAATTAACAAATTTCAGAGAAACTGTGTCTAATGATTCAATCAAGTTTCCAACTGAGTGCCAGTAAAAAATGTATACCAATATTTACACGTAACTGGAACTTCACACATCAATAGAAATTTGTCACGAATTGGAAGGCAGAAATACGCACAAAGTAAAACTTACTTGCATTGGAAAAGTTTTGATTTATTGTGTTTTTAAAATACAACAAGACACACAATAAATTCATTTATGCTACAGTCAACATCACATACGTAATTATTGAAGTTTAATGATTGAAGTCTAACCCTTGTATTGCCATCACATCATTAAGGTGCATTTACACCTGTAACCTTAAGTGCACATTATTTCGACATCTACATCATACTCTGCCAGCGACCTAATTGAGTTTAGCGGAGGGTACTTTCGGTACCACTATCTGATCCCTCCAACCCTGTTTCACTTGCGAATAGTGTGTGGGAAGAATGATTGTTGGTAACCCTTTGTATTGGCTCTAATTTCTCAAATTTTCTCCTCTTGATCAATAAACGAGATGTATTGGCGGGGGGGGGGGGGGGGGGGTAATATGTTCCCTGACGCCTCCTCAAAAGTGCTGTCCCGAAATTTTAATAGTAAATCTCTCCGTGATGCACAAAGCCTCTCTTGAAATGTCTGCCAGTGGGGTTTGTTTAGCATATCTGTAATGCTCTCTCACCAGCTAAATAATCCCGTGACGAAATGCGCCACTCTTCATTGGATCTTCTCTATCTCCTCTATCAGTCCTACCTGATAGGGATCACAGATAAATGAACAATACTCAAGAATCGGGCGAACAAGTGCCTAATGGGCCACTTCTTTCATGGATGAGTTACATTTCCTTCTTCTGATGAATCTTAGTCTGGTGTCTGCTTTTCCAACTACCTGTTTTATATGGTCATTCCATATAAGTTCGCTCTGGATAGTTACACACAGATATTTTACGGCAGATGCTGTCTCCAGCTGTTTGTCATCAATAGTGTAGCAGTACAGTAGTGGTTTTCTTTAAGTACGTGCAATATGCTACATTTATTTACATTCAGGGCCAATTGAAAGAGTCTGCACCATTCATCAATTCTCATTTTGCAAATTCTTACAATTTTCTGGCATTGCTACTTTGGTATAAACAACTGAATCATCTGCGAATAGCCTTAAAGAGCGTCCGATGCTTTCTACTACATCATTTATATATAATGCAAACATTAACAGCCCTATCACACTTCCCTGTGGTACTCTGGGTATTACCTTTACATCTGTAAATTTTGTTCCGTTAACAGCGATGTGTTGAGTTCTATCTGCAAGAAAGTCTTGAATCCAATCACAGGTCTGCTCTGATACTCCGTAAGATAATAATTTTCTCATTAAATGGCAATGCGAAACAGTGTCAAATGCCTTACTGAAATCAAGGAAGACGGTATCAACCTGAGCGCTGTTGCCCACTGTGCTGTGGATCTCATGGAGGAACAGAGCAACCTGAGTTTCACAGGCTCTCTAATTGTGGAATGCATATTGATTCTTGTAGAGGAGATGTTCATTTTCCAAGAATGTCACAATTCTTGAGCATAAAACAAATTTGTACCCATATTAGCAAAAGGCCATGTGAAATTTGTAGACAATTGTTTGTGGCTGATTAGTTCTGTGAACTATAAAGATAGAGCAGAACAAAATGAGACTGTTCACACTTTCTTACGAATAAGTACAACCAAGGCAAACTTCCAGAATATACATTTACATCCATACTTAGAAAACCACCATGAGGTTCATAGCAGAGGGCACATCCCATAGCACCATTTACTAGGGTTTCTTCCCGTTCCATTCACATAAGAACCACAGGGAGAATGATTGATGTCTCTATGCGTGCAGTAATTATTGTAATCTGATCCTCATGATCCCCATGTGAGCAATACGAAAGGGATTGTAGTATATTCCTAAAATCATTAGTTGAAGCCAGTTCTTGAAACTTTTGTTAACAGACTTTCTTGGTATAGTTTATGTCTATCTTCAAGAGTCTTCCAGGTCAGTTCCTTCAGTATCTCTTATGACACTCTCCCATGGATCAAACAAATGTGTGACCATTCGTGCTGCCCTTCTCTATATACATGCAATATATCCTGTTAGTTCTACTTGCTACGGGTCCTACCACTTGAGGAATATTATAGAATTGGTTGCATGAGTGATTTGAAAGCAAACTCCTTTCTACACTGATTCCACTTCCGATGTATTCTACCAATAAACTGAAGTCTACGACCTGCTTTACCTATGATTAAACTTAGTTACACCCAGGTATCTGTACGAGTTAGCCGATTCCACCAGCGGTTCATTGATGATATAGTCACAGGATACGACACTTTTTTGTGTAGTGCACAACTTTATATTAGAGAACATATAACGCAAGTTGCCAATTTTTGCACCACTTTGGAATCTTATCAAGACCTGACAGAAAATTTATGCAGCTTCTTTCACACAGTACTTCATTACAGATACCTGCATCATCTGCAAAAGCCTGATTTCGCTATTAATGTTGTCTGCAAGGTCCATTAACATATAACTTGAACAGTGAGGGTCTCAACACACTTCTCTGGAACACACTTAAAGTAACTCCTACATCTGACAATGACTCCCCATCCAAGATAACATGCTGTGTCCTTGCTACCAAAAAGTCCTCAATCCAATCACAAATTTCCCAACTCCCCATATGACTTTACTTTTGACAATAAGCGCAGGTGTGACACAGGACAATTGCTGCTTTTTGGAAATCAAGAAATACTGCATCTGCTCAACTGCCTTGATCCAAAGCTTCATGTTAGGAAAGTGAGAGTTAGGTTTCACATGATTGATGTTTTCGGAATCCAAGCTGGGGATCATTCTGTTCATTACATTTGAGCTCAGAATATGTTCTAACATTCTACAACAAATCAATGTCAAGGATATTGGACAAAGTTTTCAGGGCGTATATGCGGACGAGGGGGGGGGGGGGGGGGGGGTAAACCGGATTTTTCCTAGTTAAAAATACAGGTTTTCCTGGGTGAAAATACACTTTTTCCATGTTAAGTGACAGTTTACTTTTTCTTGGAACTTTACAAAACAAAACTTGGGGGTGGGAGGAGGGGGGGTTAGCACGTTTTGGAAAGATCTGTGATGTGCAGCAACATGTACACTGCATATTTTCATATTATGGAAGTATATATCTGAATTTCACCAAACACCACACGTTACTTTCCGAAGCATTGAAATCAAGCTTCTGATGTGCTCCTGAAAGCCAGTCATAATCCATGTTACATGATCTCTCCAGCTGATGACAGTGGATATTCAGAGTATAGGACACGTAATGTGGTCAGCCAATGGCAACTTCACTGTTAATGTAATGCTTGGTAAATGTTTTCCTAAACACAAATGCTAAGTCATACTGTTGACACGGAAATTCTGTAATGGTCTCTTCAAATACCGTATTTACTCGAATCTAAGCCGCACTTTTTTTCCGGTTTTTGTAATCCAAAAAACCGACTGCAGCTTAGACTCGAGTGCAAAGCAAGCAGAAGTGCTGAAAAATGTTGGTAGGTGCCGCCATAACTTATTTCTGCCGCCGAATATATGCAGCGCTACACAGGCATGCTTTGTAGGCACAAAGATAAATATTGGCGCCAAAACCTGTGTGTCAGTAAATAAATTTAAAGAAGGTGGATGACGAGCTTTTTTCTCCGCCCCGAGTTTCAACCACTGCATTTTCATACATTATCCAATGTAGTAAATACAAATGCCTTATTGTTCATCTTCGAATGTAGCAGCATTTCAATGTACTACAAAAACCTGACTGGCAAGACTGTTTGGGATCTTTGTCAATATGGCCAACTCTACGTTCTGGATTTTTTCCTACCTGTGAGAAGAGACGGTTGCTAATATGAACTTTTATAAATTGTGAATCACATGCAGTATTCTCGTCACCATAAGAATAATACGAATATAAACATTTTGCCATGTATTGTTTCGTGTTTGCTGCTATCTCATTTAAATCCTGTCTGCCTAATAAGCCACAAAACTAGAGTGAGACAACAGCAAACGCGAAAGAATATACATATCAAGTCATGTTTATATTCGTATTATTCATGTGCTTAACAGTGATACAGTCAGAAATGAAGCATGGCAATTGACTAGATTTTTAAATCTAAGATGACTAATTTCTGTGCAGAATGTAATGTACTAAAGAGGCGCCTGCAAAGATTTTCAAACGGAGAAAAATTTTCGCTAAACTCTCGTTTAGAACATCATCTATCGTACTCAGTCTATTATTTGGTTCTTGTTGATCATTATGTAGGCGGCGGTAGCGCACACAAAAGCAAGCCATGCTGCGACAGGCCGTAAACACGCACTATCAGAATGCGACAAACAATGCATGACACAGTACAGTAATGCATATTCAGCTTAGATTGACGTAAACACCTAAAACAAGGAAAATTGCGCTTAACAGATCAACGAAAAATAAGCAATCAATTCAAACCCGACAAAGCACGTGAAAAAGGAAGGGTACCCGTATAAATACGGACGGAGCGCCTGACGCATAACTATGGCTACCTGGTAAAGCTTAACTGCTAAGCTTAGGACTCGAACCAAACTACTGTAGGTATATCGCCATTCATTCGACCTAAATTGTCTTTCATATTACAATGGACTAACTTTGTTTCGATTTGGAGATGCGGCCTAAAACTTTTCTCTCCTCTTGAATTTCAGGTGCGGCTTAGATTTGAGAATTGTTTTTCCCCTTCATTTCGAGTCTCATTTTTTCAGGTGCACCTTAGATTCGAGTGCGGCTTAGATTCGGGTAAATACGGTAAATAATTATTATCTTTCTAAATAATAACACATATTTGATATCCCTCATGTTATTTTACTCACAAATGTGTGTAGATTCTATGGCCTGTAGTTAGCCTTCTTAAATTAAAGCACAGTGTTGGCTATATGGAATCAAAGTAAAAAAAGGACTTTCACAATCAAATTCATTTGAAACATGATAATCTGTGTAAGCCATAATATTCTACATACTTTTATGGATAAGTGGTAATATTTTCATATTTTTAAAGTGAATATGGAATGATATATGGCAATTTAAATAGAATGTAGCATAACAGTATAAATACGCATGACATTTTTAGCACACAACACTCCAAATCGGGTGACTGCAAATGGGTTAAGAAAGTCATCGTACATTCTTGCACATACTTTATCTTGCGTAAAAGGAAATTTACTTTGAAAGTAACACTTTTCAAACCACCATTCGCAATATTTTTCCGCAACCTGTTAGAAATAGGTTCTCTCCAACAGTTGGCAGAGTGGGCCACATAATAGGCATCACCACATGGGTGTTCAGCTATGATGACGCATGAAACCCGCATGTTCCTACGTGTAAAACATTAAAAGATGTTACATTATATTATAAAAGAAACAAATCATCATAAGATACTCCAAGAGCCTCAGAATTTCGTGAACCATACTAAAATGCATAATTCGGCTTAAAGTGCACATTCGTATGTCCAGATTCAGATGTAAATATTCTTGGAGTACCACTACTGCATTGCCACATGTTTGGTTCTTTATTATGGCATAATGCCATATGTGCTAGAAGATGAAAACGTGCACTTGAAATGCATCGAACAGTTGAAACTAGTGGCTAATAGTGTGAAATTAAACACTTCGTTTCAAGTAAATGGACTGCTCTCAGTGGAAAAGATTAATAGAAGCCAAATTTCTTTAGCAAATCAACAAAAATAGCTGCATTGTTCTGCAAGGCGATTAATGCTTGACTGTCAGAAAGGTATAAGTAATAACTTATTTTAGTCTTCCATATTATATGAATATATTTTAAATAACTTGATAGCTCCCGGCTACAGAAATCTGTTTTATTTTCATTTGACGTGACAGCAATAAATGAAGAGGAAAGTGCGAAAGCACTAAACGTATACACGGGTCACGTGGAGAATATCCACCTCCCCACTACAACTCAGACTGAACTGTGTATCAGTCCCGGATCTACGATATGTCTGAATCGGGGCAATACTAGGTAATGCCCCCCCCCCCCCCCCCCCCTCCAGCGTTTGAGGAAGGACACCAAAAGTAAATCGACTTTTCAAAAAATGTTTATTTTGTAGCACACATTCTTCTGAAGAGTCTCATACATAAAACGTATATCTTCGAGGAAATGGAAGTCACATTATTTGGTCATAAGTGTGCCAAAGTGCAGTACCCACACTTCGCCGCACAGCATTATTCTATTGCATGTCACTGTATTTCACTCTGTCGAATGCAAACGTATATTTTGTAATGAATACCACGAACTATATTCAGGACAGTGGAACTTAAAATGTCCTGCGGTGCCTCTCCTGCTCTCAGTCAGCCGTTTTTTTATCCCCCCCCCCCCCCTCTCTCTTTTTCTTTTCTTTTTTTTGAAGAATAACGAAAAACCTCGCAATTAATACTGGATGGGATTATTTGTAACCTCAAAACAAGAACTCTTCAGAAAATTTGCACTCTTTATTGCCTATTAGCCAATAACTTTCTCTTTTGTGTGACATAAAATTAAATATAGAATATGTAAAAGCAGGAAAGACAAGAGACAAGCAAGACAGTGCACATTTCTTTAAACCTCAAAGTCTCTCTCCGCTTGCTACGGACTGACACGGCATGCTTTCCTTTCTGTGAAAGAATCTATTACCTCATCAAAGTTCATCAAACGTTTTGCCACACGAATAAAACGAAATGTCATTATCTAATACTAAAAAAGCTGTTAATACAAATAGTACCTAAGACTGGTGTGGTCTCTTGAGCTCATTAGGTCTATTTTGTCACCATCTGCAAGATAAAACTAAATAGGCCAATACTGCAGCAATTGTAACTCACCAAATAAAGGAGAGAGACTGTTTTGGAACAAATGGTCATATAATTCACAAAGTATCAATATCAAACAGAAAGGCCTATTACAAGCCAAAAGCTTTATGTTAGGAAATAGTTTCACATTTAATTCATAGGCTGCAGCTTCTCAAGCATGAGATCGGAAATTAGTACTAAGAAATTTTTATATAATTTTGGAATTTATTCTTCCATAATTTGTGCGATGTCCCTGTTTCTTCTCATTCCTCGTTCTAACAAACACTCTTGTCATCACTATTTCTGCTAGTGTCAAAACTTATTCTCCGGTTAACTTCCCTCACCCTGCCACAATCACCAGTTTAGTTTACCCACGTTAATTCTTGAGTTAGGCGTTATTTTGTGTGCGTATAATGGGTTTTCCGCACTACTCCCAGAACAGAACTTGAGCACCTGCTAGCCTGGGACTGTATAACTGGCCGCTACTAGTGAAGCGGTCTGACCAAATACTTTGTCAAAATTTCATTTTCTTGGATACACCAAGACGATAACACATAATATTTCTTACCTGTTATTCCTGTTAGTCATTTATTTCCACTCTGGTAGACTGAATCTACAGCTATCGCTACTAATTATAACAACGCTGATCATTTGCAAACCCGGTTAACCACATAAACAAACAGCGATTCATCCCTTTGGCTTTGTCCCACTCAGCTTGTATAGTCTCGTCCCCTTGTCCGCTGGAAAGTTTATTTCTAGATGTGACGGGGATTCCTCTGGCAGACATATGTACACTATGCATGCATTTAAAAATCAACTTAGAATGTGTTACAAAATCTACAGGGTTGCGTTTCAAAATAATATGAATAATCGATAGACCAACGTACACTGGATGCTCGGCGCTTTGTCAAAAAAGGTTTTTGTCCTCAAGAATATGAATTTGCCCCCACTCCCCTGCTGAAATTGCCGCCCGGGGCAGATACCACCCGTTTGTCCCTGCCGCCTAGTGCCTAGGTCCGGGCCTGTTGCGCATGCATGAGTCTGACAGTTTGGGCATGCCAGTATAATTTTTCTGAGTAGCATCTGGCTGCTTGCTGCTGCTTCTTATACAGCCAACAGCCACAATTGTGTTGCCAGAAGCGGTAGAAGGTACTACTCATACGCGACTCAACTGCGCATGCGCATGAGCCTACTCACAACTGCTCAAACGAATCTAATGCGAACAGTTGTAACGTCACGCTCATTGGAGGCAATTTGTTGTTCTGAAGCACTGCATAGTATTCCTAAAGCCTTTGACACATTTTTCAGTTGGTAGACTTGTATGAGCACTATGATTTTTTGTTGTATATGGTGTGTTTCTTTTGCAACATAGTTTTATTTTAGTTTTCCCCCTCTCGTTCATGTTTTATTACTGCAGTAGTTGGATACAGCAATATCCTTTGTTAGAATATTGGTTCTTACCAGTCAAAATCACAAAAATTTAACTGAAAACTAAAACAATGAAAAATGCCCAGAATTCTAAAAAATTCCCTGGTTTTTCCCTGCTTTCTCCTGGATGAAAAAATTTCCGGGTTTTTCCTGGATCTCTCCGGTCGTAAACACCCTGCGTTTTGTGAATCACTTCTACTTCAATTCTTGTAGACGGATGTGACCTGTGCTTTTTCCCAAGAACTGGGCAGGGTCTTTTGTTTGAGGGATCTATGATGGATTATTGTTAGAAGAGGGACTAACTAAGCCACAAATTCAGCATAGAATCTGACAGGGATTCCACGGCCCAGAAGCTTTGATGTAAGATATCCAAGCAGTTGATACCTTGAACTGGAACATCACCTGCCCCGATAACAAGAAATTTAAGTGTCATATCAAACCTTGTTGCCATTAGTATAAGTCTCTTATCTTTCATGTTTTCCTTCTCTCTCAACAGCCCTACAAGATAAAGTATTACCTCAAAATTACACTCTGATACAATAGCACAATTGTTAAACAATGACCTACTTGCCGCTTTATCTCTCTCACCATTCACAGATGCATTATGACATAAAATGTATTTATTAACCCAGCACTCTTGCTTCCTTCTATGATTTTGTCTTTGTCCCGCAGTAATACACTGTACTGCACTCAAAGCAGCTGGAACCGTATGTGCACTTGTAATGAGACTAATATAGGAACACAGGGACTAGGCACAGGCATAAAGCATCATTATATGAGCAGAATAAATTCTACTTAGATACAGTTTCATTTACTACTCTTGCAGGTCAGCAGTTTCTTTGTATTCTGAGCAAGGCAATAGCTTTGATGAATATATGAGTGTTAGATGTTAGCACATTATATCATTCTCAGTATGTACATAGAATATATTAGAGAGATAAAAATTTATTTTTAGTTGTAGTTCAGTCATACTCATTTACTAGTCTAGGATAATGCCTAAAGCTGAAATGGCAACCTTAGTGTAGTTTTGGTTTTGAAACAACATGAGACAGTGCACAGTGACTATATAATTAACATTTTCCACATAGATAATGTGATGATATACTTAACAACAACTGATTAAATTTATGGAATCTTAGTTTTCAAGACTTTCCATGAGCGTATAAATAGTTTAATTGCATAATAATTAGAGACAACACATGTAATAACAATAGGAATCATATTAATGATGAAGATGAAAATGATTATGCACACACAGCTGCAACATACATGTATTAAAATTGTGTCGGTGTTCAGTCTGCAGTAAACATGAGTTAAAAAAAAAACTTGGGCATTCAAAGACAATCATCATCATCATCTTCAGATGTGTATCTTCCGGGAACAAAATATGTCTCCTTTATGATGGCACTTATGCTGCTCATAGGTTGAGTGATGTCAAGAGGGTCACTAAAGCCTCACTGGTCAGCAAACTGAGGGGTGGACGGGGAACAGGGATCACCCTCAGCATCATCCATCCCCTTAAAAATTATGTTTCTTGATTTTATTTCTTTAGAGTGCTCTCCTCCACACACAACTGGGGTTGTAACCTCTGTCTCTGTTAAAACTGCTTTGCACATGCAAAAGTTCTATCACCTGTTTTATTACATAGACCCAGAAATTTGATGTGTAGGAGAGGATCTTTGTATTGTCAAAGTTAATCGTATGCCCCTCCATATCACTGTGTTCCATTACCACTGATTTTTCAAAATTTCTGTCTGAGTTCAATAGAGTGGTGACAGCAACAGAGGCAGCCAGAAATATTTGTGCCATGATTGGATATAATGCCATGTTCAGTTAAGAGCTTAGCTATGCCACAGTTTGTCTGCCCTATGTAATTTTCCCAAATTCCCATGGCATATTCATCTCAAGACCCTTGCCCTCCAACAGCTTCAATAATTTTCTCACCACCACCTGAAGAAGTTATACGTATCTTACGCCTACCTGCAAACACCAATGCCCAGCTAACAATTCAACCCTTCCATGAAACCCCCTTACAGTTCTGCCTTGCTGACTAACAACATCATCCACAACTCAAGACAACATCCTTCAATACCATAAAACACATTATTCTCCATCATCATCTTCACAGGTCCTGAATTATCATCAACCCTTTCTTGTTGTGTTCTTCAGTATGCAGAATTGTTTGAGGCAGCTCTTTACATTACTCTGTCCAGTGCAAGCCTTTTCACATCTGAACAGTTAGTAAAAACTGGAACCTGCTTACTGTAGTGAAGCCTAGATCCCCTCTATAACACCCCCCCCCCCCCCCCCAATTAAGAAAAACACCAACCTTTCCTGAAGACATCCTGTTACCCTTGTAAATACCGAAATGATACCTCTCTGATGTACACTTGCACTACTGTTGGGGCTGTCTGTATTGGCGCAACATGCAAGCCACTCCAATCAGGGCAAGGCACTTAGTTTGAGGGAGGACATTTATATACGGCTGGTGCATAAGTTTGTAGTATTTTTGTTTTGCATGTTGGTATTCCAATTGCTATGGGTTTATTTATCAACTGTCATTTTTTATTTCTAGTTCACTGTTGCTATTTGAGTTGTCATTTTGTCAACTGGAGATGGTGGGTGGAGCTGTGGATACTAGGAAGAGAGTGTCATGTGGGGAAATCTGAACATTTCCGATATATTCTTCTAAGGTCAATGGAGGGGTGACACCGAGGGGGGGGGGGGGAAGTTTTCTTTTTTCCATTTTGAGGAGGAACGTTTTGACATCAGTGAGTCCCCAAATTCAGGAAGACCATTACGGTTTGGTGAAGATCGTTGAAATTCATTAATCCGTAAAGAACCACATCAATGTACTCGAGAACTGGCGAATGTGATGAACCGTGATAATTCCACCAACATGCGAAATTTGCATGCAATGAGGCAGTTCAAAATTCGGTTGTTTGGGTACTGCATGATTTAAGTGCAAATTACAAAAATCAGCAGGTGGCCAAACGTGCATCTCTACTTGCTTGTTATCAACTGGCTTACAAACATCCCTGATCATTCCTATCCTGTGTTGAAAAATGATGTCGTTAAGCTAACTTAAGGAAAAGAAAAGAATGCTTGAGCCAAACAAAGCAGCAACTCTCTGTACAAAGATCTCTGTGTATTCACAAAAGATAATGTTCTATGAATTGCTTCCCCGGGGGTCTAACAATCACAACTGACATTTTATTGTCAACAACTATGAGAGGTCTTGCAGATGCAGTCCAAGAACAGTGACCCAGAATGATTACCTGAAGGTGATCCTACTCAACAATAACACACACCTGCTTTCTGCTAAACTGACAAAAAACACTATTCAGAAGTAGGGATGGGAATCATTCAGCACCCACCTTAGTCACCTGATCTTGTGCCCTCAGACTTTTACCTTTTCTGCTCTCTATCGAAAAGCCTTTAAGGAGATTCCTTTTCATGTGGAAATGTGCTCTGAACATGGCACGGCAAGTTCTTCAGACCGACAAATTCTCCGCCTCAGAACCACGTGATTTCTACAGTCGTGGAACTGGAAAGTTACTCAGGTGCTGACAAACTGTTGTACACAGTGGAGGAGAATAAATTAATGATGACTAAAGACCCTGTTATGTGTATCTGTTGCACTTATTAAATTAATGGAAAAATGCTATGAACTTAAGCACCAACCAAATAGCTTATGCTAAAACAATACAGATGTGATTCCAATCCGGGAGAGGTCAATGGTTTGCAGGAGGACATTTACAGCAGATGCTAAAACAATGCAAATGTGATAATTGTTGAGAGGTGAGTATGCCATTCATAAAATATATAACTAGGAATTTCTTGATATCCTACATCCTGAAAACCTGATCCTTGCCAGGAATCTATCCCCTCAGAAGCCCTCACTTTCAGCCTCAAAAATAAGTTTAATCATGCTAAACTTTTTACAAGGGCGTTCTTTCCTGTAACTTCCAAGCTTCAGTGAAAATTATCTGTTTACAACACAACCATTAATCACAACCATTTCAAAACTTTCACTGAACCACATATTGTACATTTTAAACTCTCTTTATCTCTTGAAAGGGAGTCGGAAGCAGAACCAACAGTCCCCATGTGAAGCACAAACTAACATTGTCCGTTGTTAGGCTGGAACAAGGCAAAGAATGCACCGCCAATGCTGTAAAAAATTCTCCTGTCTCTCTCTGTGTAGAATGCATCAACTTCATCCCTTCTTAATTGCACACGACTGTTACAATAGTGAAGATTTTGCTACTAATGCTGCAAGTGTGTGCGTGCGTGTGTGTGTTTTGCCTTGCTTGAGCTTTATCTTTGCTGCCAAAGTATGGCCTTACCACGTATCTCTCACTACTTTCCTGCCATTCGTATCTCTATCACAGTACTTGAAGCAACAGGTGAATAAGTGGAAGCATCACACTGTTTAGAAATAAATCGAGATTTCCAGTCCCTCCGCCATTGCCGTCATGTGCTAAACTAGTGTACAAATTGAAGCAAATGGCTATAGCGAGCAACAGATGAGGTACACATTCAGCTGAAACATTTCACTATTGTGTGAAGATGATGATGATGATGACAACAATGAGATTGGAATGACGTAAATTCTGTACCATTTCCACTCCCATAAGTTAATTATGTATATGATGTACAGCAGAAGGAGAGATGGGGTACAATCCAACCTTTGTAACTGAAAACCTTGTTTCATCATGCACTGCAAGAAACTATCAGTATTTTGCGAGGGTTCTCAGGAAAACAAGGATTCATTATCATCAAAAATTCATCACATATGCCCTCCTGGAAACAAACTAATTGCTGGAAACTGTAAAAACCTCTTCTGAACTATAATGAGAGATAAGATAAACAATCACTTGAAACATTCAACTGTGTAATAACCATGAACAGACTGAAATTATATCTGTTACTGTAGCTGAAAAAATGAACACAATAAGGAGTACACAAAAAATTAGAACATGTCATGAGAGACAAAAGTATTCAAAAATTACTAAAATTAACAAAACTGAATCAAAATGTAATATAATGTACATGAGCTTTGTTATGAAATTTTGAAGTGTAAACCTAAGCTACATTAATAAAACATCTGAAACACTTGTCAAAGCAGCTGAATATTCCACATAATAGTTTGGTGTGTGGGAAGTAACAGTACAACGCAAGACTGAAGTAATATTACTGTACCATTGAAAACCCCTACATGTCATTCAGTTGTAATCTTCAAGGTTCATCATAAAGTAAAAGACTTATAGAGCATATTCAAATATTTTAATGTTTTACACACACACACACGAAATTATTTTCCTTTTTTAAAATTTCAAATGAATGACCCATGTACCTGTGTCTGAAATGACTTGCTTTTGTCCCTATTAATAATCTATAATATCGCATAGGCAAAATTATGCTGTATAATAGAAGGTAAGTTAAACAGAATGATGATCCTATTGGTTGTAATTAGACACATTTTAACAGCAACTGCACTTTTACAATATGCAACAAAATTTATGCAAAAATCCTTTTTAGTCTTTCAATAAAAAATACTGCGAAGTCTTGCCTGTATTGCACGTCCACTGGCTGAAATGAATGCT
The DNA here is from genome assembly GCF_023897955.1 of Schistocerca gregaria. NCBI lineage: Eukaryota > Metazoa > Arthropoda > Insecta > Orthoptera > Acrididae > Schistocerca > Schistocerca gregaria. The sequence continues at coordinate 378,553,292 of NC_064920.1, read as the reverse complement.
TCAACAGTGAGAGTATAATCTCCACCAGCAAATTTCTCTTTTTGTGTTTTTCTGCCTTTAATAACTGGGATTGCTAAAAGATCCGTGTAGATATTGGCATATAAATCTGCAACAAATTTAAATGTTTCCAATCACTAAAAATGTCAAAATTCAATCTGGAGAAATTACAAGACTATAAATTCAGGTCACACAATTTAGTATCACTTGCAAAATTCCCTTTTAAGAAATAGATATAGTGTCAGGAATGTACTGAAGGAAGGAATTTAACAATGTTTGTAAGTAAGTGATCCCTCTCAATTCACTGCTGCTGGACTCGCCTTTGAAATATAATGGCGAGCTAGGCCATCACATCAAGTATTCACCTAGTACGACATTGGATTATGGTGAAGGATGTGTACCATATGAAATGTGTCCATATGAAATATGTGGAGCAACTGCCGAACACTCAGAATGATAAGAGGAAAATGTTCTGCAAAAACTAAATAAATTTTTGAAATCCAAGCCACAGTCCGCAAAACCAAGTTAAGACATTACTTTGTCAAATGGCAAATTGAAAATGTGCTGCAAATCTATGTGCTCTGAATTTATACCTTCAATAAGCAAAGAACAAGTGAAATTTACAAACTTTAAGAGCCCAGGAGAAAGGAGGGATACATTCGACGTGCCGTAACTTTGCATCAGTTCGTGAGGAATGAACAAATAGCTGATATGGTAGTGTACTGCCTGCAAAAATTTGATTGCATGCCTTGGTTCAGCACACAATTTGAACTTGCCACCAAGATTCAAAATTTCTCTCTCTCTTGGATTGGTGAAAGTTGTTAGAAAGCCCATACAATTGGTTGTAAGAGTTTTCCTTGTTTTCTGAATTCAACATCCAAATTAGTAAAATAACAATAATGTAAACTTTCAAACTTTGATGATCATTCCGATTTAAAGTAATCTTGGCACACAAGGAATGATTATACCCCTCATGCAGGGGAGCCTCCGTGAAGTTGGGGGAAACAGAAGAGCAATACAGATAGATGAAAACATGAATTGATTCTGATCAGTATCTTGATAGTTTATCAGAATGACCACTGACATCTTTTCATCAAAATTTACACTACATTGAAGAATGAAAAATTCATGATGGAAATGACCAAATATTATGGCAAGCTTTCGTCAACACTATGCTTTCTCTCAGGGGCAGCATAAGCATAGGCTATTTGTGGTGTTTGGAAGGTAACAGAGGGGCAGAAACTTTGAGCTGAGACGTTACCCAGATAGCTCAGTTGGTAAGAGCAGAGGTCATGACAGGCGAGGGCTTGGACTGGGTCCCAGTCTGACCTACAATATCAATTTGTCAAGAAGATCCTTGCTGTCTTTTTCACAGCAATGCTGTGATAGGTTTGCTCAAATAATGCAGCAAGGGGTTTAAAGAGAAACTTTGTAAAGTCACACATAAGAAACCATTCAATGTTTTTTTTTTTTTTTTAATAATGGTTTAGAAGGACACTGGAGAATGAATCGTGGAAGCCCTTGCTTTACGTGATTTAGAGAACCACAGAAAACCTAAGTTTGGATGGCCAGATTTTCTGCCCTCCCAATTGTGATTCTAACAGTGCTACCACAACATTAAGTATAATTCATCAACACAGCCTGCACAATATATCAAAAGTAATGTAAAACAACCTTTACTGATGCTTTACAAACTTTTAAAATGAGTCAATAAGCTTCGCACAACTTTCAATATTATAGCAGGGCAAATGGGAAACAAAATTTACCTCACAGTTTTCAATGTACAATAGAGGATTAGAGTTACCTAACATTGTCTTCACTTCCTCTCTAGCTTCCTCAAATGTGGCAAATGCTGTGTGCCCTTCCTGCCACAGAAATTCTCTGGTACGAAGGAAAGGCTGTGGATGCTTGAATTCCCATCTCTGTTGGATAAAAATACCAGAATAAATACCAGAGAAATGATATAAACAAACATTGACACCACAGTGAAAGCAACTAAGAAGTGGATACATTATTAAACAAACTTACTGCCTGGAAATCTTCAATCAACAATGCAAAACATTGAAGAACAGAAAAATAATTATGTAACCTGTTGTTAGCTGGTAAAATTTTGTAGATAAGTCGCAACAATGGTGAGATGAAATGAAAAGATATGAGTGTGGAACTGTGGGGGGATGGAAGAAGAAATGGCTAATGGCTGGAGAGGTATATAGAAAGAGGAAGGGGAGGGAGGAGAGAGAGGGGGAGAGGCGAGAGAGAAGAGAGAGGGGAAGAGGCGAGAGAGAAGAGAGAGGGGAAGAGGCGAGAGAGAAGAGAGAGGGGAAGAGGCGAGAGAGAAGAGAGAGGGGGGGAGGCGAGGGAGAAGAGAGAGGGGGGGAGGCGAGGGAGAAGAGAGAGGGGGGGAGGCGAGGGAGAAGAGAGAGGGGGGGAGGCGAGGGAGAAGAGAGAGGGGGGGGAGGCGAGGGAGAAGAGAGAGGGGGGGAGGCGAGGGAGAAGAGAGAGGGGGGGAGGCGAGGGAGAAGAGAGAGGGGGGGAGGCGAGGGAGAAGAGAGAGGGGGGGAGGCGAGGGAGAAGAGAGAGGGGGGGAGGCGAGGGAGAAGAGAGAGGGGGGGAGGCGAGGGAGAAGAGAGAGGGGGGGAGGCGAGGGAGAAGAGAGAGGGGGGGAGGCGAGGGAGAAGAGAGAGGGGGGGAGGCGAGGGAGAAGAGAGAGGGGGAGAGGCGAGGGAGAAGAGAGAGGGGGAGAGGCGAGGGAGAAGAGAGAGGGGGAGAGGCGAGGGAGAAGAGAGAGGGGGAGAGGCGAGGGAGAAGAGAGAGGGGGAGAGGCGAGGGAGAAGAGAGAGGGGGAGAGGCGAGGGAGAAGAGAGAGGGGGAGAGGCGAGGGAGAAGAGAGAGGGGGAGAGGCGAGGGAGAAGAGAGAGGGGGAGAGGCGAGGGAGAAGAGAGAGGGGGAGAGGCGAGGGAGAAGAGAGAGGGGGAGAGGCGAGGGAGAAGAGAGAGGGGGAGAGGCGAGGGAGAAGAGAGAGGGGGGAGGGAGGGAGGGAGGGAGAGAGAGAAGGGGAGATGGGGGAGGGGGATGGGAAAGGAGGGAGGGAGAGGGAGGGAGAGGGAGGGAGAGAGAGGGGGAGATGGGGGAGGGGGATGGAAAAGGGGGAGGCAGAGAGCGCAAGAAGGGGAAGAGCAATTGCCTGCTCTCAATCCAGATAGGCAGATTATATTGCATTCCCAGTGTTCAGATCTGTCAAATAACAAATCTTGCAATAGGCGAACACCCATTTTCTGCAGTGTTATTTCGTTCTGCACTGTGTAACATTGTTGGCAATATCCTGTTCTGATTGGCATTAATCCTTTAAGTTCAAAACATGATCTAATCATAATGCAAAACTCTCCATGTTACGTCAATTTAATTGTAACACCATTCTCGTGCTGCCACATCGCCCCTCTCCAGTAACTTTCAATGTGAAAATGTCGTGAAAAGCCCTATCGTGAAACTGAAGGAAGTTTAATAAGTCACTGTAACATGCTTATTCATGATTACTGAGGCACAAGGAATCACGCTATAACTTGCAAACATAAATTTGTAGTTTTTTCGGCTTATAGACAATGTTGAAAAAAACGTTGCACCTAATTTTACATCAATATCGAATCAATCAAGTAATACACATTAATGCACAGTACTGAAAGACATCTGCAGCGTGGAGAACTGTAAGAAGCCACAACTGCAACCAAGGCTAAACTGGTAATACACCCCTAACCTAAGATCGTATCTAGAGGCCACACTCATCTGCAGTAAATGTTTCATCAACAAGCCTCATGTGAGTGTGATTGTATTGCAAACATGCCACCCAGCTATGAGGTTCATTCAAATGAAACCTCTTCAATGTGTTTACCTTTGCCTTACATGTAAGGTGGCACCATGTAACTGTGAGTATGGTGGCGCCACCTGACGTATGCACATTGTTTGATTTTCATAGCGCCTGTGTGGTTTCATGCCGAAGAGAAGGTGATCACACAGGTTATCGTCCACTACCGAACACACAGGTGAGTAAGCAGGAACAACAAGGAGTGATTCAATTTTTGGCGGCAGAGGCAGTTGGAGGATGTGAAAAGTATCGACAGATGAAGGCTGTGTACGGCGATTACTTTCCGAGTCGTTCAAGTGTTGTGGAATGGGGCAAATGATTCCTGGAGGGGTACGAGTCACAGGAAGACAATGCTCATCTTTGACAGGCTCATTGTGTCACCACATCGGAAATGGTTGTAGAAGTGAATGCTTTAGTCTTGGACAACCGCTGAATCACCGTGGACAAGATCCATTGGTTATTGGGTATTAGCATGGACACTGTCCACACCATAACGCATCAACACGAACTGACACAAAAATCTGTGTGCAGTGTGTTCTCCACCAACTGACTACCGAACAGCACAATACTTGAATGGCGAAACATGGATTGACTGTTTTGAACCGGAAAGCAAATGTCAGAGCAAGCAGTGGGAACATGCGACTTCACCACCTCCAAAGAAATCAAAGGCTGTGCACACCGGTTATGGCAAGGCCATGATGTCCTCCTTTTTTGACCACATGGACCCACTGCTCGTCAGGTTCCTGGAACAGGGAACCAACATCAATGCCCAGTGTTATCAAGCCACTTCACAGAACCTTAGACAAGCAATCAAGTCGAAATGCTGAAGCATGTTGTACAATGGCATTATCCTCATGCATGCCCACACACATGGCCAATGCGGCGAAGACGACATTGCAGCAGTTTCAGTGGGAAATGCTTGAACATCCACCATACAATCAGGAACTTTACTGTGGGACTTTCATATGTTTGTACCTCTAAAACAGACTATTCGCAGACATCAATTCGCAATGGACAATGCAGTGTGTGACTGAGTATAGGCCTGGATCCAACAGCAGCCTACTAGCTTCTTTGAGGATTGAATCGACTGGCTAATGTCGCAATGGGATAAATGTGCCAACAGTTTTGGCAACTATTTTTGAGTACGTGTGCTGCGTGTAACGACATTTTTGAGTTCCCGTTACTTTAGACTAGCGACTGGGTTTCATTAGAATGCTCCTTATATACACGGTACAGAAATCCTGAATAGTTGATACCAACAGGAAGCAAAATGACTAATGTTGTATATGTTGACAACGCACTATTTTTAAACTATGGAAACCTGGGGCCACGTGCTCCGATTGGCTGTGGGATTGCCCTGTTGCTGTTCGACGGTTGATGCGCAGCACTATGGTTGTATTCGTTTGAAGAACAACATAATACGGTTTTTGTTTATGGACTAGCTATCCATAATGCGATGAAGTGCAATGATTGTATGAGGAATGGTACCCAGCAAGACGCCACTCACACCCGTAAACTTTTACAGCAACTCTCTGATGACTTGGCGAAACAGGCTCATTAGTAGAATATCATGGTGATAATGGAAGACCTCAAACACAATGGGATGCTGCATTTGAAGATACTGATCTCTAGCACTTTGAGGGAGCACTCATTGGTTAGTCTGGGAGGTATTGAGGGATGATGGCCAGCATCCATATAGTTTCCACCTTGACCAAGACCTAAATCCTGAGGTGGACTATGAACACAGGCTACGGTTTCACTGGTGGTTTCTGTGATGTGTAGCATGAGATCCTGACTTTCCCACCATTGTGTTGTTTACCGACAGTGCACCTTCTATCAGGATGGTCTTAACACTCGAAATGTTCATTACTGGACAAGGGGAGATCCTCACGTCATGTATGTCCACGCATACCAGGAACGATTTTCGCTTAACATTTGGGCAGGTACTGTGGGTGACCACCTGACTGGGCCACTCCATCTACTTCCTGAACTTACCGTGCCAAATTACCTTCACTTTTTGCAAGAAACTCTACCTGGCCTGCTGGAAGATGTTCCCCTGGACATAACAGCTACACATGTGGTTGCAGCATGATGGGGCGCCTGCACATAACAGTTGCATCCCTTTCCTGTGGGGATTATTCAAGGTTCTACTTCACCCATCTGGATGCGAACCACATAGAAACAAAGAGGAATTACTGGATCATATTCAACATGCTGCCAATGAAATGAGAGCAATGCCAGGAATCTTTTAAAGAGATTGGCAAAACACCATTCGATGTTAACAAGCTTGTGTCGCGTCAGAGGAACGCCAGTTTGAGGACCTGCTTTACGTAAACAATATATATATGGCCCTTTTCAGGGCCGACAAAATTCGTAGAAGACTTTCTGTACACAAACTAACAGCTGTTGATGGGTTTGTTCCCAGTACTCCTAATCACGAAACTACAATGGATGTGTCGGGACCCTGGTGGATTTGCCCCCAGAGTGGAAGGCTGACGCGCTACCACCAAGCGTGCGGGCTCCCTTGGATACATTGCGATCTATGGCAGGCAAAGTATTCGCAGTCATACATTATCCAGAGCATCCAGCAACAGGGCAATCCTGCGGCCAACTGGAGCATGTGGCACCAAGTTTCTGCAGTTTAAACATTGTGTGTTGGCGGCCTACACAACATTAGTAATTTTGGTTCCTACTGGCATCAGCTATCAAGGGTTAAAATTTTGTGACACAATTTTTCTTCGCCCTGTATACTGTAGTAAACAGAGTGGATCTTGAGACTGTCAGCTAGCAAGTGCCAACAGGCATAAGGCTCTGCTGCGTATGCTGGTGGCCTCAAGGCAAAAAAACTATTTAAATATTGTAGGTTGGAACTTCACTGTATGACGCTGATACTGGATCCGATACCTTCACTAAAAACGTATGTCGCCAGTCTTCCAATCTCTTCTTAGTTCCTAGCACAAACGACAAGATATCATTTTGTAAAGCTACTGCAGTTTCACAAGCAATGTCATGTTGATAAATGCTGCATGAATGTCACTTTAATATATGTGGTGCTCATTTCATATCACTTATAGACTTGGTAAATATATGCAAATAAATCATCAACAAAATGTGCCCTTTCACCTTCCTCTGCCTACATAAAACTTTTTATACCAATAAAATCTGTGAAAAAACATTCTAAATCTGTAAGTGAATATTTTTCTGGCAGAATGAACCTTCTTTCTGGAAACTTTTGTCAAACCATACCACATGCCACCTTGCTGATCCTGCACTGGTGCGACACACAGACACAAGAAGAATAAGTAGAATAAAATTTTCTCTAGTAAGCTTTACCCATTTAACTTTACATTGTATTAAATTATCGCAAAACACAGACTGCTTACTTTAATAATATAAATGCCTGACATGTCAGGCAGTTTTCGACCGGCAAGGAAGGGGAGGGGGGCCGAACACTTATTTCCAAACTTACCACAACATTGTTCCACTGATTGAGTTTCAGAGGTAGATCCCTGTAAGATTGTATCCATTTGGCATAAGAGGGGTACATCACAGTTTCACTCGTCGGCCGTACTGCAATAGGCTCTGCCAAGTCAGTATCACCTGACTTAGTAATCCATGCAACCTAATAAAATATATAGTCTTTTTAAATATTTGAAAGCATTTTACATTTAGAAGCCCGTAAGGACTCAAGTCAAATATTTATGTAAAAGAAAATTTTTAAGTGAAATGACAAGTAAGTGTGTGTGTCTGGATCTAGCCTGTAATATTCTAGTCACGTCTTAGTGAGGACTGTCACACCCATAATATTACTGGTCAGACAGTCCTCACTAAAATGTTGTGATCAAAACATTACGGGCATGGCATTCTTTCCATCAATGAAGCTAACATAATATTACATGCATGGACACAAAGTGTTAAGTTCACCGGAGTGCTACGTTTATAATGACAAAACACTGTCAATAATGTCAGCTTATTTGAGAGACTAGCAAAGGTTATTAGTATAATAATTTAGTTTGCACAGTCTGAATAAGTTAAATAATCTAGAGCATACATATTTATTACAACTGGTTTTAGCCAACAGACAACTATTTTAAAAATTAATCTTGCAGGCACATACTATTCTGATGCTGCAGGAGTGTAATTCACAAAGCAAATGAAATTGGCTCACCTCAGGAGAGAAATCTGCTATATGAGACTTCTCTTTCTCTAAGGCACTACGTGAAACAAACAGTGGGAAATAACAATTCTGAACACCAAGTTTCTTAATCTCACAGTCAAAGTAATCTTTTATTCTTTCCCAAACAGCAAAAGACCATGGACGTAGAACATAACATCCACTGACATCATAGTATTCAATTAGTTCTCCTTTGGTTATAACCTGGAAGACAAGCATACTTGTTACAATTTAATAATTAATTATGTATTCAAACATATAAAAAGCCAACATGAAAATTGAAATAAACAAATGGCAATGCCTTTACACACACACACACACACACACACACACACACACACACACACAACCACACAACCACTGTATTTGTGGGCAGAATAGAGGTATTAGTAAACAATAGCACTCAACATTCATAAATAACTATGGTGGCTTTGAAGTGTTAAAACAACTTCTTCTTTCAGTATTTGGCAGGGGGGAAAAAAAGGGGGAAAAAAAATTAAGAATCCACATCAACGGAAAATTACAATATAACATGCGTGTTCAAAATACGGTTAGTAAAGATGGAGCACTTGCTTTGATCAAAGACTGTACACTGGCTGTGGCATTCTCCGAACAACTGTTTTGCCATTCATTTACCACTGATTACAAAAATCATTGGAAAACTAAATTCAGATGGGTGGTTGGGGATTTAACTTCAGTCTTCCAGAATTTAAGTCAGAACATATATAAAAAGATAACTGATAAATACAGGTCAATAAGCTCTACAACTTACATACTTAATACCATTATTAAGAATTATGTGCTTTCTCAGGTTTTATCGGCACAATTGATTAATGGTGGATTTTTGGATGTGTGGACAGGCTGATTCAATTTATGTACACACTTAACAGTGTGCTTGGATTCCAGGCAGAAAGTACACATATACAACAGAGTACTAACACCTGAAGAACATAATTTGCTCAGTTGTCAAAATAGGGCGCATAAAATGGAATTAAGAACTCAACTGTAGACCTGAAAGCACACAACAATGAAAATTTTTGTTTCCAAAAACTATAAAAAGTACAAAGCAATATTAAAAATTTGGCAATAGCAACCACCTGGTACCTTCCTTTGCATGGTAAACGGGCCTCTTAAATGTGTGGTACAGAATTCCCATAAAAAGTCTTGTCAATTGACCTCTCACTAAATGATTGACTGTATATCAATGCTGAAAACATCATAATGGCTTTGTGGAAAATATAAGGGCCGCTGAACATTATTCTGTACAAGCTTTGGATGCTGCACTTAATAGAAAAGCAAATCAAATAATAATATTGATTACCTAGTATCATCAAGGAAGACAATGGTTTCCAACTGCACGCTGTCCTGGTGACTACATCTCTAAACTCACCCATGACTTTGCAAGTCCACTTCCAAACACATCTCTACGACCACTATAGAATGATCCAATCTTAATGATACCACCACAGAATCTTTAAACAACATTTATTTCTTCCACACTTTCTTGCACAGCAAACTCTCTTTTTAGTATCTAACTGGATACCACAATCCACCATCCCCACCACCGTACTACTGTTTCATGACATTTCCATCTAAATATCTTATGTTGTCCTTTGTCTCAACTGATTTATCACTTATATATAGGGTGATCCCGGAGAAATGTTACATAATTTGTGAGGCGATTCTACATGTGAAAAGAAACCCAAAAAAGGCCTAGGAACTTCTGTCTGATTTTTGATCATTACAGAACTGGAGTGGGTTGAAGTCTACACACATCCTTGAATGATTATGACGACGTGTGTGAATGTTACTTACCAGCCCCCCATCCACCTTAATGCACTTGTCAACGCATTGAAAGGTGTTTTGTGTAGCACATTGATAATCATCTTAGCAGTCTTGGTCCAGTCCCATAAACAAAAGTATAATGGGGTTAGGTAGGGTGATATGACAGGCCAGTTAATGGTCTACCATGGCCGATTCACCATTGAGGAAATGTGTTATTTAAATACTGAAATACTTGCCTGGTACAATGAATTGGTGATCCCTCATGTTGGAGGTACATTTGCCATCATTGCTCTAATGTTACATCTTCAGAAAGTGCAGGTAGGTCTTCACATCAAGAAATGTGTGTATGCTGTGGCTGTCATGTGATCTAGCAGGAATACAAGCCCGATCCCCAGGTCATCAATTGTACCACACCAGACGTTCACTGAGAACCTAACTTAGAATCTTATTTCCCTAGTGTCATGTTGGTTCTCAATCGTCCATTTAACAGAATTGTGGATACCATTGCATATAAATGTAGCCTCACCTGTAAATAAAGTGCATTGAACGAAACTGTGCACAGCCAACCGTTCACAAAATTGTTGTCTGCTTGCTGAGTCACCTGGATTCAGACGTTACATGGGGTACAAGCCCTCAGATTGTAACATATGCCACTCTCACATTTGTGGTGCAATATCAAGCTGGTGGCTAGTCTGCCACTAATTGATGGTGGGACTCTGTTGTACCATTGGAAAAATGTCTTCCCTTCCCGCAGCTGTTTGGGTGGCCTCACATTCTGATGTTAGATATACACTGGCTAGTGCTCCAGATTCATGTAATGTTTGAAAAATCCTAGGAAATAACCTGGCACAGGGGGTTTGTTGATCAGGGAAATATCTATAGTATTGTCACAGGCATATGGGTACTGTCATTACAGTAAACATACATACATATATACATATAATAGAGGGAAACATTCCACGTGGGAAAAATATATCTAAAAACAAAAATGATGTGACTTACCAAACGAAAGTGCTGGCAGATCAATAGACACACAAACAAACACAAACATAGACACAAAATTCAAGCTTTTGCAACTAACGGTTGCTTCATCAGGAAAGAGGGAAGGAGAGGGAAAGACGAAAGGATGTGGGTTTTAACGGAGAGGGTAAGGAGTCATTCCAATCCCGGGAGTGGAAAGACTTACCTTAGGGGGCAGAAAATGCCAAACCAGTGAGAAAGGCATGATGTTGATTTTATTATTAAAACATGGCCTATACAATTAGTTCAATATGAGCAATAGAGATGACGACGAGATGCTGTATCAATAAAATGACATACTTAACACTACTTGCACTAGTTCTGCTGCAAATATGAGCAATGTGTTCCTCGATACTGGCCTTCAGATCAGGTAGAGACATAATGTATTCTTGGTAACCACATTCTTTTATTTAGATGCCCAAGAGTCAAACGTCACATGGGTTCAGATCAGGTGATCTTGCAGGCCATGCATCTGGAAAACCTCTGGATACAACACATTCCTGTAAGGTTGCATCAAGCATGTCTTTCACTGGGAGAGCAGCAAGAGATTCACCCAATCTTGCATGAAAATAGTGGTTTCCACACAGGTGCACTCTTCAAAGCAGAAATCACATGCTGTACAAGCACATCTTGACAGACAATTGACAGGCCCTCTGGGTGTATTCTCTTCAAAGAGGAATGGAATGAGAATAACGGTGCTTGTGAATCCACACCACAAAGTCACAAATGGCAAGTGCAATGGCTCTTAGTGCAAAAAATGTGGTTCAACAGTACCCCAAATTCGGCAGTTCTCTGTTTTTACTAAAGTGTAAATGTGCCTCATCGCTCCATAGAATACTGCCAGACCACGCCATCAACTTCAATCTGTGACAGAAACTGAAGAGCAAATTCACAACATTGTTGCAGATCATGAGGTTCCAATTGCTGCACTATCTGCATCTTGTACAAGTACCAGTGCAAAACAGACTGCAAAACTTTCTATACTGTTGACCAAGGGGTGGACAACTCTCATGATAATGATGTTCGGTTTGTGGGGCACTGAACTCTGCGGTCATCAGCACCCGTGCAAAGTCCCAATTTTTTTCACTCTATAATCTAGCCACTGTCACGAATGATGATGAAATGATAAGGACAACACTAACACCCAGTCCCTGGGCAGAGAAAATCCCCAATCCAGCTGGAAATCAAACGCGAGACCCTGTCATCCACAAGTAGCAATGCTAGCCACTAGACCACAAGCTACGGACAACTCTCATGACAATGCATGAACACTAGCACTACCCATGGCACATGTATCATGTTCAGTTGCAGCAACAGCAAACTTAATAAGTACTTCCACCAGGAAAGGACGTCTGCCTCTTCCAGATGTTTTTGAATTTAATAATCACCTTCTTTAAACCATTTAATGACATTGAGCGTCTCCTCAGAATTTTCAGTCAGCAATACTCTCTCAATGCAGCACTGTCATTACTGCCATTCACATAAAACTGTTTCCCTAAAAGACTACTTTTCCTCTTCCTGACAGCCGTACTGTTTATTCACCTTATGGCTTGTCAACTGACAGTTTGGATGTCATACCATCATACATAAAATTTACAGTACCATAACTGCACCTGGTGGCCAAAACTGCGACAATTATTTTGTAGTGTAAGTCAGTTCCATTTAATGTATTAGCATACTGTTTCTATCAAGTTTCGCTGCCATATGATAATTAAAGGGCACACTGTACCTCCGTGAGCAGCTACACTTTAATTATAACCACCTGGTACATGCAAGACATTAATTTTGCTCTTACTTGTGAGTACCAATCTGGAAGATTTTCTTCCTTCCTTGCTTCCAGTCCCAACCGAGTTTGTTTCTTCAAGCCAACCTGTTCTCCATCCTTCACCTGCAAAATTTAGCATAAAACAAAATGAAAACATCAATGGCGTATGGGAATGGTGAAATAATTTAAAGACTTAAAAATATTACCTCAGGTTCTTTCTTAATGGCTGTTTGTTTTTCTTTGACTTCCTTTTTCTGCTTCTCCTTCCTTTCTTCTTTGGGTTCTTTTTTGGTTGCTTGTTTTGCTCCAGCCGATGGAAATTCCTTCCCTGTTATTTGTTTGTACTTGGCTTTTAAAGACAACAGCTTAGCAACTTCGGCATCCACTGTGACCTGAAGATGAAATAAGAAACACCACTTTGAGTGGGTGAATAACAATGGTTTAATCACATCCGTAAAATAAATTACCTGTTTTCACATCAACTATTACTCACTTTTTGACAAAGTCATTAGCCCATCTCCCTTCCCTCATGCGCATACCAGCTACCTTCCTATGTGCAAAAGGGCCCCTACCTATTCTTGCTTATGGGAACAGTCCCTGTGTACAGTACACACAACATCTTGATGCTTTAGCTAGTGCTCCAGCAAAAGAAGTCAAAATACTAGGCGAACGGCATATTTGAGTCAATAGCTGCCAGCATTCAAATTCAAGTAATACTTCGGAGCACAAGTAATCATAGTGTTAACAGATCAACCATATGATTTTTAACTTTATATTTTTATGAAAACTGAAACATATTTACAATGCACCAAAAGCACATACTGTTGATTATGATGTACATAATTTTAGCTTTAGATTATATGAAATGAATAAAATGTTCAAATCCTAGATATATCAGCACTCTCACTGGTAAAACTACACTGTGTAGGAGCAGACTTCTCCCTCTCTGCCACGCTTGTCCTTGTAAGCAGGAATGGGGCTTGCTTCCTCTGCTTCCTGCATTCTCTCCTCAAACTGGTTAAGGAAAAAAATGTGCAGATTACACCTATCCTCATGCTCTATTTCCCCCCTATCACTTAATAATGACATTACTCCCCTCACCAGTGCTCCTATCCTTCTCAGCCTAGATATCGATCGTATGTTACCCTGCATCTCTGTCCTTGCCATTGGCCAATGCCTGGAAGAAGATACCGACTGTACTGTCAAGGGCCTCTTTACACATTATTATAATGAAAATATAAGTCTATTTGCAAAAAATAACACATATTAAGAGTCTTAATTCTGAAGTAGTGTGCCCTTGCTCAGTCTATCGATCTGGATGTGATTCAATATTATGCAGAGGAATATTTATTTTACCCAATAACACTTCTAATTTACATAAAGATAAAACGGCAATTCATTTTCAGTATTTAAAAATTGAAATGATTAAAATAAATGGAAATATCTTCACAAAAATATAAATAATAATAACCTAACCTAGGAATTATTACACACAGTAAAATACTCAGGCTTCGGAAAACTGCTGCGTGATTTTACTTTTAACTAATACAAACTACAAGTGATTTGATTATGAAGATTCTCCCTGTTTTCATCTTATTGAAGTTGAAGAACTTGCACCAAAATAATTAAAAATCTAAACACTAAGATGAGCCTTCTGGAAGACAGTAAAATGTGAATTTATGTTGTTGTTATAGTACTGCCATTCCTCACATAATTATTAAAGTCATAAAATGATGTGAAACATGGTGCTGGAATGGTATGGAAACTTGCAAGAAATTTTAAATTAACTGTAAAACAAACTTTTTATTTTTTCCCTTCAAACAATCACAATCTTCACTGTCCACTCAAATTCCATTTCTGTTTTTCACTATCCCTGAGGAAGAACTTATTAACACACATTTAGGAAGTTTATGCTACCACCACCTCCCTTCTTGTCAGTGGCGGCTTGTGCAAAATTTCAACCAAGTGCTAAAATGTGGTGGCCTACAGCCTTCTGACTTACAAGTGAAGAAATCGTAAATGTATTGACTGTATTTATTTTATGTATGTAAACTGAAGTGTTTAAGCGCATTAAAATTTTTTTTATTAGGAATTTAACATTGTGAGGAATAAAATAGAAAACAAAAATTATGTAACCTGTGGGAATCGAAACCACGTCACTGAATCGCAGGGTTTGCGAGTCCATACTCTTAGTAACTCGGCTACCTCACCTGTCTGACATATGTCACTCGTCTTTTCCTCATACTCCATGCACAAATCTTCATAGATGATTTTGCCTTCTCATATAGCCCAATCAGGCGAAATATTCTAGGAACTTGAAAGGGACAGTTACATGCTTCTATTAACATATTTTGAGCCAAATCAGTGAGCCTCATTCCATGTGCACCTGTTGTTAGGTATACATCTACATAACTCTTTAAATCTTTTTCTTTCTAAGATCTACTGGAAAAAGGTGTCCTCAGCAGATCATCTAACAAAAATCATACTAAAAGAAGGTGGCATTTTGCACTTTTGTTGTATTAATTTTATTTCTTCATGAATAGCTTCAACCTTCTAGCCCATGGTCTAGAACAAAAACTAGTTGTGAACGAGTAAAATAAACACAGCAAAAGTGGAAATTGCCACCTGCTTTTAATAAATTCATATTATGTGGAATACAATAAAATGAAGGAAAACATTAGTGTCAGTTGGAAGTAAACCCGAGCTAATGAATTATCAGTCAGTGGTGCTAACCACTCGCCAACAGAGCCATTACTTCAACTGTTCCTAATAAACCTCTCATACTCTATGGTTGCACAATACATTACATGTAATTTCACAGAAAAATACAGACCTGATGCTGTAAGCAACATAGCACATGTAGTGCAGAAGGGATGAGGTCACATTAGAGCATCTAAACTCGAAAACAGACAACTGTATTCCTTCTTTCAGTTGATCATAGAGTGGTTGAATATCATTCCATCACTCAAAATTGGTTTATTGTGGATAGAGTGCTACGAAATATGTTTTTCTCCATCTTATTTTCATACCAGCACACATTCAAAGAGAAATGGGATACTTTAGTGTCATTTCCAGCTCATATTAGAACAGAAATGTCATAATTTTAGTGTGATATTTACAGTGTGCTGTACCACATTAACACATGATAACTGCCCACCACCGCTCCCCATTGATAGTCAAATAATGGTGGTGAAAAATTTTTCCGCATCAGAATTTGTTTCAGCTACCTCCAAACACAGAAAAACACGCGCTTTTATTACGTATATGGGTTCTTTTACACAGAGTGAAATGACCAACATTTTATTTTATGGTTTTGCTCATGGTGAATGCATGTGATCTATCACCTTCAAGAACAGTAAGACTTAAGAAGCTGTTAGCGAACATTAAAATGTTGAAATAGTTGACTTTCAATAAATTATCAGGACAATCCTTGTGTTATTAAGAGTGTATCATCACAGATTGATTTTTTCTGTGTGTGTAATCGATTTTTAGTGTGCAATGGAACGAGAAAGAAACAACCAGTCAACTTACAAGCACAGGAGTTTGATGGTGAATACGCATATCAATAAGAATTTTAACACAGTAATTCAGCTTCTTTTTCAGAATAGACCCCTCCCCCCTTTTGGATACACACAGAACTACATTGTTTGACTGGGGCCACTGTTCTAGGCCATCACAGCTGTGTACGTGTTGTCTGAAGAAGAGAAAAAGTTCATACCCTATGACCAAATTCTTATTTATGTGGTTGGCTCTATTCATTCCACTGTTTGCTTCGCTCTAAGGTTTTGTAATAATTTATACTTGGCTTTTTCACATCACTGACATTAAACGTGATATGATGAGTACACTGAGTAACTGTAAGAAATAAATGTTCATTTATGAATGAAACTGAATACAACCTGGTTAAATTTTATATCATGCTAGCTCATTTGCATAAGGTAATGTTGTAATTTGACATGAAAGACTACAAATATTTGAAATTTGAGTTATTGAAATAAAGCACAGTATACTGACACTGGTATTTAACATTATGATAATCATGATTCATTCTCAATGGATTATTGTTTTGTCACCTTGTTTTGAATTGGGCTATAACAAAACATATAAAGCTAGCACTGGAAATTACTTAGGTGTTTTTCTTACCCACACCGCACAAAGCAGGAAATTGGGGAATTATGTAATTATTGCTTCTTTTTACAAAATGGCATGTTATTCATCACTAAAATACTTATATTTATTCTTCAAGTGTAGCAACATACCTTTGGTGCACCTGTGGATTTCAGGTTTCTCACTTTGTTACCCTGATCTGTTATCTCTTGTGTCAATGTGGAAATGGCAGCAGTATCCTCACCAGCACCTGCAGTTGACATTTTGGGAGCAGTATCTTTAGAATACAGGTCAGCTTTCCAGTCCTCTCCAGTAATGGTTTTGAATTCTGCTTTCAGGTCCAGTAGCTTTTTCACTTCTGCATCAACTATACTTTTAGATGCCTTCTCAGATTTCAGTTTCCTTACAATATCTCCCTGCTCTGAAATTGCTTTTAATAAGTTGTTTCTTGTATCAGGTGCTACAGCACCAGCACTTGGCGAAATATTGTTCTTTGGTGCTAATTCTACTTTCCAGTCCTCTCCTGTAACAGCTTTGAATTCTACTTTCAGATCAAGTAGTTTTTTCACTTCAGTATCAATCGCACTTTTAGGTGCTTTTTCAGATTTCAGTTTCCTAACAACATCTCCTTGTTCTGAAATTGCTTTTAGCAAATTATTTCTAACATCAGGAGCTACAGATCCTGCAGAAGTATCTTTTGCTATACTATGGTCCTTTGATGCTAATTCCGCCCTCCAGTCTTCTCCTGTAACAGACTTAAACTCAGCTTTCAGGTCCAAAAGCTTCTTCACCTCTGCATCTATTACAACTTTATCTGCTTTCTCAGATTTTAGTTTTCTTACTGTTAATCCTTGACTTGCTATTTTTTCTAGTAAATCATTTCTAACATCAATGCTTGTATTAAGTGATGGCAATTCTAGTTCCTTTTTTACCTTTGGGACAAGGTCAACTCGCCAGTCTTCTCCAGTGACAGATTTGAATTGAGCTTTTAAATCTAGCAGTTTTTTTACTTCAGTATCAATTATATTTTTGGCAGCTTTCTCTTGTTTCAACTTTCGAACAGTGTCACCCTGTGCAGAAATTTTAAGCAAAAGCTCGTCTGTAATACTAGTATCCTTAACCTGATTTGGTGGTTTTTCTTGTTCCTCTTGAGTGATTTTTGGTGGATCAAAATCGATTTTAAGTCTTTCACCAGTCAAGGCTTTAGTTTCTGACCTTAATGTAAGGAGAGCCTTCACTTCTTTTTCAATTGTTTCTTCACTGGCATTTTCTTCCTTCAATTTACTAACTAATTTTTCTTGAGAATCTATTTTTTGTAAAAGTGCATCTTTAGCATCTGAACCTACAGTATACACAGATTCAACTTTGAATGAAAGAGAGTATGGAGTAGCCCCAGATTTGAGATCTCTTCCGGCTTCCTGTTGCTGAGTACTTCTGCTTTCCTTATTCCCAAATTCCTGTGAAAATAAAAACAGAAAGGCTAGCATCAATTTAAACATCATCGAGAGAAAATCTATTCAGCTTGAGAAGGATACTACTTAAATTAATTGGACTAAAACTTTAAACTTTCTTTAGGCTTTCCATCCCCCCTAATCTGCCCTGTAAAGACCCCCCCCCCCACTCTCTCATTTTAAAATATGCACACACGATTGGGGGAGGGGAGAAGTGGCAAGAACTAATAGAGAACAGAACTATGTCATTATTCTGAAGAACAGATGAATAATGGTAACATAAACAACCAAAGCCAAACTTATATCATAATACAGACTGCTATATCCCCCACTACATGGAAAGAAAAAGTGTGGTTGTAAATTAGCATGTATTAAAGAGTGCTACAGGATTACCAAATGTATACAAATAAAAACTTTTAGGTTCACCATTGACATTGTAATTCTGTCAGAGGCAGCAAAGGACTTGGAAGAGCAGTTGAACGGAATGGATAGTGTCTTGAAAGGAGGATATAAGATGAACATCAACAAAAGCAAAACGAGGATAATGGAATGTAGTCGAATTAAGTCGGGTGATGCTCAGGGTATTAGATTAGGAAATGAGACACTTATTAAAGTAGTAAAGGAGTTTTGCTATTTGGGGAGCAAAATAACTGATGATGGGCGAAGTAGGCAGGATATAAAATGTAGACTAGGAATGGGAAGGAAAGCGTTTCTGAAGAAGAGAAATTTGTTAACATCGAGTATAGATTTAAGCATCAGGAAGTCGTTTCTGAAAGCATTTGTATGAAGTGTAGCCATGTATGGAAGTGAAACATGGACGATAAATAGTTTGGACAAGAAGAGAATAGAAGCTTTCGAAATGTGGTGCTACAGGAGAATGCTGAAGATTAGGTGGGTAGATCACATAACTACTGAGGAGGTGTTGAATAGGATTGGGGAGAAGAGAAGTTTGTGGCACAACTTGACTAGAAGAAGGGATCGGTTGGTAGGGCATGTTCTGAGGCATCAAGGGATCACTAATTTAGTATTGGAGGGCAGCGTGGAGGGTAAAAATCGTAGAGGGAGACCAAAAGATGAATACATGAAGCAGATTCAGAAGGATGTAGGTTGAAGTATGTACTGGGAGATGAAGAAGCTTGCACAGGATAGAGTAGCATGGAGACCTGCATCAAACCAGTCTCAGGACTGAAGACCACAACAACAAATTGACTTGTCAGATAATGATATTAGTGTACATTTTCTCTCCTTTCTTTTCAAATTGCCCACATTGCCAGGATCATATTGTCACTGTATTTGGAAACATCTGTGATGCAAGCAGTCTCTGCCAATGGCTGGCCTAAAGAATTCTATAAATGAAGGCACTGAAAGGGAACTGTGATTAGCTTCTTTTGATGATTCTTCTTGAGTTGTCTGTATATGTAATATTCCGGTACTTCGATTTTAGTTGCACATTCCTCTGTATAATTTGGTGTGAAGTTAGGCATATTTTATGAAGACTTAATTCTGTAAATCCATGTGTTTGAATATTTGCACACTAATTCTGTAACTATTGCTTTAATGAAAATATTTGCACATAACCAAAATAAACAATTAATATTTCTGTAAACTTCTTCCTGTTACAAAACTTGATATGGCAAAATGAAACATTCATATGCTAGGGAAATTATTGAAGGGGAAATAATGATTTGTTTCGTGCGAGTCTTTGATTTAAAAACAGACATTACACAAATCTACTCATGAAAGTTTACAGTTTCAGGGTTGCCACAAGTTTCCCCAAGTGAAATTCCCTGATTTCCAGTCATAATTTAGCATTTCGCCCTAACAAATTTTGAGATCTCAGGGGTAAGTAAAGATACAAGTTGACAAAAAAATATAACTACTTTCATATTTCTAAATGTGTGAGCAAAAATCTTAAGCACTAACTGCAACGTTTTTTGCAATGAACTGTTTTTAGATGGAGAAAGTAAGCCAAATGGTATGTGTGTTTCATTAAGACCACTGTTGTTATTTTATTTCAAAAAAACAAAACACGCTTGGTGACAAAAATAAACATTTCATTGGAGTCACAAGACATAATTAAAGTAGCTTCACTGATTTCAGAAGTAAGTAGGCCTCTTGGAGGAAGAGGATAAGAAGAGTTGTGTAAACAAACACTATAGGTGAGTGCCAATAAAATGTTGGTTCAACTATGTTCATTAGTATTGGTTATAACCCACTGAGTTTTATTTATTATTTTACAAGTACTGCACAGTTTTTCTTTCAGAAACACATGAGTACATAGCGTATAAACTGCCAGTGACAATTTTCTTCTTCTTATAGTCCATACTTTCTAATATATAAACTACTTTTGGAGTGCCAACATTTACTAGAATAAAAAAAACGTCACACTGTACAATGTACTTGCAGTGTGACCATCAACTTTCCTGAAATCCATTATCTGTGGCCTCTGGCCTGCCGAAGAGCATGTCAGTCCTGTATCCATGGACAAACCATGAAAATCCACGGCATTACCCACACACACAAACAGACCTGGCCTGCACATTAGTTGCAAATGATGGGCTTCAGATTGACAGGCCCAATTGTCAGAGATACCCACAGAAACTGCCTACAGTTTTCACCCATCATGGAAGTCCACTGGTGCGGCCAGCTATTTACATGTCACAGACACAATGCTGATGAAATGAGACCACGGTAATCAATCCATGCAACAGATGACTTGTGCAAATACTCTGAGAATCAATACTAATGAGGATAGGTAGCAACTCAATGTAAAAATGATCAGCGAGGCACAGACACACACATAGAAAAGACACACACACTCTAACAACTAAACTTTTGGCCACAACCTTTGTCAGAAAGCCCACACACAATCACTCAGACACAACTCATGCACACACAACCACTGTCTCCGACCACTGCGTCAACAGTCTCTGAGAATCAAACCACTCCTCATGCGCCGGCCGCGGTGGTCTCACGGTTCTAGGCGCGCAGCCCGGAACTGTGCGACTGCTACAGTTGCAGGTTCGAATCCTGCCTCGGGCATGGATGTGTGTGATGTCCTTAGGTTAGTTAGGTTTAAGTAGTTCTAAGTTCTAGGGGACTAATGACCACAGCAGTTGAGTCCCATAGTGCTCAGAGCAATTTGAACCATTTTTGAACTCCTCATGCCTCCCTGTCTCTCGTCAGCAGCTGCTAGGCTAGTGGCAATAAGTGATGGCAGCATTGACTGCAGGCTGAGGGGAGTGGTAGGAAGGGGAGAAGTAGTAAGATTGAGGTAGGAGGGAAGCGGTAAACGTTCTCAGCTGCACCCAGCCTACGATGATGCATGAAACCTCAGTAAACAAACCACTTCATCCACTGAGACAAAAATGAGGTTTTCCCAGTCCCCCTCAAATTTCCCTGACGTGTTTGAAATTCCCCGATTTCCAGAACTTATGGCAACCCTGAGTTTATGAAGAAAGTAATTACTGACTTTTAAGTAGGAGTACATTTAGGTAAGCAAGTTTTTTTACGAGTAAACCCCCAAGTTTTTTGTAGAGAATACTTCACATCTGGAACGGTTATAGTAAAATTTTCAGGTCTTGGCAAATGTTGAATGGGTCTCTACAGAAGATGGAATAAAATTGGATTGCATTTTGAAGTATGTCAATAACTGTTATTTTCTGGTTTTCTCACAGCACATCAAGATACCCTAAGTTATTGCCTGTTCTGATTACAGCGCAGATTGTGACTGACTGTGTGTCTCATGCTAATTATGATGGGTGCTGAGTCAGAGCAGCTGATTCAATTATCAGATCTGGTTACCAACACATTACATATATTCAGCTTAATTTTCTTTTGTTGAACATTGTAATTATTTCACTAGGTGACTAAATACAACAGTCACTTAGAAATACAGTCAAGGTTGTGGGAACAGTTTGAACAGAAGGAACAATAACTTTTTCATTACATACACAGGCCAGCCAGAGACAGTGGTCCCGCGAGCGCGCGCGTGCTCGCACGCGCCTGTTTGTGTATGTACTGCATTTGTGTCAATATGTGCATGTACGTTGTCTATTTCAGAAGAAGCCTTCTGGCCAAAACCTTAGATGTTTATATATAATTTTAAATGTTTCTTTGTAGGAAATCATAAATATCTTGACATTCTTCTCAATTTCTTTGAAACTTTGACAACTTCGTATTTGAATATGCGAGTTTTAATATACACACTGGAGCACCATATGGTATATATTTATTGTAATAAGGCACTTCTGTAACCATACAAAAAATACATGCATATTCAAATGCAATGTAGTGTTAAATATCAAAGGAATCAGTGAGAATTTTTCAATATATAAGGTTTTGAACAAATGAACATGACATTTTATCTAACAATGTATCTCTCTCTCTCTCTCTCTCTCTCTCTCTCTCTCTCTCTCTCTCTCTCTCTCACACACACACACACACACACACACACACACACACACACACACACACACACACACACACACACCATCACACCATATGGTGCTCCAGTAAGTATAAATAAAAGAAAACAGGTGTATTCAAATGCAACATTGTGTCAATTTCAAAGCAATTAGTGCAAAACTTTCAGAAATGTACGATTTTGGACAAATGAACTTTTACATCTACATAACTAAAAATGTTAATGTTCATCTGTTCAAAATGTTAAGTTACAGATTGCTGTAACAATAACCAAGGCTCAAGATCAGTGAGAGGGGAAAACAGGAAGTGAACAGGGAGTGGGAGGAAATGGACATAGAATGCAGAATGGATGGGATAGGAGGGGAGGGGGAGGGAGAGGTGGGGATAGACATAGAAAGGGGGGGGGGAAGAGATGGTGGGCAGATAGGGGGGCAAGACGAGAAGAGGGGCAAGAAGAGAAGGGGGGAGAGAAAACAGACAATGAGTATTTATTATTCTCATTTAACCCAACCGACCCACAACAATGCATGGCTACTGAACAGATAGTATGTAGAAAAAAAGTAGAAACAAAAAACTATTAAATGTTAAATATGACATCAGATTCCAAATGTTCGACATTAGCATTTTGGAGGTTATTTTTTAACCACTGTTTATAATGAAATGAAAATGTATGTAGATTTATAAAATAAAGGCAATTTAGTACGATGCCAGCAATGCATACAATACTCATATAAAATAATTTGATATTTACAGACTAACAAGATAATTACTAAATAAATCGTTGACTCACTAAACAATTACAAATCCAAAATCACCTGACAGAAAAGGAAGTAGTACAGAAAAATGTGGGAATAGACATGGACACAATAAGGAACTTAAAACAGATGCAACTGGAAAAGAAGACTTCCAGGACAGGAGAAAAAAAGCAAGAACTGGAAGAAAGCAGACATGAGAAGGAACAACATTCTTGAAGAATGAAAGAAGTGTGACCTCAAAGGAAACTGCAGTTGGAAACAAAGCTGATTTACTGTACACTCTAGAAGAAATATTCAAAATAAATAAGTAAGTAAAGCTTACAGAATACTCACAAATAAGTGTTGCAGTTTGACAGAGTTGGTAAGCAGTAGCTTCTTTGTGGAACTGCTGAAGGCCACTCAATATAGTTCGTCTGAGCAAGAATTACAGCAGTCACAAAACTGTTTAAAAACTGTCATGACCGGCTCCAAGTCTGACATGTAGTGAGAAAACAGAGAAAGAGACAGTCTTGTTGAGCAAAAAAAGTTGTACATCTGATCCCAATATTCCCTCTGAATATTAGTTTCAATTTTAAGCCCTCTTAAATTTGGCCAAAACTGTCATACATTTTGAATGACTCTTTGCAGTCTGTTAGTAAAGGGCAATGACTACTCTGTATCTTGAGATCAAATTTTACATAGTTTAGCATTAGTATATTAGGAAACCCAGTGCAAAATTTCATCCAGAATTAAAATGGTAGGATGGGGATCACTGCTGGACTTTCTGTGGAATGACTGACAGTATTTTTAGTTGCTGTGTATACTACTTTCAGCTTACACATAGTGATGTTTCCAGCACAACCAACCGAGTATAAGATTGAAAAGGGATGCTTGATTGAGCTTATAAATAGTGGATGGCCTCACTCAAGGTCAAATTTCTACAGTAGCTTGTACAAGGGCTAGAAAGTTTTAGGGTGAGCTCAGTTAAGAGGTAACTTGTTACCTTCATGAGGAGGTTCCCTTACTTACAGAATTTAGTTCAATTAGTGGGGAAAACAGATCAGAAGGCAAACAGAGCCTGTTTCATCAAAATACGAGAGAAATTGGAAGTGAAGTCGATGAACTGCTGCTAAATCTTGTCATTATTTGTATCTCAAAGTGGTAACGAAATATCAAGTCTTTCTTTAGAAGGGTAGACCCCACCTGATTTTTATGTGAGGAAATCATTGCAGGTGGAAGAGGTGGCCATTTATACAGGGTTGAGAAAATAAATATGGCCTACCACATGATCCACACCAGTAGAGAGAGCAGTCCGGGCTGTATCAGTGTGAGTGGAGCAGTGCAATGACGACAGTGGTACTCACATTGGACCAGTGGGTGTTTGTTGTGGAATGTTACGTGAGAACGAAGTCGTGAAATGGTGTGGTGACAGGTTTGGTGAGAAGTTTAATGGTGTCAACATGACAACATAGAGTGGCATGCAACACTTAGGCCAAAAATCAAAAAACATTCCAAAATTTGCACACATACCAGAAAATGTGGCTGCAGTTTACTAGAAAATGCTTCAGAGTCCTACCAACTCAACCTGTCACCAGTCGCAAGAGTACTCATCATGCGGATGAGTATTCCACCTGGACCTGCATATGCACCCCTACCAAGTGTGTGTTGTTTATGAATTAAACCCAGCAGATGCTCCTCCAGTTTCGTGAGTAGCTGTTCACTGAGATAACAATAAGGAACATAGCAGAACCAACATTTTATCGGTGGTCATCTATAGTGTTGGTTTACATAACTCTTCCTTGTCTTATACACTTCTTTCAAGAAGCCTACTCTTTTCTGAGAATATTTCTGAAATCAGTGAAGGTATTTTAAATCTGTCTTGCCACTGCATGGAAATGAGTATTTTTTGTCACCAGATATGTTTCGTTTTATTGAAATAAAATAACAACAGTGGTCTTAATGAAACACATATACCATTTTGCTTGCTTTCTGCATTTGGCTTGCTTCTCCATCTAAAAACAGTTCATTACAAAAGATGTTGATGTTAGTACTAAAGATTTTTGCTCACGGGGGAGAGAAATACAGAAATCCTTACAATTTTTTGTCAACTTACATTTTTACTTACCCTTGAGATATGAAAACTTGTCAGGGAAAAATGCTAGAACTTGCCTGGAAATCAGGCTAATGACAGGGAATTTCACTTGGCTAAACTTGTGGCAACTCTGACCTCAGAAACCTTGGTTGCCTGATTTTAGTTAGTTGGTTGCATGTTCCACTGATCAATTACACGGTATGATAGCCATTATGATGTGGAATGTTCAAGTGCACATTAAGAGTTAAAGATTAATGATTCTATTATTTACCCCATTCCCTTAAATGGCACAAAATGCATATACTATATTTATAGATTTATTTATTCCTATTCAATAATTCATCTATGGTATAGAAGGAGTTGTCAAGGAGCTATGATTTCAATTTATTTTTGAAGCTATTACTGCCGTCTGTCAGAAATTTTATTTCCTCTGGTAATTTGCTGAAACTTTTTATAGCAGCATATTTTACCCTTTCCGTGTCAAAGATAGGTCTTTCTTTTTTATAATCATGAATGTCGCTGTTGTTTTTAAACTGGTCCATGTTGTTGAGAACAAATTTCGTTAGTGTGTAAATGTACTGTGAGGCTGTTGTAAGAATTCCCAATCTTTTAAAAAGATGCCTACAAGATATGTGACTATGAACCCCACACATTATTATAAACACTTTCTTTTCAGCAGTGAATACTTTTTGTCTAAATGTTGAGTTACCTCAAAATATTATTCCGTATAACGTCAGAGAGTGAAATTGAGCAAAGTATGTTACCTTACTAATTTCTATATCCTCAAAATTGGCAATTATTCTGATTGCAAAAGTTGCTGAACCTAGTCGCTTTAGAAGATCCAAAATATGAATTTTCCAATTAAGATTCTCATCTATATGTACATCCAATTACTGGCTAGCACACTTCTGCACTCCCTTTTTCTGAACTGTGTCTTGCCTGGGAACTGAGCATGCCTGAAAAAGACATAGCACAGGCGATTGGTGAACTAATGTATGTTGTTGTGCTCTTCATGTGACTACTGAATATGCCATCATACCATGTGAGTCTATGCTCTTCAGTGTTTTGATAATTATTTGATTTTTCTCTGTGCTTGTTTCTGGTAGCTGCATATGACATAACTGTCTCAGAGCATCAGCTTCTAAAAGATCACAAGAAGTGATGTGAATAATTCAACAACTACAATCAGTCTCGATACATTTTTATAACTAGTATGCAGTTTTAATTTTATTCTGAAAGCTGCATATTATCTTGGGGCATAAAACATTGTTTCAGCCCTTCAGGTGTTAATTCAGCACTTGGTAGTATTGTCTTTGGTGAAATTATGTACCTGGACTGTTATGAATGTTGTTCATATTAGTTCGCATTTTCTGTTTCCTCCTGCCTGATATTCTTAATCCCACAATTTATCTACAGCGGTTCCTTATAAATACTTTGTTTTGCCTGCACTTTTTAATAGACAATAACTGTCCAAGTACACTACAAAGGTTTGTGGAAATGTGTGTAACTGTCATTTGTGTTGTATGTATTGTGTAATTTTTGTCGAGTGCACTCTTTGAGATGGGCTACCTACAACTGAAATTAACCCATATAAATCTAAATCTTTTGCTTTACTACCCTGTGATATAGTGGCTCTACTGTTAATTCCTTTTAATGTTACTGTTTGTTGTTTGTACATATTGATCTGACAGCCGTTATTATTCTTTTCTTATAGCTTGTCTCTCCGTTAGAGAACAACATGTGAAGATATCATTTACAGATGCTCTACTGTTTCAATGTACTTCTGTTGCAAAGTACACTTTCTGCATCACATTGGATGCTTCAAACAATCTATTAATATTAAATTCTTTCTTATGGACTGCTTAGCAAACTGTATTGTGAGGAGAAGAAAAATCCTATGATCTGAATTAGGGGTATATGTAGGGGCCCATAAGTAAAAGTTCTTTAGTTAAAAATTTCAGCGCTCATGGACAGGCTTAAGATACTTATGAACTTTGTCTTGATGTGTCATTTCTTTTGAATGAAACATTACGTTTGATACTGGATACTGGATGGGGAAAAAAAAGTGGCCTGGAGAACATAGTTCCAGGGTACAAAGAAAGCAGCAAGGGAAAGGAAATACAGTACTAACTTAAATATAGCAGACGCTCTGGGCACTTTTGGTCCCTGGTCAGTAAGTTACTGAAGGTGGATCAAAGCTGGACTGCTGTGTAAATCTCCTACAAGGTTCAGCCATCTGTATGGGCAGTTGCTCCATTCTGTTGGAAGTAACTGTAGGTCTTTCCACCTCCACTGATGCTGCCACAAGTTTCAAAACATTGGCAATGTAATGCACCAAAGTCAGTGTCTGATGAAAGAAGATGGGAGCAATAATGTGGCATGTAGACACTGCACACCAAATCCCAACAACTCATGTGGTCACTTATTCACGTTTCACAGACAGCATGTTGATGAAATGAGACTCTGGTGATCAATACATGCAAACAGATAACTTGTGAAAATACTCTGAGAATCAGTAATAAAGAGGATAGATCACAACTCACCGTAAAGGTGATAAGTGAGCCACAGACAGGTACATAGGAAAGACAATCACACTCTCACAACTAAATTTTTGGCCACAGCCTTTGTCAGAAAATGAGAGCGCGCACGCGCGTGCACACACACACACACACACACACACACACACACACACACACACACACACACACACACAATCACTCACATACAACTCGCGCACACTTGACTGCTGTCTCTGGCTGCTGTGTCAACAATCTCTAGGAATCAGATCCAAACAAACTGCTCCTCACACCTCCCTGTCTCTTGTCGGCAGCTGCTCGGCTAGTGGCAAATAGTGATGGCAGTACTGACTGCAAGCTGAGGGGAGCGGTAGGAAGGGTAGAACTAGTAAGACTGAGGTAATCGGGAAGTGACACACATTCTCAGCTGCACCCAGCCAGGGACGATGCACGACATCTCAGTAAACAAACCATTTCATCTACTGAAACAAAAACAAGATTTTTCCAGTGTTTTTTCAAATTTCCCTGACACATCTGAAATTCTCTGATTTCCAGAACTTGTGGCAACCCTAAAGGTAATATGGAAGAGAGGAGTGAACATATCTCGGTGGATACATATAATTTGGAGTTGGACTTTTAGTTTGGTTTAGGTAAGGAGCATTATCCCTGCAGTTTGATTTGGGTAACAAGCATCAGTAGAAAATCCAATTTATTCTGTCATGTGTGATGCACTCACTAGACTAAAGAATAAGCAGAGAACATTAGACACTGTCTTCATTTTAACAAAAGCATTTAAATATATCGACCATGATATTCTTTTGCACAAAGTGAAACATTACAGAATTAGAAAAGCAGCTGGACAATGAGCCATTTTATACCAAGAAAATAAGAAACAGAAAGGTTTCTTCCAGTGCCAATGAATCTGGAACAAATGGCAAGCATAAATTTTGACAAATTCATTAAAAACAAAAGGTATTTGTGCTCAATGGATACATTACAAACACAGCAGCAAGTATGGTAAAGCCAATGTTTGTGCAGCAACAACCAGTTGACATACTTTAAATTTGAGTATTCATCATCAGCAACAGCCAGTTCCTAAAGCTGAAAAAGCAAATGGAAGCTGTGGACTGCTCTACAATAATGAAGACTATTGAGAATATCTCAGCGAATCAGAGTGAAAAATTTTCACCACTTTTCTGGTAGCTGAAAGTGCTTCTATTCTGTTCCAGATTTTCTATTTAGAAGTGCCGTAAATCAGATGTGCTGTTATCTGAATTAGCCTGAGCGTGTGAGTGTCATTACCTTTACATAATTTCTGATCAGGGAGCCCATGAAGTACTTTGTGTTTTAGCAGGAATGTAGGAGTTACTGCCAGTGTCAGAAGTGGAACTAATTTTCTTTTTTTAGAATAGGAGCAACGGCAAAACGTCCAACAGGAAATTTATTTGATTTTTGTTTCGAATTATGATGCAGCTAGCAATAGGGAACGACACTCAGTAATTTTCAATGAGTATGACAAAGCTGAAAATGTTGGTGTCTTAAAGTACTGCACATTCTTGATAAATTATTAATTATTTTTCACAAAAGGAAATAACTGCACAGACAATATATTATTTTTCAAAAGAGAAAATAACTTTATGGACAATATCTTATTTTCCAAAACAGAAAATAACTGCACAGCCAATTTCTTATACAGATTTTTTACAGTGTAAGTTGAGTCTACGTTAATGAATTCATTGATCTATTTTTTACTTTCAATGAATTTGCACAGAGTAACAATGACATACGGAAACACATTTTTTTTAAAAAAATATATTTTTTTCAGTCTCAGGTTACACAAATGTTATCAACTGCTTATGAGTCACTTTGCAACACATTCCATCATCTCATGACAACTTGGTATTAAGTTGAAACTAGTACTATCATCATCTGTGAGAAAAGTTCAAGAAATTGTTTTAATGAGAATTTCCTACAATCATTTAACATTAAGTCTAAATATTTTAAGTCACTCAGCTAATTTACAAATAACAAGGAATCATATTTGTAAGTGAGACACTAAGAGCGGAAAATGTGTTTTATTGTTTAGGTAGCAAAATAAAGCATTTTAATGCAGACTGGAAATACTAAGAACAGCATTACTGAAAAATATGTAAATGCTGAATATAAATTTAAATGCCACGAAGTCTTTTCTGAAGCTATTTGTCAGGAGAGTAGCTTTATAAATAAGTGAAACAGGTGCTAAACAGTTCAGACAAGCTTCTGAAATGTGGTTCTCCTGGAGGATGTTGCAAATTAGATGGTTAGAGCAAATAACTGATGAGGAGTTACTGAATTGACTAAGGGCAGAAAAGACATTTATAGCACAACCTGACTAAAAGAAGGGGTCAATCAATAGGGTACATCCTGAAGCATCAAAGAATCACCAGTCTGGTAATGGTGCGGGTTAAAACTGGAGATGGAGATCAAGGCTGCAATACAATAAGCAAGTTCAAATGGATGTAGGTTGCAGTAGTTATGCAGACAAGAAAAGGCTTGTGCAGCACAGACTAGCGTGAAGAGCTGTGTCAAACCTGCCTTTGGACTGAAGACCACACCAAGGACAAGTAAATTTTACGCCCTTAAGCATGACAAAACAAAATATTTGCAGAGCTCTTTCTGTCATAGCCCTCTCATTGTAAACAACTCATCACAGTTGGATTACTGTTTCTGAACCATATTATCTCAACAAAAGGAAGGAAAATTTATTTTTACTTGATTTACTGGTCTTATGGTAGGTTTGCATGGGCCAAAAAGTTGCACATTGGCAACAATATGGCTCAGCAACATTGCCAGGCCACACTACCAGCTATGCAAACTGCCACCACATATTCAGTAACATTGCCAACTGCTGCTTGAAAATATTTGCGGCAAATCATTTCCAGGGCAGAAGTATTTATATGCGCCACAGCACTGGAAGCTAATGAAACTGAGTGCAGCTCTTCTGCTTTTGTCTTCTACACTGAAAGAAGTTAGTAACCAAAAGATAGAGCGGGCTTTGTAAATGTGTTCTTTCTTAAATGATCTGCTTCTGAAACTTTAATTCATGAATTGTATCTGGATAAACATTTTTTTCCAAAAGTTTACGTATGTGGTCTGAGAAGTGAGAAGATGTACAATATGAAAGAGTACATAAAAAGTTATCACAAACCTGACAATTAGCCTTTGGTTTTTGGCTACTGACGGTCTGTAAAGAAGTTGGCAAAAATGGACTCGAGGAATTCATTACAGTAGTTTAAAATAACGATCAAATGTTTATGTTAATGCTGTATTGTGGTTCATCAGCACAGAGAGACAACTAGGAGTTATATGTGTGTGATACATCTATTACCAGAGTTATGGGAAGTGGAAACTAAGGTATACAAAAGACTATAATAAAAAAAAGACACTAAGCAAATTGCTACCCATGAAAATGTAACACATGTGATGAGGTTAAAAAAAGTTTGGAAGTCTTAAAAACACATATATAGAATACAATGACGACTTACTGCTTCAGATCTGCAGTAGCAGTCTGAATGTCTTTTCCCAATTGCGGTTTTATAGAAAGAAACTTCCATATGGGAAAAATATATTAAAAACAAAGATTCCCAGACTTACCAAGCGGGAAAGCGCTGGTAGACAGGCACAATAAATAAAACACACAAACACACACACAGAATTTCTAGCTTTCGCAACTGACGGTTGCTTCTTCAGGAAAGAGGGAAAGACGAAAGGATGTGGGTTTTAAGAGAGAGGGTAAGGAGTAATTCCAATCCCGGGAGTGGAAAGACTTACCTAAGGGGGAAGAAAGGACAGGTGTACACTCGCAAACACACACACACATATCCATCCGCACATACACAGACACAAGCAGACATTTGTAAAGGCAAAGAGTTCGGGCAGAGATGTCAGTCAAGGCAGAAGTACAGAGGCAAAGAAGTTGTTGAAAGACAGGTGAGGTATGAGCGGCAGCAACTTGAAATTAGCGGAGGTTGAGGCCTGGCAGATATCGAGAAGAGAGGATATACTGAAGGGCGAGTTCCCATCTCCGGAGTTCGGATAGGTTGGTGTTGGTGGGAAGTATCCAGATAACCCGGACAGTGTAACACTATGCCAAGATGTGCTGGCCATGCACCAAGGCATGTTTAGGCACAGGATGATCCTCATTACCAACAAACACTGTCTGCCTGTGTCCATTCATGCGAATGGACAGTTTGTTGATGGTCATTCCCACATAGAAAGTGTCACAGTGTAGGCAGGTCAGTTGGTAAATCATGTGGGTGCTTTCACACGTGGCTCTCCCTTTGATCGTGTACACCTTCCGGGTTACAGGACTGGAGTAGGTGGTGGTGGAAGGGTGCACAGGATAGGTTTTACACCGGGGGCGGTTACAAGGGTAGGAGCCAGAGGGTAGGGAAGGTGGTTTGGGGGTTTCATAGGGATGAACCAAGAGGTTACGAAGGTTAGGTGGACGGCAGAAAGACACTCTTGGTGGAGTGGGGAGGATTTCATGAAGGATGGATCTCATTTCGGGGCAGGATTTTAAGAAGTCGTACCCCTGTTGGAGAGCCACATTCAGAGTCTGATCCAGTCCCGGGAAGTATCCTGTCGCAAGTGGGGCACTTTTAGGGTTCTTCTGTGAGAGGTTCTGGGTTTGAGGGGATGAGCAAGTGGCTCTGGTTATTTGCTTCTGTACCAGGTCGGGAGGGTAGTTGCGGGATGCGAAAGCTGTTTTCAGGCTGTTGGTATAATGGTTCAGGGATTCAGGACTGGAGCAGATTCGTTTGCCATGAAGGCCTAGGCTGTACGGAAGGGACCGTTTGATATGGAATGGGTGGCAGCTGTCATAATGGAGGTACTGTTGCTTGTTGGTGGGTTTGATGTGGACGGATGTGTGAAGCTGGCCATTGGACAGATGGAGGTCAACGTCAAGGAAAGTGGCATGGGATTTGGAGTAGGACCAGGTGAATCTGATGGAACCAAAGGAGTTGAGGTTGGAGAGGAAATTCAGGAGTTGTTCTTCACTGTGAGTCCAGATCATGAAGATGTTGTCAATAAATCTGTACCAAACTTTGGGTTGGCAGGCTTGGGTAACCCAGAAGGCTTCCTCTAAGCGACCCATAAATAGGTTGGCATACGAGGGGGCCATCCTGGTACCCATGGCTGTTCCCTTTAATTGTTGGTATGTCTGGCCTTCAAAAGTGAAGAAGTTGTGGGTCAGGATGAAGCTGGCTAAGGTGACGAGGAAAGAGGTTTTAGGTAGGGTGGCAGGTGATCGGCGTGAAAGGAAGTGCTCCATTGCAGCGAGGCCCTGGATGTGCAGGATATTTGTGTATAGGGAAGTGGCATCAATGGTTACAAGGATGGTTTCTGGGGGTAACAGACTGGGTAAGGATTCCAGGCGTTCGAGAAAGTGGTTGGTGTCTTTGATGAAGGATGGGAGACTGCATGTAATGGGTTGAAGGTGTTGATCTATGTAGGGAGAGATACGTTCTGTGGGGGCTTGGTAACCAGCTACAATGGGGTGGCCGGGATGTTTGGGTTTGTGAATTTTAGGAAGTAGGTAGAAGGTAGGAGTGCGAGGTGTCGGTGGGGTCAGGAGTTTGATGGAGTCAGGTGAAAGGTTTTGTAGGGGGCCTAAGGTTCTGAGGATTCCTTGAAGCTCCGTTCCATAGTTGTGATTGTAGATGTTCATATTAAATTTATGAATTTCATAGTTCTTTTTTTGTCCATCTGGTTATTCACATAGACAACAAAGAAATCTGGTGCATCTATGAATGTGTGCCAACTTTCGAAATGAAGTGAAATAATATTGCCACAGAGTGATCAAACAACCAGTGAAGTCAAACATTTTAAATTACACTCCTGGAAATGGAAAAGAGAACACATTGACACCGGTGTGTCAGACCCACCATACTTGCTCCGGACACTGCGAGAGGGCTGTACAAGCAATGATCACACGCACGGCACAGCGGACACACCAGGAACCGCGGTGTTGGCCGTCGAATGGCGCTAGCTGCGCAGCATTTGTGCACCGCCGCCGTCAGTGTCAGCCAGTTTGCCGTGGCATACGGAGCTCCATCGCAGTCTTTAACACTGGTAGCATGCCGCGACAGCGTGGACGTGAACCGTATGTGCAGTTGACGGACTTTGAGCGAGGGCGTATAGTGGGCATGCGGGAGGCCGGGTGGACGTACCGCCGAATTGCTCAATACGTGGGGCGTGAGGTCTCCACAGTACATCGATGTTGTCGCCAGTGGTCGGCGGAAGGTGCACGTGCCCGTCGACCTGGGACCGGACCGCAGCAACGCACGGATGCACGCCAAGACCGTAGGATCCTACGCAGTGCCGTAGGGGACCGCACCGCCACTTCCCAGCAAATTAGGGACACTGTTGCTCCTGGGGTATCGGCGAGGACCATTCGCAACCGTCTCCATGAAGCTGGGCTACAGTCCCGCACACCGTTAGGCCGTCTTCCGCTCACGCCCCAACATCGTGCAGCCCGCCTCCAGTGGTGTCGCGACAGGCGTGAATGGAGGGACGAATGGAGATGTGTCGTCTTCAGCGATGAGAGTCGCTTCTGCGTTGGTGCCAATGATGGTCGTATGCGTGTTTGGCGCCGCGCAGGTGAGCGCCACAATCAGGACTGCATACGACCGAGGCACACAGGGTCAACACCTGGCATCATGGTGTGGGGAGCGATCTCCTACACTGGCCGTACACCTCTGGTGATCGTCGAGGGGACACTGAATAGTGCACGGTACATCCAAACCGTCATCGAACCCATCGTTCTACCATTCCTAGACCGGCAAGGGAACTTGCTGTTCCAACAGGACAATGCACGTCCGCATGTATCCCGTGCCACCCAACGTGCTCTAGAAGGTGTAAGTCAACTACCCTGGCCAGCAAGATCTCCGGATCTGTCCCCCATTGAGCATATTTGGGACTGGATGAAGCGTCGTTTCACGCGGTCTGCACGTCCAGCACGAACGCTGGTCCAACTGAGGCTCCAGGTGCAAATGGCATGGCAAGCCGTTCCACAGGACTACATCCAGCATCTCTATGATCGTCTCCATGGGAGAATAGCAGCCTGTATTGCTGCGAAAGGTGGATATACACTGTACTAGTGCCGACATTGTGCATGCTCTGTTGCCTGTGTCTATGTGCCTGTGGTTCTGTCAGTGTGATCATGTAATGTATCTGACCCCAGGAATGGGTCAATAAAGTTTGCCCTTCCTGGGACAATGAACTCATGGTGTTCTTATTTCAATTTCCAGGAGTGTATTTGGACTGAATGTGGATGGAGCATCTATGTATCACAAATGATCTCTTAAACCAAGAAAAACACATTGGGAATATATATGGTGTCAGTTTGTGAATTTTGTGCAGACTTGTTCAAAAGTCTCTAGATTCTCACTCTGCTATCCCTCCAAATATACTTCTTCATCGGATTTGTAGTTAATAATCTGAACTTACTTAAAAGATCTATCCATGTTTAGTGAACAACAAATGGAAAAATAAGTTGCACTTGGGTAAATTTATCTAACCATGACATGGGAAAGGTCGGCACTGCTCTGTAGATTTCATTTTCAAGAGCTTCTGGCTTAAAAGAAAAACTCTCATGTGAAACCCACTCAGATTTCTGAAATCCAAGTTGAAAAGTTTCCTTGTGCCACACTCCTTTTATTCTGGGAAGAAATTCTTGGAAGCAGTTTAAAGCATTTCATTCAAATATTTTATTTATTGTATATACTATGGTAATTTTTTTTTTACTTCCACAGTCTTCTATCTATGTTTTCGAATTTATTAACAATTCCCAACAAATAATGTAATGTCTTGTTCCATGAGAAAGTTGTTCCTACTCATCTGGTCCAACGGAACTTGACATTTTAGAAGTAGTAGTTACAATGCCATCCAACATTCTGAGAACAGGTGTTGCATTGTTTTTTAAAGGCAGTTAAGGGGAGTTGCACATATTTCTAAAATTTTGGACAAGCATGTACTTGCTTTTACAGCAAGACATGAAAAATGACCTCTCAAGTGTTTTTCTGCAAAATCTTTTCAATCTTTTATCTAATGGGTATTAAGACTGAAGGAAGGCATCAAAGGAATTAAGAGATGGGATGTTAAGTTTGTTACTGATAGGTTTGAACAAACCGCAAGTACTATGGAAATGCTTCGGGAACTCAAATAGGAATCCCTGCAGGGGTGGCAATGTTATTTTCAAGGTATACTATTGAGAAAATTTAGAGAACTGGCATTTGCCGCTGACTGCAGGACAGTTCCACTGTTGCCAACGTACATTTCACATGAGGGCCACAAAGACGAGAGAAATTATAGCTCGTACAGAGGCATCTAGACAGTCTTTTCTCTCTCGCTCTGTTTTGCGAGTGGAACAGAAAAGGAAATAACTAGCAGTGGTAAAGGAACTCTCCTCCATGCACCATACGATGTAGATGTCAAGAACCTTCTTTAATAGGCTACTGCAAAATATTTTTTGTCTCATAAACTGTTCAACATTTTTTACGAGCACACCTATTTTTTCTTTCTTTCTTTCTTTCTTCAGTGGTTGGTATCCCATCCACAGTGACATGTCAGAAGCCAGTAGTGAAAACTTTTTTAGCAGATTTGCACAAGGCTTATTTTCCATGTATAAATTCCTTCTCCAATGCTGCCTTAGTGTGGGGTGTAGCTTTCTTTTTCTGGTCCCCACGTCCTCATGTCCAAAAGGCATTTTTACTGAATACATAAAAAACTGTATACATAAAAACTAGATAGACAAAGAAGGTAAGGATTTACAGTTTTATCAACCGTAGGTCATTAGAGGCACAGCACACACACTGTGGGCAATGATTCAGAAGGAAATCAACTATATCCTTTCTATAGAAACCATCTTGGCATTTGCCTTAAATGGTTCAAGAAACCAATGAAAACCTATATCTCATTGGAGAAACAAATCTTTGAATCCTGATAAAAATGAATCCAGTTAAATAGTTCAGTGATTACTCATTGTGAACAAAAAAACTTTGGGATAAAGCTAAAGCAGAAGACATAGGAGGAAAGTAACAGTTACGAGGTGGGTGGAGGCTCACTGTGCTTATTAAAGGAAAATTTAATATAGCAAAATTAAAAGGAATGTTGCTGGTAAATTACTGTCATTTATCACCTGTTACCAGCTTTATATTTGACTGCATTTGCACTGATCACAGTACCACAAAAATAAATGTTGGTTTCCAGGAAATATTACTACTTGCCACATAACTAACATAAATCTACCATCACTGAGCGTAGCTAAGTAGATAATGAGTTTAAGGAATGGCTAATATGGCAAGTTTTTAATATTTTTTTGAATTTACAAAGATTTTCTATTTATTTTTCACATCTAAATGGAGTTTGCTGATGACCTTTCAGCAGGCAACAAAAACACACACAGACTATGGGGCTAATTCTTCATGGAAATTATTTGTCTTATATTGTGGCTGTGTATGCCTTGGTTGTGGCTCAGTGGCAAATTACAGTCTGTCAATGCATAAGGTCATGGGTTCAATCCCTTAGAACACTAAGATTTCTATCACTTCTTTTACCTCTTGCAATGTTTGTTAATGTGAAAAATGCTGATTTGCACTGTAGTTTGAAGTTCACTTTCAACTATAGTTTCCCCAGTAAGTGGCTAGGTAAGTGAGTTCAACATTTGGATTCATGATAGATTAACACACATCACAGTGGACATGATTTATTATTACTAGCAATAAGCAGCACAAATGAGGAAATGTATCAGAATGTGAGTTTAACAATTCCAAAACTTATGATCAAGTTTCTGTAAGATGTGCAGATATCTGCTTTATACAGTATTTTTACGGCTCACTTTTGGTGAACACTTTCTTCACTTCAACTCCATTGTCACAGATGGTCATGGACTACTACCTGTGGGTTTAATGTGTAAGTAGAATGTGTTAAACAATGTCTCTTCCTAGCAGCTTTCTTATTTGGTTGAAATTATGTAATATGAGTCTCTGTGAGATTAATGCATATTATTTGCTGTGAACTAGTTGTTGGACTGTACTGCTATCATCTGTGCTGTATCTTGACATGGGCATATTTGGGCCGCTGGTTGGTATGCTAGTGTTATTATGGAACATACTCAGTAAATACCCCTTTAAAGTCACTGAATGGTCATTTATGTAAGTAAGGAACAGGAGCAGACTGAGTATCAAAGTTTGTGAGACACTGCATTTTATGTCACCCCATATTGAATTAATTTTTATTCCTGTTGCAGATTATTCATGTAATACTTTTCACTCTTTGTTTATAGCTGGCCATATGAATTAGGCAGAGGTGTTTCTTCCTACCCCTAGCTAATTTAATTTAACATGGTATCCATCAGTGGTTCTTGCATTTGTTTAATTTTATCTTACCCTGTTTTAGGGGAACTCAGGAATCAAAGTGAAGAATGAATAGTCTATAAGAGTTTTCTTCCATTTGACTGTATATTACTGCATTTTTCCTCCTGTACAATCAAGATTCTGGCTTTTACCCCATTAACAAGTACACTGCTAAAAGTTCTTAGATCACCAACATGCCATACTTGGTAAAGCCAGCCCCAAGCAGGTAAATGATTCTAGATGTCTTAAAGGTGTGTGCTGGACTTGTTTACCTGCTTTGGACTGACTTTACCAGATATGATTTCTTAAAGGCCTGAGAATTTTTAGGATTGAAACTTCACAATGGCTTAAAAGCCAAACTCAGGATTGCACAGAAGAAAATAGAGTAATATAAAGTCAAATGTTGGTATATTCTTAAAAAAAAAACTGTACAACTGTGGCTCGGCACCATAAAAACTTGGGAGAGAGAGAGAGAGAGAGAGAGAGAGAGAGAGAGAGAGAGAGAGAGAGAGAGAGAGAGAGAGCGATCTGAGAATTCCACATGTGGAGAGGAAAATGACATCCAGTGAAATTAGCTGTGAGTGTGAGTGTGTGTGTGGTATTATTATTATTATTTTTTTTGGAACATCACACAAAACATCTTTTCTTTTATCTTGGCTGTAGTGTAATCAAAATTTTTAAACATTGGTAATTTATATGGACTTATATTCAAATAACTGACACTCTTCAAAATATTAAATATTTTAAATTTTGTGATTTCTAAAGCTCAATAATATTTAATTCCAATGTTAGCTTAAAAGTACAGAATTTCCTGAGGTTTTATAAAATTCCCGAAATTCCCTACAGATTTCCCTGATTTTTCCAGGTAAAATGTAATTCTGTGAGAATTCCAGGTTTTCAAGAAGAATCACCACCCTGTAAATACCTTGTTCTGCAAATATCTTTCTAATTTTCTTGCCATAAGTTATGTTTAAATGCAGATTACATTTCTGTTTGGTGCTATTAATCATTTGTAATCTGAGCCTGACTGCAAGATGTATTTTATTGTCAATATATGATTATCATGGTTGAATAAACTATTTACTTTCACTTTTACATTCTAAACACTGAAGCTATTTGCTTCTAATCAATTTTAAATGGCTGTTGCACTATGACTTTCGGGGAACTGATTTATTAATTTAGTCATCCAAGAGATTTCCAGACTGTGGATTAAAATAAATAAATAAAATATGTATGAATGACCGCATGCTTTGAAAATGGGCAAAACACTGAAATCAGAGAATGAAAATTTGTTTGAACGGAAAGTAAATATGCACTGTATCATTTTTTATTTAGCAGTGCATTTTATTTTGCTTATATGTGCATGACAACTGGATTCTATTTGAATCCAAGTGCCTAAAAACTGTGTTTTCAGAGACAATTAAATTCCGTTCGAGTTTAATGTAACACTTGTGTTGCTTGCATCACCTTGTAAGTACAAATTCAGGCAATTTTTTTGTGTTCATCAACAGCTTATTTCCCTCAAACCACCCAGCTAGTTAACTGTAGATCTATTTACTGCTGCTCTTAGGTGATTTTGGGCGTTTCAAATAAGAAGGGTGCTTGTGTCATCTGGAAAAAAAAAAAACGTATTTGTTTGAGGCTCTCTGTCAGGTCTAGGTTATTTGTATACATGGGAGAAAGGGCTGATCCAAGTACAAATCCTTCAAGAACTCCTATATTTTTTATAGAATTTCTAAATTTGCCTTAATATTTGTTTACGATTCACGTTTCATTTCTGTTTCCCATGAGACAAACCATTTTAATGTAATGTCATAAACTTGGAGCTTTTTAAACGATTATAATGCCGGTGGCATTTTGTTTATTTTTCATTGTTTCTAGGGCACTTTTTTTAAAAAGTGTAATAGACGACATCAGTTACCCACTTTTCCTGAAGCGATGCTAAGCATCAGTTTGGATTTTATTTTGGTTCGAAAGTTTATTTAACTTTTTATGCAGTACTTTTTCTATTATTTTTCTAAACTCTAATTAATATCGGGAATGGTTAATATTTTCCTACATATTTTTTTTTTCCTACGGTCTTATGAACAGAGGCCACTTCGCAATTATTATACAGTTTGGAAATATGCCTGACCAGCAAAAACAAGCCAACTCTGTCTGCATTTCTTTACGATGTAACCTGGAATACCGTGATCTATTAAGACATTTTGTTAAAAATTGTTGCAAAACAAATTTTACTTAGTTTTCCCGTTTGTTTGTGATACCTCGTATCAATGACTGTTGTCTTGTTTATATCTACACAGTAACAACTGAAAAGATATGCAATATGCTGGTGATCAGTAATCCTCATGTTATGATTCAGTGATATTTTCCAATTGCAAGGGACACTTTGCTTCTTCCTTTATTCATTTTCTGGGTTGCTTAGTTTTAACTAGCTGTCTTTAATGCAAAATTGTCATTAATCTCCTTTTTTTCTTTGGCGCATAATTTTTTTACGGCTCTGAACGTCGTATTACAGGTTCCCTCAATATTATTACACACGCTCCACTAAGATGCAATCGTAAGCAAACAGGGGAACCGCAAACGGACGAGACCTCCATAAAATACGCAGGAAATATAAATATGAAGACCAACAGTATCAGAATTGTGCGATTTTCAGTTCTCGTTATTCTCTAGTTTGCAAAGTCAAACAGGTGAACGGCGCTTTCAAAAGCTCCTGAAAAGCAGCCGAGAATTTAAAAATCCGTGATCCTTCTCTTCATGAAACATATCATGATTAATATCACGGTTTCGTAGCTGACTGTTAGGAGCGCTAACCGCACTACAAAATAATTGAAAACCACATGTTGGGAACTTTGCCTGGACGCGCTGCTGGACGGCCGCTTGTTTTAACCAATTAGAAGTGGCAGTGGCTGTAATAATGTCGTCTACGGTTAACCTCGGCAGGAAAAATGTGTTTGTTCGAATATGGCAGTCGTTCGTAAAATATGATACGACGGCCTAAGTCTTTAAGCTGAAAAACAAATTTCGTATGTATGCACAAAGTACTTCAAATACACCACTGGTATTAAAGAGATCTGTGGGCAGCACATTTACACACATAAACGATGTTTTTACAATATCTGTGCAGTAATGGCGTTCTACAAATACGACCGCAAGGCCAATTACAAGATACGCCTGTGTAATACACGCTGAGCATACAAAACAACATATATTTCTAAACAACCACGATGGACGGCGCACTATAAAGAAAAATA
This sequence comes from Schistocerca gregaria, assembly GCF_023897955.1. Classification (NCBI taxonomy): domain Eukaryota; kingdom Metazoa; phylum Arthropoda; class Insecta; order Orthoptera; family Acrididae; genus Schistocerca; species Schistocerca gregaria. Next base: position 378,511,713 of record NC_064920.1, on the reverse strand, counting down.
CAATTAAAGCAAAAACTTTGTTTTAGACTACGGTGGTAAATCGTGACATCTTTTCTTACATTAATTCATTAGTTGCAAATACCTGAACGATAATCTTATAAATAACGTTGTGTCCCTTCACAAGTGACCTGCAGTTTTGCTTTCGAACATGTACGATTACACGTTAGACCACATGTTCATGGGACTTGACTCGCATTTAAACATTTGTGATATAATATATGGCGACAACAGTAACTATCGCGCACAAAGAATGATAAGTAAAAGGGCATTAAAGCTCCATTGCAACACAACTAACAATCAAGGTGTGCATATACCACTTACCGCTGAAGCTACGCAAACAACACAGACAAGAAAGGATGAGTATCCCAGCACCTGTTGATTGCGTTACCGGACTGATTCGAAAGACTCACAGCTGGCACGCTTTTGACAGTGCCACATGTGGCAGTTCAGTGAAAGTCACTTCAAGCGTCGTGTGGGTGCACGCCAAACTGGCTGCGAAGAACGACGGTTCCACGTTGTACTTCCGAGTTACTGTTTTACGTTTGTCACGGAACACGCATAGTTCGATACGCGACGTAATTTTACAAATTCGGCTCTCGAGTTGTATTTTCGTCTCCACCATACAGATGGATGGAAAACAGAGGTTGCTTTAAAAAATATGTAGTCACAAGGGGCAATATTAATAAGTACCCTGTTAAGACTCTACAGCATTATGACCCATAACCATTCTACTATTACATTTAAAACCACATTCTACAAAATGGCAACAAGGACTGAACAAGCACATTCATAATGAAGGGAAAGAAATAAAGAGTTTAACATCTCAAACATCAAAGTAATCAGGAATGTAACAGAACCTCTGTAGACAAAAATGGATGGAAGTTAGACAGGGCCTAACTGAAGGAACTGTTCTAGTATATACCAGAAACAAGAAACCATACAAAACGTAAATCAGGATGGGCAGATGATGTTCTAACTACAAGACAGTGGAGTAACCAAGTGTGGTAACATAGCAGTTGGTACAGTGGGCTCACATTTGTGAGGAACAGACCTGAAATAAACATATGGTCACCCATATTTATGTTCAAAATTTTTTTCATAAATCTATTAAAGCTATGGCAAGTTGATTTCTTAGAAAAGATACAGCCAATTTTCTTCTTCATCTTTTACCCACCCAAGCTTGTGTTCCATTCCTAACGATCATGTTCTAAATGGTACATTTCACTAATCTTCGCTACTGAGGAACTACATACTAACTTTCGTCAGTGCTGCAATACATTAGTTAAATATCTACAGAAAAAAGCTTACAATTTAGTATCTAGTCACATTCACATTACAGCTGCAACACTGGCACAGTTTAACAATGACGGGGAGGCTGGGGGGAGAAAAACAGTACCAGTGTTAAGTAGCTCATCATGGATTTTTCCTGTTGTGAAGGAAAACCACGGAATAACTAAATATGGCTAGCCAAATATGAACTGGAACCTTGTTAGTTTGAAATATGAGTCAAATGTCCTAACCAATGTACTAATTATCTTGATAAACATCTATTGATAAGGCTATAAAGTAATGTAAACAGGATGAATTTATATAAATTCGGTTAAAAGCAGGGTGAACAGAAGATATATTTGTTGGGGGACTTCCGGGAAACTGTCAAAATTGCATGCAGCCATACTGTAAATTGTGAAGGCACTCATAAATTTGTAGCTTGTGTTGTACCAAACTGAAAAACAATGTTCTTTTGAGGGTGGTTGGGCAGACATGTAGAAACAGTACTGTAAGATGGACTGTAAAACGGTTTTACACTTTTCATTCTTTATATCATGCACAAATCACAAAGGACAAAACACACAAAATTAGTGTGTACATCATACAGCCCATTATTTTGCTTCTTGCCGAATCAAGAAAAGACTAAAGAAGGAAGTGACTTGTAATAGGGCAAACCATCATCTGTTGTGCTTTGTATAGTTGCCTGCTAAATATGTACATGTACATTAGGTAATGACTTGCTTAACTTTCTGTCGTAGCTACCAATACACACTTGTGCAAACACAACGTCTCATCTGATAGAGATGAATGGGAGCAGGACTACCACTGATAAAACTAAGCATACACACTAATCTGTATTCTGGGTTTGAAAGAGAATAGCACTGCAACAATTCATCCTGATTTTTTTAAAAGGACATCATATTCACCATTGAAAGTACAGATTGTTTATTTCACAACTGCAGTTTCGGTCTTACGGCCATTATCAAGTGATACTGCGAAAGGTTTTGCTTCATCATGTGCCAAACTTTAAAATCCCCATACATAAATACATGTGATCATTGAAACTGAGCCTATTCACTGTGAACCCCAACCACAAAAAGTTAACCAATCCACACTGAGTTGGGGGAAGCATATGGCAACAATGCACCATTTTATAGTTAGGTGGTGCAGACACTTACAGCACGATCAAACAAATCTGAATGACAAAGAAGTAAGGGGCAGATCATCTCTCCATCCTCATGGAATTGCAAGAGAAGTGGAGGCTTTAGTGGTTTCAGACTGGCATATCACAACTGAGGTGAAATTGGAAAAGTGAAAATAAAATCAGTCCTAGATCAGTTTTTTACATACTGTCCAACATTGTGATTCAGAAAGCCCATTGAACCAATTTGTTTAATCTAGTTTTATGAATGGCACATATACAACAGTAACATAAATTACCTACTTTCTGATTCAAGCAGAAATTCATAAAGTTTTATTACTGTGTAATTCCCCAATCTCTGATGGCAACAGTGTAGTTAGTTTAAATGGGGCCAACTATTATTAAGAGACATTAACAGATTTGTAAGAAACATGTGGATCTGGAATTCTTAGTGAACAAATATGTGTTGCTTGGTAAAGTGATATACAACATTTTGAAACCCTCATTCTCCTCTTCTCCATAGCCAGTTTTTTAAGAAAACTTCGTACTTCAATATTATTCATAATCACAGTTCTCATGTCCCAGAATGTTTCAATATTAATTAGTGACTATTTCCTAAATTCAGAGTCAATATAGCTAAGATTTTTTCGATTCCAAGAAGTCTACTTTCACTAGGAGAGCTTGTTAGTTTGCCGATTATTAGCTATGGAAAACGTCCCTTTTTATCCATCTTTGGCGGGTTTTGTGATCCTAGCAGAAGTAGAAACAATAACCACAAAGTGGTACTTTGCCTTTATTATATCTATACAGTTTATGTAATGCAAACTTGCTACTCACCATATAGAGGAGAGGTGTGTCACAGACAGGCACAACAAAAAGACAGATTCATGTGGGGCTATATTGGTGGCCAAATCATTCGCTTGAATTGTCCAAGATGCTCTTCAAACCAACCACAAACAATTCTGGCCTGGTGACATGACATCGTTGTTTGAGAACAAGAAGCCCATGAATGGCTATGAATGGTCTTCAAGTAGCTGAATGTAACCATTTCCAGTCAATGATTGATTCAGTTGAACCAGAGGACCCAATAAATTCCATGTCAACACAGTCCACAATGTTATGGAGCCACTAGCAGTTTGCACAGTGTTTAATTCACAACTTGAGTCTGAGGCTTCATGGGGTCAGCTCTACACTCAAACCCTACCATTTGCTCTTATCAACTGAAATCAGGACTCACCTGACCAGGTCACAGGTTTCCGGTCTTATAAGGCCCTGGAGAGGCACTGCAGGCAAAGTTATGCTGTTAGCAAAGGCACTAGCATCAGTCATCTGCTGCCATAGCCCATCACCACCACATTTTGTTGCGCTGTTCTAATGGATATGTTGTCGTATGTCCCACATTGATTTCTGTGATTATTTCACGCAGTGTTGCTTGTCTGTTAGCACTGACAACTCTATGCAAATGCCGCTGCTCTTGGTCATAAGTAAAGGTTGTCAGCCACTATGTTGTCTATGGTGAGAGGTAATGCCTGAAATATGGTACTATCAGTACACTTTTCACACTGTGGTTCTCATAATACTGGATTCACTAACAATTTCTGAAATGGAATTTCCCACGTGTCTAACTCCAACTACGGTTTGCGTGCATCTAGCCCCAATTACCATTCTGCGTTCAAAGTTTGTTGATTCCTGTTGTGTAGCCACAAACAAGTCAGACACCTTTCCACATGGTCTTCTGAGTACAAATGACAATTCCATCAATAGAGTGCCCTTTTATACCTTGTGTATGTGATACTGCTGCCACCTGTATATATGCATATCACTACTCATGACTGGTCACCTCAGTGAATTTTGTATCCCTTGATTTTGCTATTTTCGTGTTACAAATTAGAACATAACAACAGGTTTTATTCTTGTTCTTACTCACTTCTGTAAGCAATTGGCAGGACAATAATTAAGTCAGTTGGTAGCAATCACTTGTAATGTTAACATCTCTGCGTCATTAATGATGCCCTGATTTAGTTACCGAAAAGTAGACCTCACGTTATAATCAGCCCTTCGTCTGTGGGTATCAAACATTATATTAAGGTAACATATTTACATATCAGTGTGTGGGTGAAGTGTATATATGTATGATATTCGTTTATCTTTACCTAATCGGCCACCAATGAAAGGTGAAACAGTTTATTAATAAATATGGTGTGCCAATTTGGTTTAAATATTGAGATTATTGACTGTTAAAAAGCTAACTTATAACAATAGTGGAAACTACTGGCTGGAGCAACACATAAAATAAGGGAAAGACAACCACTCACCTATAGTGGATCAATGCGTGGAACACAGAAACACACAACTGAAAACAGCATTCACACTAGCTTTCAAGCACTAGCTCTTTTTCTAGAAGTAGTACACAAATTTACACACACAACTACACAGACACCCAAACATACACTCCCGTGACCATGACACAACTTTTGCCATGGCCACTGGAGCTCTGATGTAACGTGTTGATTCTGCAGAATAAAATGTTCCACTTCTACCCATGTGGGCTCACCGAAGATGTTTGATGAAACAGGAAAAGTTGTTTAGGCAGTTGTTAAGTGTGGAACATCCCACTGAGCATGTTCTGCTCTTTGTCTTATGTGTAAATTTGGTCTAAAAGGTATCAGCTCAGAACATCAATGGCGAGTGAGCATCTCCACATGCTGTGGAGCCCACTTACACTTTGGCATTGCAGCTTGGTGGTGCCTTGGAAGCAATGGAACAAAGGGCGCAGGCGATAATGTCAATGCCAGAACAGTTGAACATGACAGATGGGAACAGTCATTTTGTAATGTCAAATTGGTACGGCAGTACATGTTATAATCTATTGTGAGCTACAAGATATGCGTGATCTGTATACTTGGAATTATAATATAGAAGAGTTACTACAAAACTGATTACACCATTTTAGTAGCTTGAATACATTGGAACTCTTTCAGCAACCGCCCAATACAAAAGCTGAAGTAGTCACACATTTTGACGTAGCAGCACTGCATAGGAGGTCCATAACAGCAAATACCTTCAAGAATGGCAACCGGAAGATACTTCTAACCATTTACTTGTGGCACACCTGTGTGTGTGTGTGTGTGTGTGTGTGTGTGTGTGTGTGTGTGTGTGTGTGTGTGTGTACTTTTGCTAGGAAAAGAGCTAGTGCTCAAAAGCTAATGGAAATACAGTTTTCAGTTACGTGTTTTTGTGGTCAATTCTTCAATCAGCTTTAGGTGGGTGGTTGCCTTTCCCTTATTTATGTAGTAGCACAGCAAAAATGTGTTTCAATAAATGTGAAGAGGCTGAAAACTAAGTGCTGTAGTGTAGCATAAAATTTTTAGTAAATATCATTCCAACCCAAAAATAACAGAAGACTGATCCAACACAAGAGTTTATGAGTCCACTCAAGTTGAATTACCAGATCAGGTATGCCTCGGCTTGTCATACAATTTCCATTTACAAAAAATAAGCAACATGCAGCAATTTTTAGCAAGAGTAAAAGAATCCCTTCTTCACCTGAGGACTTGATTTGGGAGAATAATATGCAAGCTAGACTCAACTGATGAAGGTATGGACATGGCTTTTCCTTTCATGCAACATGGGGTCTCGCAACTCTCCCATTTGCGACTCTGGAGCTAATAATGAACAGTGGAACATCTAGTCAAAGAAAGGCCGCAGTAGAAATACCCTGGAATGCTCAAAGCAAGGTCAGCACTCAACTGACTGCAGCTATTGGATGTTTATTTGTGGTCTAAGCCTCCTTCCTGCAGTTTATTTGATGTTTATTTTTACACAATTCTTCTGCTGTATGAATAAATAAATGATTTAAATGTAGTTATAACTTGAGCTTATTAGAACTTTACATATGTACTTTTGACAGTGGTAAAATGTGAGAAAGGTAATTTTGCTTTGCAATTGCAAAACTTTTATGGCTTTTCTACTTCTGTCAGACACATATGTACGAATTTTAATGGAGGAAATGTACCATCCATATTAATGAAAAGATGAGAAGTGCTAGTCAGTGAGAAAAACCTGCTAAAGATGGTTAAGGATACAGCGTATTTTTCCGGCTCAATATTATGTAAAAATCAATATCTATTTCTTTCAGGCACGGTTTATAATGTACATGTTTTACAGATTTTTTGTAGAGATCAGGTAATGCTGCACACTTTCTAAACAAATTAGAAGTATTTTGAATATTTTTGAACCTGCTTAGGGTTATTAAAAAAAATTACAAAGAAACTGATGCAATTTTTTTCCCCCAAAATGCTTACTCAAATTTAGTTACCATTTAATCTAATGTTATACATTTGAAGGAGACCAAATTTTCACCAGATATGCATGACATGATGGCTGAGGTACTAAACCTATTTCATTCCACCTATTACCGTCAAACGGGGCGAATTTGGACACCGGGGTGAATTCGGACAGTATGGCTTATTTGCTCTTTGCCACTGCATAGAAACAAAGAGTTACGTATTTTAACATCCGTGCACCAGTTATTTTAAGCGCAAGATTGTATTTATCACTTTCCACAACTTTTATTTTGTGTCAATTATTTCCCTAGTTGAATAACTTACGAACAGTCTCAGTGTTAAAAATCTATGCATTATTGTAAAGTGGAAATTTTCTATTGTTGCGCCAAGTGGGAAGTTATTGTAACCTTAACTGTCGATGCACTGAATACTAACAGCATTGAGACAATTTCTGTACAAGTTTGTAGAGTTTCTTGTGCAAGGTTATAAAATAACGACGGTTTTTGTAAAACTGTGTACTGTGTGGGGTGATTTCGGACAATGCCAAGAACAAGAGCAGGAGAGGTGCTACAGTACAATGTAATTATGACCCGGAACTTTTAGATAAAGCTATTCGTCATATTCAGAGTGGTAAATTATCATACAGAAAAGCATGAGATTTGTATGGTATACCTAAATCAACCCTACAAAATAAAGTGCAGCAAACACATTCGGGGGGGGGGGGGGGAAAAAAAAAAAAAAAAAAAAAAAAAAAAGGGAGGACAGCCAGTGCTAAATAATGAAGAAGAAGAAGATGAAATGTTGAAGCAAGGTATCTTGAGGGCTGCACATTGGGGATTTCCCTTCACTAAATTGGATATTAGATATTTAGTTAAAGGCTACCTTGATAAATCTGGCCGAAAAGAGAAGAAATTTCATAATAATTTGCCAGGAGAAGAACGGGTGGATTTATTCCTCAAATGACAGTCAGAAGATCTTTCTGTTCGCTTAGGCAAAAGTATTAAACAAGCTCATGCAGAACTTATCTGCAATACATAAAATTCATTATATCATTTCATATCACTTATTCGTAACAAAGGGCTACCTTAAAATGTGTAAAATGTCACCAAAATCAAATAAAAAGCACGTAGAACCTTAAAAAAGGCAGTAACTGTCTGAATTCGCCTTCTATATATCGTAACTTCGGACAGCACGAGGTGACTTCGGACACTTTATTTAACTGTCTCAGATAAATATACCTACACGTACACTTTCTGGTTCTGGGATATTTTATTCGTTACACATATACCCTACCAATTCCATAACAACAAAACCGTCCGAAATCACCCCATTTGACGGTATGTATATTACAAGGATAAAAATATGTCACATCTTACTTTTTAACTTTTATAATTTTTTTCAGAATACAATGTTATTTTTTCTAGAATTTAGTAGATTCTGCAATAAAGCTTAGTCTACTACATAAGTATGGACTATTGTAATTTACAGAAAAAAATTAGAACAATGCTTTATACACAGCAGGAAATATTTGTACCTAAATCCTGAAAAACACTATTTGCGAGAAATTGCGAATGAAGACAGTCCAATTTTTTTTTACTCAGTCCAATTTAGCCACCGCCACGAATGACGAGGACAACACAAACACCCAGTCCCCAGGCAGAGAAAATCCCTAACGCGGCTGCAAATCCAACCCAGGACCTCATGATCCAGAGGCAGCAACACTAGCCACTAGACCACAAGCTCCGGACCCAGTTAAACTGTGCCTCAGAACATTCCTGAAGCGCAGTTTTCATCCTGCAGCATTTCTTCATGTTCAAGCTTCCTCTTGGCATTACTTTTAGCACTTCTTCCTTCTTTGGTAACTTGAAGAGTGAATCTTTCATCTTCATGTACCCGTCGTCTATCACATGCAAGCAACTGATCTTCCATATTAGAGCCACATTTTATGCCTAAATTTCTCAGTACTTCCAAACTTCTTATCACTCCATCATTGAAACATATCTGTGCATCTAGTACATCTATGTTTAATGTATTTAGTCCTACAAAAACATTCTTGGGTAATCTTCCCAATATGCAACGGTTGAAACTTTCATTTGTATTCTGAGTGCCTGCACGAAGACATTTACTGAGCAAAACAGGGTCACTCAGGTCTCTAAAAATTGGTTTTATTTCATTCATAACAGGTTCAGGAAGCGAATGATTATGATGATATATTTGACCACTTTCTTTCAAATTTTGGTAACCACGCCAAGAATCTGCTCATTTAGGGCAAAATTCATGAACAGGGTGGTCATCTATGGACAACTTATGAAAGTAGATGGACCATACAGCTTTTCTCATTGCTGAAACATCATTCAGAGGTGTAGTTTATCTAATAGCCAGTCCACAATAACTCTAGAGGAAGTCTACTTCAGTTTCTGTCAATCTGCCACGGCCACAAAGATATTTTCCAGCACATAGCAACTTTTCTTTCATTTCTCTTTGTAGCTTCCTCAATCTAGAACATGTCTTTTGCACATGTCCACAACACTACAGTTTTGTTACCAAGGTCTCACCATAAACATTGAACTCATTAATTTTACTGAAAGCTTTTGAGTTCCCATCGCCTAGGTACTTCGTATATCTAACATTATAAACAGGCAGCGACCTCCATCACACTCCATACCTCCACTGTAACCATCATAATTCTTAGAACACTGGTGTTCAGTATGTCCTTCAGTGTTACCATGGCAGGTGTGGCAGTACTTAGATAAGCACTCAACATCAAATTTTCCATTCTCTAGAGAAATAGCACTTAGAACACCATTCAAGGAAAGATGTCCTCGACGTTGCCATGTCCCATCATGTGCAACAGCAATGTCCCTGGTTCCACTAATATTGACAGTTTCTTCTCCTGAACATTTAATAGATGCTTTAGACACAACCATCATGGCACCTAAAAGTATTTTTATGTACTTGCTGAACCTACTGGAATGAGGAGGAAGGTACCTCAAACCACAAAACATTTGAGCAGCCTTTTTTACGTTTTCCTATTGCATGCATTGCATACACTAACTTTGAATTCACATCATATGAATTAAGCAAAATGTTCGAAGTCATTTTCGAGGTAGATTTATTGCACGATCTACACAGAAGAACTAATTTTGACGCTAAACCCTTCCTGCTACTTTGTTGTTCAAGTACTTCTAGACAGCCTACACCATCACACTGTTTACATTTTGCCACTTCCTTTATCAAAGAAGATAAGATGCCCACATCAACAAACAGTGTCATTGTTAACACAAAAATTTGAAACACCAAGAGGTGTGCTATGTGGGAGTTTCTTCCCTGAAGAACTGATACAGAGGTTATTTTCAACAGTGTGGCTTGCTCTGCTTGTGAACTGGTTACCACGGAATTTCCTTTTATTTAATTTCTTGATGTGTGGCATAGTTCATATTTATTGCACACTAAAAGATATGTACTTCCACAAATATGTGTAGCACTTGGGCAACAAACATTCAGTAACATGTGAACTAACCGCTTCAGCGAAAAAGAAGTAAATACTAGCAAAGGTAATCATTTACAGATACTAGAAACCTGCAGTGTTACCAACAAATACAATTTATCATACTTATAATCGCTGGAAACAAAGGTCACAGTTCTTTTCGAAATAACACTGGTTTCTGTAACAGAAATAAAGGAAGCATGGCGGCGTACATGACCGTAATTTTAAAATTTAGTATATATAGGTCGTTTTTCATTTGAAACCCTACAATGTATACTCAAACCTCCTGATTTCAAAGACCCAGGAAAATACAACCACAGTAGACACGACAATGAAAAATGCACTACATTGTAGAGCAACTCAAATAATTTATTTATTTATTTATTTATCATCAATACATCTCTACATGTGCATCATTTGTGGCATGAGGAATATCAAGTCTACATTCAATTTCTTGCTAAGTTCTTTGTAACATTTCCTCTGTTATTGTTGCAATCACATTAGTGATACACTGTGGCAAAGTAGGAATATTGTCCACTAAGGTCACATACCGTTCTTCACAAGTACCTACGTGACGAAATCAAGCAGCGTAACGTCGGGTGAACGTGGCGGTCAGGCAATGAGTTCTCTGCATCCGATCCAACGATCAGGAAATTTCCTATCCAAGAACCTGTGAATGCTCCAACATGTCCAGATACACTGACCCATTCACTGTTTGTTCCGCAAAGAAGAACAGTCCAACAATCATGTCGTGCATTAGCCCGCACCAGACATTTAGTTTAGGGCTATCACAAACATGTTCAATGACAACGTGCAGATTTTGCAAACCCCAAATCCGAACATTATGCCTATTAACCCTTCCTGATAGATGAAAGGTTGCCTCATCTGCGAATAAACATCTTTCCAGGAAGTTGGCATCTATATCAATACACTGCAGCATATCTGCAGCAAATTGTTGTTGGTGTGGTTTGTAATTCGGCGTCAGATGTTGCACAATTTGCACTTTGTAAGCGCACATACGAAGACACTGGTGAACTATATGATGCAATGTTGATAGAGGTACATCAAATTGCCTAGATCATTGAAAAATTTACTTACGTGGGCTTCTGAGAAATGTTTGTCTGATGTTCTTCTCTGTCTCTTATGAAACCCCAGAACGTGCACTGCCAGAATGTTTCAGAGCACTTTCTGTTGCCAGAAACTTCCTATACCATTCCTTAATTGTTTTCACACCAGGTGGATCGTATTCATACACACATTGATAATTTCTTTGCACAGTAATCGGTGATTTTGTATCTGCAAACCACTAATGCTTGTGCGTGCTGCTGTGGAGTCGCCATTTTCACTTCATGCACTCTGGCCACGATACTTGACACTTATGACACGGGAATATAAATTCTTTGAGATGCTCTACAATGTAGTGCATTTTTCATTGTCGTTATCTACTATGGTTTTCCTCTCTTGAGTCCTTAAGGAAATCAGGGATGTTTGAGTGTGACACCCTGTATATCAATGTCATCAGGAAAGAATACAGAATTTAATAGTCATAAAAAAATTTGATTTTTCCACCATTTATAAGTACTCCAAGCTTTACACTGACCAAAACGGACACTCACTACTACAAACACACGCTGAGAAAAGAAGATCCTACAAAACACTAACAAGGGAGAAGAGAATAGCACACAGGGAAGACGACTAGCTGAAGAAGCTAGGAGAGACCCATTCATTGCAATCGGCCACTGAAAGCAGGCACAGTCACACTATATAAGCATGGAACAATGGATGAGACATTTCAAAGACATTCTCAACAAAGATGATAGAGAAGGAGCACAGGTAGCAAGTCAAGAGCTCACACTGCAAGAGATGCCAGCCTGGTCCACACTCATTCCAAATGAGGTCTGAAACATCATTGAATCAACAAAAAGGAAGAAAGCAGCGGGACCGGACATGCTTTACAACAAATACCTTAAAGACACGGCCCATCTGCTAGCACCAACCTGGACAAAACTTTATAACAAATGCATTGAAACACCAAAAATCCCAGGCCAGTGGAGAAAATCAATAGTAAGGTTAATGTACAAAGGGAAGGGTGACCCAAAGGACACAAACAAATACAGAGTAATAGCCTTGGAAAACAACCCTTTTAAGGTATTCAGCAAACTAATCACAGGAAGAATAAGACAAACTTTGGAAGACCACCTCCCAGAATCTTAATTCGGGTTCAGGGAAAAAAGATCCACTATCACAGCAGTGGAGCTGCTTTTAAAAAACATATGGGAAACCATCGATAAGAAGCAAAAATATTATGCTGTATTCATAGACTTCACAAAGGCTTACGACCTCCTCGATCGATTATTAGTAAAAAGGATGCTCGACAAAACCCTGGAAAGAGACAGTGTCTGGACGACGATTATAATCTCCATAAATGAATGGAATGAGATAAGGATCTCGGACGACCTCGACCTGTCTGAATCAATAAGGCAAACAAACGGAGTACTCCAAGGAGACCCACGAAGCCCACTCCTGTTCATTCTGGCAGCAAAGGACATTATGGAAATCGCTCATGGCAAAGATATCGAAGCATATGCCTACACGGACGACATTGTGAGAGGCTCAAAAAACTTCAAGAAACTACAGGAGACTATGGAAGACGTGGAAAAATGGTGCACAAAACAAAAGTTTGTAATCAACACCGACAAGATGAAAATGATGGTATTCAGACCAGGCGGGCAAATCCTAAAAACGACAAGAATTGCACTACAAGGAAAGCAAATATCTATCACAAAAAATTACAAATATCTAGGTATAACACTCCAGCCATCCGCAAAATGCTTCACTAAACACACAACAGAGAAAGCGACACACTAAATCTAGACACCCTTCATATCAAAAATAATACCGATACTGACTTATGGGATAGAAATCATATGGATACACCTAAATGAAAAGAACTTAGAAACATTGGAAAGAGTAAAAGCAACCTATATCAAAAGAGCATTAGGGGCAGCAAAGACCACAAGATCAAGATTAGTCTACCTTCTCGCCCGAATCTTTCCTCATCAAGGATCTAAGGATGAGGTTCTTACTTCCCAACACATCAGCATCGGAGAACCTACTAAGATCACTACTCAAGAAAAGAGAGGGAAGTACCAACGGAATTCTATGGATCCGGGGCCATGATCGACCGCACTTGGACAGCAGCAAATTTTAAGATGAGACACGTATTTACAAGACTCGCAGTACACGGATTCCACCATGAAATTTGTGCAAATACAACATACCACGAACCGTCAAACCTTTGCAAGTGTACACTTTGTGGACAGTCTTGTGAGAGATACCATATAGAAATATGCAACAAGAGGACCAGATCAACTAGAGACTATGCAATAAATGGTTCAAATGATAATCTGTTATAATACCTGCACTGAATGTAATCTACTAAGAATTATGCAGACACTTAATACATCCTTATAATTCACTCTCAAATGTTTGTAATCTAATGTAAAACTATTATGGATATTTTGCTGCAATAAATCATTTATAAGTGCCCTGTATCCTTAAATGTATACTGCTTCTTCATGTGAGTTCGAACGTAGAATAAATAATGGTGTGAAAAGCCTGTTTTTACTAAATAACTAGAACAGTGTTACAATGAAAACGACATATTTGACTGGCCCAGAAACTGCAGCTCACCACTAACAGTGACATAGCTGACTGCTAGTATGTAATAAAAATTGATTAGCTTACACCATATTTATCTGTCAGAATACTATTATATGCATCATGAGTTGTAATATGAATGAAGATACAGATTGTCTATATCTATGTTGTTGGTCTTTGATTGCTAACTGATATTACTGGAAAACACATATGTCTATTAAAAAACTGTATTACATGAGCATGTGGTGTGGTTATCCTCATTTTTAAAAGAATGACAATGGTTATGAATTTTTTTATACATATCTGAACTAACCAAAACTCTTGAGATTGGCTATTGTTCAGAATTAAATTAGCTTGATGTAGAAAATACACTTAAACAGGAAATATAGCCAGGCAGCTTGTCCAGAAATTTTTAAAGAGAAGCATCTGTAATGTCTAATTATGATCCACCAAAGTAGAGAGAGGTTTTTTGAGGCCTTAATTATACATATAAAATTTGACATTTTGATTCAAATAACAGAATACTCGTGAACAATACTTTAGTGTAGTATGTCCCACAAGATAATTTACAACCTCACACTGCAATGACATAAACAGTAAAAAATGGGAACAATCAGACCAGAGAAATTTCAGACCACCACATTGCTCAGAGCCACCATTTTGGAACTGTTATAATAAGTACGAAGCATCATGTACTCATACTTACAAATAAAATAAATAGCTGATTATGTATGAGTGGTACATGTAATTTTGCGGGAGAAATGTTTCAATGTTATAGGGGATGAATATTTCTTAAAGGAAATGCCATTTCCACTGTATATATTTTTCATTAGATAGTCTTTTCATTTCTGTGGGTGAGAATTTGTCTCAATAAAATGAGGCATTTATGTTATAGAAGAGATTACTTCCCTACATGTTCTTGTAAGCACAGCAGCGTTCAAGGTAAGTTTGAGTTAACTCGTCCTCAGTTTTCTGCTTTGCTGCTGCTGCTACTACTATCTATAATGCTTAGCCTGGTATGTTGTGAAAAATGTAAGTTGTTCCAGTCACAAACGGTGGTCATAATCAGTTATGTAATCTGAAGGTGCCAACAAAATCCATCAAACTATTTACTGTCACTTATGTTTCCTTCCATTGTTCTGAACTAACAGCCAGAAATAACATTATCTGAAGAACAGAAAATATATCAGATTTTAGTTGGCACAGTCACAGTAAAATCTGTCAACTGAATTGCAACTGCACTGAAAATTATTTAAATAAAAATGAGTTTTTAATATAGCATGTTTTTAACTGTTAAAAAGTATAAAATAATTTCTCCTAGCCCCATGCAGGTAGTACCGAAAATCTGTGATTGTGAATTTTGAATAGGTATGAAAATACTTGTAAGATTTAAAATGAAAAACATCAGGCACACGCAATATAATTGATGTATGAATAACCCACCTCATTTTAACATTACTTACTAAATGATACACGAATATCTTATGTCTTTGATAGTATCTAGCATTTCATATTTATCACTTTAAATCATACAAACATTTTCGTACCTATTAAAACATTACAAGCGAAAATTTTTAGAACTATCTGTAAGAAGTTATGGATCTACATGGGTCTAGCAGATGATATTTTACAATTTTTAGTCTGATTTAAAAAAAAATGTGGCATATTAAAAATTCATTATTTATTTTCTGCTTTAGTCCTGGGTATATGAAATGTTTCAACTGATTTCAAACATTTTGATGGCATTACAGCAGAGGTTTATTTCAGTTTCTCTTACCATGACTCAACCAACACATTGCTTTCTGCTGCTTACATTTGGCGAAAAGATCATGAGGCTAAAAATTAGAGAGTCCAGCTCCCTTGAAGGCTTCCAGCAATTGTTCTTAATGCAAACCATTCACAATTGGAGCGTGAAAGGGGTAAATGGCAGTCGCACACAAAAAACCGTCTGCCACAAACTAGTCAAGAACAAGAGTTAATATTGCATTGTCATCCAGTTCTGAACTACGTTGAAAGTTTTGAGTCACTAGCTCATCAAGAAGTTAGTTTAAAATCAACTGCAAAATTTGTATCGCAGAGACAGACAGACAAGAAATCAACCCAAGAAAACATGGTAAAATGAAACAAACAGAATTATTAGGATCAAATGCATAGTTGAAGCTTCAACTTTGAATATGAGATGACAGTAAAAACATACACGTAACTATGACTTAATGGGGGATATATAATCCAAAACATGCAAATGAAAAAATAATGTCACTAGTGTAGTACACGAGTGTGTTGAAAAACGAACACCTGTGAACAGGAGAACATTTGGGAACATCGCACGGAGCCAAACAATGCGAGCACTTAAAAGAAGCCTGCACAGCTAGACGCACAGTGGACAATGCCTCTCCATCATTTCTAGGTCCCCGGTTTAATACACAATATACACCTAAAAGAATGACACTAACAAGTAATTTTAAACATGAACACTATCCATGATATCATTAAAGTGCCCATTGGCCTGATTTAATCATCCTACTACTGAAAAGATGAGTGAAATGAGTATTAGTGTCAGTGATGTTGAGAAGCCACTGAAATTGTTAAAACTGAACAAAGCTCTAGGGCTCAATGTAATGATTATCAGATTCTATTTTTGCAGCTGAGTTAGTCTCTCTATTATCAATAGTCTAGTGTAGGTCCTTTGAACAAAAACCTGTGCCCAGTAGTTGGAAGATTGCACACGTCACACCTGTGGAAATCATACATCAAACTACTGCCCAGCATCCTTGACACAAACCTGTTGCAGAATCTGAGAAAACATTTTGAGTTCAAACATAATGATGGTACCTCAAACAGAATTACCTTCTCCAAGCCAACCATACAGGATTCTGAAAGCATTGACCATGTGAAACTCAATTCAAACTTTTCTCACCTGACATACTGAAAACTGGCTCAAGGGAGTCAGGTAGATGTAGTATTTCTAGATTTCCAAAAAGTGTTTGATTCAGTATCACAATGCCTATGGTCCACAGTATTATCGCATGGGGTACCAAGTGAAATTTTCACTGGGGATATTTTGGTAGGGAGGATGCAGCATGATATCTCGGATGGAGAGTCGTCATTAAATGTATAAGTTACTTCGTGTGTGCTCCAGGGAAGAGTGTTGAGCCCTTACTGTTCATGTTGTATATTAATGACCTAGTGGACAATACTGATAATGTTTTTATGATTCAGTTTTTCTACAGTGAATTACTGTCTGAAAGACGCTGTTTGGTCAGATCTTGATAAAGATTTAAAAGTTGTGCAAAGAATGGCAACTTGCTTTAAATGTTCAGAAATGTAAAAAAAGTGCACTTCACAAAATGAAAAAATGTAGAATCCAGTCAGTATAATATCGGTGCATCATAGGTGAAATTGGCCAACTCCTACTTCCGTAGTACATCAGTTTAACACTTTATAGGGATATAAAATGGACTTATCACATGGCCTCAGTTGTCAATAAAGCAAGTAGACTTCAGTTTATTGGTAGATTCCTGGGAAAATGCTAAAGATTACAAAGGAAATCACTTACAAATAATTGAGTGACCCTCTCTGGAATATTGTTCTGATGTCTGGGCTTCGTACAAAATAGGAATAAAGGGGTATATTGAATGTATACAGGGAAAAGCACCATGAATGGTCACAGGCTTGTTTGACCCCTGGGAGAGTGTGGCAGAGGTGCTGAGGAAATTGAATTGGTGGATTCCTGAAGATAGATGCAAAAAGTCCTGAGAAAGCCTGCTTACAATATTTCATGAACCAACTTTATATGGTGACTCTGGGAATATACTGGGATCTGTACTTATTGCTCACAAAGGAATTGTAGGAACAAGAATAGATTAAGTACAGCACACACAGAGGCTTTCAAACATTTATTCTTCTGGCACTCCACAAGGGAATAGAATGGGAAGAAATCCTAACAACTGGTACAATGATACATCCCTTCTGCCATGACAGTGGTTTGCAGAGTGTAGATGCAGAAACTGACATGTAAATAAAACCACATATTTTACAGTGACTGCTCGTGATGCTTTAAATAACGGGTAACACATTTGGTTTAAATAAGATTCTATACAGTTGCAAAAGATGGAATGACCAGCATATTATCAGTAAAAATAGTGACTGTGGTTGAGAGGTCCAAAAAACAAGAAGACAAGTCTATTTTGTTCTAAGAGTCATATTCATGATAAATGATGTTATGTGGGATGTATCAGTTAAACAAAAGACTGTAGCAACAATTAATTTTTCCACGTATTTGTATGGAAAGATGCAAGCCATTTGCAAGTAGGTAATTCAAGTAGGTAATTGACTAATTCTTCTGTTCAATATGTCAAATATGGTGTAGACACGAGTTGTAACAGGTTAAACAATTTAGATCTGAAACACTTCTATTGTATGTTAAACATTTTATTTACGTGGACAGATTGCCAAAAAGTTTTATAGCTCTGTGTTTCATTCATTTCTGTGTCAAAATTACTCACTAAAGGTAAATACAGATCATCTTCCATTTTAGTACCGTTTTCGTGAATGCCTCTATTACACTCAAACTGCAATAGATTATGAACAACAAATTTCACCAATGAGTAAATGTAATATGAGGGTCTGGTTAATATTCCCAATTGCTTAAACAGATGCACAATTCAAGAATATATATATACATAGTGGAGAAAAACTGTGTCACAAAATTTTAACCCTGGATAGCTGATGCCAGTAGGAACAAAAATTACCAATGTTTCGTAGGTTGACAATGCACCACTTTGAAACCACGGAAACTTGGTGCCATGTGCTCTGATTGGCCATGGGATTCCCCTGTTGCCATTTGTCGGTTGACGGGCAGTGCAGTGGTTGTCGGTTCATACACACAAACGTCCCTCACCCCATCACCACCCCAATGTGATACCCACATGTGTCAAACAGGTCTTGCTGTTTGTCTTCACCTCACGTCAGAGGCATTCACACATAAGCATCACTTCGCAGCACACACGTCACCTGCGATTTAGTCATGCAGTAAACATGGCAGTACAGTGTTCATTTGAAGAACACCAAGATATGGTTTTTGTTTGTGGACTAGTCAACGGTAATGAACATGAAGCTCGACGGTTGTATGAGGAACGGTATCCACCCACACCTGCAAACGTTTACAATTCATTGGTGACTTGGCAAAACAGGCTCACTAGTGCAATATCATTGTGATCCAAGAAGACCTCGAACATGATGGGATACTGCATTTGAAGAGACTGTTTTTGAGTGCATCAAGGAAGCACCTGCAACAAGTGCTTGAGCGGTTGGACATGGCATGGGGGGTCACTCATCGGATAGTCTGGGAGGTTTTGAAGGATGACAGCCAGCAACCATTTAGTTTCTACCCTGTCCAAGACCTTAATTTTGTGGCGGACTATGAACACAGGCTAGGGTTTTGCTGGTGGTTCCTTCGATGTGTTGCATGAGACTCCGACCTCCTCGCCATCATATTGTTTACTGAAGAGTGCACCTTCCATCAGGTCTGTGACAAAATAAAACACCCACAGCCATCCTTATAATTTTATTTTGTTTCAACCAATTTCCCACTTCAGTGCACCATCTTCAGGCTGTTGATGATGCGGTATGGGTTGATATAATCCCTATATGTATATCACATCAGTTGTCAGCGTAACTAGATACACAGACAATGTGTCAGCACTCCAACCATCAACTGCTAACTGCCTTTACAACACTTGAAACATTCATTACTGGGCTAGGGGAAATCCTCACGTCACATACATCCACGGATACCAGGAACTGTTTTTGCACAACATTTGGGCAGTTGTTGTGGGTGACCATCTGATTGGGCCGGTCCGCCAACCTGCTCGACTTACTGGGGAAAATTACCTTGCAAGAAACTTTACCCAGCCTGCTGGAAGATGTTCCCCTGGGCATACAGCTAAGCACATGGTTGCAGGATAAAAGTCGTGCTGTGCAGGGATATTTAAATGAACTCTTCGATGGATGGGTAATTGACAGAGGAGAGCAAAAGACATGTCCCATGCGATCACCAGACCTCACGCCACAGGACTTTTTCCTGTGGGGATTCTTCAATTTTCTAGTTCACCCACCAGGACGCTAACCACCTAGAAATGAAGAGGAATTAATGGATCGCATTCAACATGCCACCAATCACACCAGGGAAATGCCAGGGATCTTTGAAAGAGTTCGGCAAAACACCGTTCAATGTTACAAGCTTGTGTCATGTCAGATGGTTGCCAGTTCAAGCATCTGCTTTAAGTACAGAAGGTCCTAGCTACAAAAAAGGGCCTTTTCAGGGCTGACACAATTTGTACAATTCTGTATAAAAAACTAACAGCTGTTGACGGGTTTGTTCCCAAGTATATCTTATCATTTAAACTGTCTTGAATACATTGTGATCTCTAGCAGGCAAAGCATTTTTGGTCATGGGTTGTCCAGAGCATCTGGCGAAAGGGCAATCCAGCACCCAATCGGAGTTTGTGGCGCCAAGTTTCTTTAGTTTAAAAATTGTGCACTGTCGACTTACAAAATATTAGTAATTTTAGTTCCTACTGGCATCAGCTATCCACAGTTAAAATTTCGTGACACAATTTTTCTCCACACTGTATGCTATACATATATATACAGGGTGTACATAAAACCTCGGAACACTTTCAATTATTTTTTGCACAAGAACCAAACAGTTATATATATATATATATATATATGTCATTTTGAAGAGAAACCCTGACAGTTTTTTTTTCCACGTACACGGCTGCAGCGCAGTTTGGTAATTTGCCGAGTCGGCACTAGTTGCAAGCATGGCGAGTTCAAGTGCGGAGTGAGCCTTCTGTGTGTTGAGAGTTCGAAAAAAAACAAGTGTGCTACAGCAGTTCAACAGATGTTTAGAACAAAGTACGGTAAGAAGCCACCAACAAGGAAGGCATTTACCACTGGCACAACAAATTTGTTATGACGGGTTGCTTGTGCCCAGCAAAGAGAAGCGGAGGTCCCAGTGTGAGTGAAGCGAATGTGGAGCGTATACGAGAGACAGTCATAAGCAGTCCAAAGAAATTGGTGCATCGTGTGAACTTGAAATGGCTCCAATGACAGTGTGGAAAGTCCTGAGACAGAAGCTGTCTATGAAACCATTCAAATTGGAGCTAGTGCAGAAGCCGCAGTCAACAATGGCACGCTGGCATGCGTATGGCAAGAATTCGATTACCGTATTGACATCTACTGGGTCACTCATGGTTCGCATATCGAATGTTTGTAAATAAAATTTTCATAGTTTCTCTTCAAAATGCAATATGTATAACATCTATACAGTGTTTAGTTCTTGTGCAATAAATAACTGAAAGTATTCCTGGACTTTAGGTACACCGTGTGTGTGTGTGTGTGTGTGTGTGAAAGTATTCCTGGACTTTAGGCACACCCTGTGTGTGTGTATGTGTATGTGGATTGGATTGTTTTGGGGGATGAGACCAAACTGCGAGGTCATCGGTCTCATCGTTTTTAGGGAAGGAAGTCGGCCATGCCCTTTCAAAGGAACCATCCCGGCATTTCCTGGAGCGATTTAGGGAAAGCATGGAAAACCTAAATCAGGATGGTCGGACGCGGGATTGAACCGTCGTCGTCCCGAATGCGAGTCCAGAGAGAGAGAGAGAGAGTGTGTGTGTGTGTGTGTGTGTGTGTGTGTGTGTGTGTGTGTGTGTGTGTGTGTGTGGTGAGGAGGGGGCAGGGGAGGGGGTGCACGCGCCCACGAGTGCCCCCTTGCCTGCGTGTCTCTCACACAATTCTAATTACTTTCCTTTGTGCAATGAATACTTGCACCAAAGCTAGAAGTTACCCCAGGATATTATCTGGTGGGACATGAGTGAATGAGAGCATGTAGCACATGTTAACATACTGACTTCTATGCTCCCAATGTCGCAATTTATGACCCTGAACATTTCAGAAGTTCTACTTCAAGATTTTTTGTAATATATGTTTTCATCAATATGCACACTTATGAACTAAACAGCTGTCTAAACTGTTTATTATTTTTGGTAGTACACTGCATTAACATGAAGTGGGTATTTTTGACAGTACTAAACTAGATGAGGTGCAATTCTTTCAAAGTCTGAAACTAGTCCATTTGTGAAACACCAGTTAATAACTTAAAAAAATAATAAAATAAAATTTACCACCTTTTCTTTGGATGCTCCTATGCTCAGCTGGACGAAACAATGCTACTATCATCAGCAAAAATAACAAATTCTACATCATGATTCAAATAAAATGGTAGATGATTAAAAAGAGCAACAAACAATAATAGCCTTATAATGTAACCCTGTAGAACATTTACTGTGGTTTCTTCTTGTTGTGTTTTAATTTGTCTTACTTGTACATCTTAACATAACTTTCTGCACCCTGTTACTCGAATAGGAACCAGGCAGCTACTAAATCACAGGAACTTAATTTCTGTAATGGATTGTTATGACTGACAGGGTGAAACGCCTTCGATACATGGCAAAGAATACAACTGATGATATTCTATTATTTAAAAATTTAATGAGGTACCATAAACTTGATATGATTTTTTAATTTTTGAGAGACATGATTTGTTTTCCTTATTTTAAATGAAAATGCAAGAGAAATTTTCATTTCACTAAATTTTCTTTGTGTTGCTTCTTTAGTGTATTGTTTTGCTTTCATTTTTGACTTCTAGAACCAATTTCTTCTATCATTAAGAAGTAATTGCTGGTAGTATAAATATATCCACTGATGAAGCCAAAACATTATGACAACTGCTTCACAGCTTGTTTGTCCATCTTTGGAACGAAGTACATCACTGATACTGCAATACCATGGATCTAACAGTTTGTTGGTAGATTTGTGGAGGTATGTGGCATTAGATATCTACACACAGATAATGTGATTCATGTAAATAATGGGCCGCTGATTTGCGTATGCTGATCATGCCTAATAGTGAGCCAGATAGGTTCCGTAGAGTTTTCATCAGATGAATTTGGTTGCAGAGACATCAATGGGAGTTCACTATAATGCTCCTCAAACCACTGTAGCACAGTTCTGGCACTGAGACCCAGACAACTATAATGCTGAAAGATGTCACTGCTGTTGGGGGAAGACATCAAGCATGAAAGGATGCAGATAGTCCGTAACTATCAGTGTGTTTTTGATTATCATCACATGTCCCTTGCAAGTGCACAAGAATGTCTCCTGTGGTATAATACTGCCCCCACCAGCCTGTCTCCGTGGTCTGTTTCCACTGATCGATAGTCAAATCCTGATGGTCCCATGCCCACCGCAATTGTAACTGATGAGGCTGCTGGGCCAAAATGTGACGGTTTGCTGCGGAGGTCCATGCTCAAGAATGTACGATGAACAGTGTGCTCCGAAACACTTGTGCATGCAGCATTGCACTTTTTTGACAGAGATTTCATAGATCACCATCTATCGTACTTTACAGAGCAGACAAGCCTCCAAATCCCACGTTCTATGAAGAGTAGTGGATGATGAAGCATTTAGGACCTGATGGTAGTTTCACTGTCGTCCTACCTCTTTCCGTAGATGCTCATGACAGCAACACATCAACATTTCACTAATTTCACTGTTTCTGAGATACTCGTTCACAAGTTCTCTGTAATAATAAAATGTCCTTTGGCAAAGTTACTTACCACAGTGTATTTCTCCATTTGCAGCCCATATTTACGCTAGGGTGATCCTATCTGTCTGCTGCGCTTAAATACTTCCCACAGTG
This sequence comes from Schistocerca gregaria, assembly GCF_023897955.1. Taxonomy (NCBI): domain Eukaryota; kingdom Metazoa; phylum Arthropoda; class Insecta; order Orthoptera; family Acrididae; genus Schistocerca; species Schistocerca gregaria. The sequence goes on along the minus strand of NC_064920.1, from coordinate 378,488,101 downwards.
GGTCATGTGCCCACACTGACACCAGGCGGCATTCAACCTTACGGTAGGCAATGGTCATAATGTTTTGGCTTCTCAGTGTATGTTGCACATTACATAAATTGTCCTTTTTAATGCTCTTGAGTCTCTTCAATAAAAAGTCTTTTACAGCTTTTTCCCCCTGTCTCTTTTAACAATGTAACACAATAAATGAAATTCCTGGATGGAACAATGTATAAAATAAGGGAAAGGCTACAATACACCTACAGTGGACTGATGTGTGGTGCACAGATGCACATAACAGAAAACAGCGCGCTCACTAACTTTCAAGCTCTTGATGTTTTTCTAGTGAAAGTACGCACATTCACACACACCACCACACAGACACCCGAACACTACCACAGATGCGGTGAGACTGGTTATTGAGAGCAGTTGCCTGGACAGAAGGAGATGGGGACCATATAGGGAAGAACACTTGGAGCAAGGTGAGAGTGATAAGAAAGTGTGAGGCATGTCTTTTGACAGATGATTCAGTGGCTGCCCAACAAGAGAAATGGAGTTCATAGTGTAAAGCAAATGAGAGGTATAGAGAAAGGAAAGGTGATGTGAAGCGCAACACAGAGAGTGCTTACACGAGGGCAGAGATGGGGTGGGGGTGGGGGGAAGACCCGGGAAAAAACAGCAGTCGCAATCTGGGTGGGGAAGAAGCGGTGCGAGCAGAAGTTCGCGGAGGTTTAGGCCAGGGGGATTCAGGATATGATGGAGAGACAATTCTCACCTGCTTGGTTGAGAGAAACTTGGCCTGGAAGGGAGTATCCAAATGGCCTGTGTAATCAAGCAGCTTTTGAAGTAATGTGTGTTTGCCATTTGCAGCATGTTTGGCAACTGGATCGTCAAGTTTTCCACAGTTTGTGTGAGTAGACAGCTGTTTACTTGCCATGCTCACATAGAATACTGTACAGTAATTGACGCACAGTTGATAAATAGCATGGCTGCTTTCATGGGGCACATCTTAATCTTTTACCTATAAGCGAATTACCCACAGGGTGCAGGATTGCGAATAGAATTGGAATAGGGATCAACATGGATACTGTATAGGTTGGGTAGGTGTGTGGGTGGATGGGAGGGTGACTGAATAGTACATTGTGTGATATGGGTATGATTTTGTATACAATATCCCTCTCATCTCAGGGCACGGCAAGAGGTAGTCAAACCTCTGGTGGAGGATGTGGTTGACCTTTTCAAGACCGGAAGGATACAGGGAGATACGAGAAAAGCTGGTGACGAGCTGGTTAACAGGGTTACTGGTGTCAGAGGAGGAGGTGGCACAGGAAAACTATTTATGGATGAGCTGCAAAGGACACTGTCTATCAGTAAAGTCTCTGGCAATGTTATCAGCATATTTTGGTAGCTCCAGCTTTCCACTGCAGATGAGTTGTGTAGAGGTGGTGAGGCTGTAGTGAAGAGACTTTTTAACACAGAACAGGTGCCAGCTGTCATGTAAAGGCACTATACGTGGTGGTTGTGCTTGATAGGAACAGATGTATTTATGGAGCCATCTGAAAGGTAGATATTGACATCTGGGAAGGGGACAAATTTGGGATTAGGTGTTGTGGTTATGGAGAAAAGAGGAAAGATTGTCCTCACCATGCATCCAGATCATGAAAAAGTCATCAATGAGTCTGAACCAGACAAGGGGTTTTAGTTGTTGATTGGATAGGAACGATTACTTCAACTGACCCATAAATAAGTTGGCATAAGATGGTGCCATGTGAGTACTGCTGGCAGTACCAAAGATTTGTTTATACATTTGGTCCTTGAAAGTGACAATTGTGGGCCAGGACGTGGTTGGCTAGGGGGATAACAAAGAGGTGATGGGCATAGTATCTCTAAGACATGGGTAAAGATACAGTTCCATGGGCATTCAGACCAAGGGCATGAGGAATGCTGGTGTGTAAGGATGCTGCATACATAGTAACCAACAACAAGTCTTGTTGTAATGGACGGGAATTGTGGAAAGGTGGTGAAGGAAGTAAGCAGTGTTTCAAATGTAGGACGGAAGGTATGGACAACAGTTTGGAGGTGTTGGTCAACAAATGCACAGCTTTGTTCCATGGGAGTATTGTACCCAGTCTCAATAAGGTGACCAGTAAGGTGTCCTGTGGGTTTGGGCTTGTAGAGTTTGGCAAACAGGTAAAAAGAGTATGGAAGGTTACTGGTATGAGGAGGGAGATGAAGTCATATCTCAGGTTTTGTGTTGGACCAAAGGTCTTCAGAAGATTTTGAAAGTCATGTTGGACTTCTGCAAAGGGATCATCGCCATATGGCTAGTGTGCAGGGTTTTGGAAAGTTCGCAGAGATCTTAGGCCACACAGCCACCATGATTCATAACCACTGTGGTGGAGCCAGGTATGTGGGAAGGATGATAAGGTCAGGATTGGTTTTCAGGTTACGGAAAGCTGTGTATTCTGCAGGAGTGATGCTGGATTCATTAGGGAGGGATTTAGAAAAGGACGGTGAGGATAGGATAAGAGAACAGTAATTCCTTAAAGATTACCAGAGGATAATCGGTTGGAAGAGGAGCAGGATCACGGTTGAAGTGAGATTGAAGCTGTTGTCATATGGGGTTTTGGGTTAGTTGTTGTCAGTGGGGTGAGTGGCAAAGACATGTAACAAGTAAAAGAAACAAGGTCCTTTAAAAGTCTAACATGGTTGAACTTAGGTTTTGGGACAATCATGAGGCTTTAGAATGTACTGAGACTTCTGCAAGCGTCAGAAGTTTGACAGAAAGACTGTCAACAGTGTTAAGGGATGGATTTTCTGGATCAGTGTGTTTTATGAAGGGTGGAGGACGTTTCAGGAATGAAGAGTAATTCAGCAAGGCAATGTTGGGAAGCTATGAGCGGTTTTCTGGCGAAGAAGCGTGTTGGATCAGAGAGGTACATCCTTTCTTGGCTACAGGTAATCCAGGAATGCCTACGACAGCAGTAGCTGGTACAGCTTCATCAAATGGCACTAGGAATGCTGTTTCAACTACTGAAGAGCAAGAGTTTCTGTTGCAGTGATGGCAGCCAAGAAATTGTGGTCACAGTGTAAAAGAATTTTGTGAAATGAGAAGAGGCTGTCAAGTTTGGTCTGGGCTTGGATTGTATGATTATGAAGGACTAGGTTGGTGGCAGCCCGTGATGTCAGTTTCAATTGTAAAACCATTAGGTGGGATATAATGTATGAGACAAGATTTTGGAGAGAGGTTGTGAGACTGGAGTTTTTCTTGGCAAAGGAGAGTTTGCAGAATTGGAGAAGGTAGAATGAGCAGGGATTCATGGTTGGATGGTCAGCAGACAAAAGGAGTCACTGAAAAAAATAATTAAGAAAAAGGTTGCAAATAAGAAGGTGAAAACTTATGGCCGAAATGTTAAAACAGAAATAAGTAGTAGGTACAATATAGAAAACCATGTTCAAACTTAGAAGGTTGCTTAAAAATGTTTTAAAGAACCAGAAAGTAGTAGTCATACTCTTACATAAATAATGCATGTCTGTCAACAGTCAAGTTAAACATCATGAGCTGCTAGTGAAGAATATGTTAAAAACAACACTGAGTTAGATGTTACAAAAGGAACCGTCCCTGGAGAGCAGGGAGTTGTAGTACAGCAAGGGGACTGATGACCTCAGATGTTAAGTACCATAGTGCTCAGAGCCATTTCGTAGTACAGCACTTTTTAGCATGGTGGGACTTTACAACAGTAGGTGCTCAAACTGCAGAACATATAACGACCAGTGTGTTTTGAAGACAAGGAAAAATGGTATGGAACAGAAGACGGCCGAATCGGCAATGTATAACATGATTCCATTATGACATTACAAAGTTTCAGGGACATAGAGATGGGTAAATGTATCAATTTGATGTAAGGGTCACTGGTCTGGAAATGAATAACTCAAACATTGAAAGTGAAAATTGTTCCGATGCACCTGACAGTGGAATATCTGTACCAGTATTGTTGTTGCTACGATTATATGATAGGCAACTTTCAGAGGTAGTAGTATGGACCAAACAAAGAAAAAGGTCTTGTAAACATGGACTCTAAAATGCAAATCTCACGAGTTATGAGTGCTTTTTCAGTAAAAGGGAGATGTGTTCCAAAGTAGTGATGATGAGCAAGTGCTCACGGCATTTTGAATCTCATACTTACTAGACTTTTTTCTTGTTTAGGTTCATAATACTACCTCTGAAAGTTGTCTACCCTACAGCCTTAGCAACAACATTACTGGTACATGTATTCTGCTGTCCGATGTATCAGAACAATTTTTACTTTCAGCTTTAGACTGGCGTTTCCAGACCAGGATCTCTTACATCACATAGATATGTCATCACTCACCATTAAAATCATCATCATCATCAACAGTATCATCATTCCCACAGGCTGTGACATTTACTGATCGAAACTGATCCAGACCTTGCATGCACTACACCTCAGTGTGTCACTGCAATCAAAGATTTCAGGAGCAGTCCATATCACACTCTAACCAAAAGATTACATACACTCTAACCAAAAGATTACATACCCTATCTCCTTTCCATTTTATAATCAATTACTAAATAATGTCAAAAGCTCACTCCTACATAAGATCTACGGATAGCATATTTATCTGCCGATGTCATATTTCCAAAACTTTATCACAACAAATCATAGTGAATGACACATTTTGGTGACATCTTTAATGCCAAAATACACTGCTGGATGCTTAATGTTTTTTGTGTTTTCAATTCTAAGCTTGCAATGTTTAATGTTTAGTGTGTACTCAATCTGCAATCTTTCTGAGTTTGTGAGACGATACAGATTTTTCTGTAATGTCACAGGTCTTGGCAGAAAGAAGAAGACTAAGCAGCCACCATGTTGATTTAAGGGGACCTCGCATTTTCAATAATACTGCCCAACCATCAATACACTGACAGTCTGAAGGTTCGTATTGACACATTGTCAATGCTATAAATACTGCAGAGCAGTATTGATGGCCCTCAAAATATTCTCAATACTGTCAATACATAATGAATGTCTGAGGTCCAGTATTGATGGTCGGACAACATTCTCCATTCATAAGTTGACAGAGCTTCGTGAACCAGCCATATGGAGTTAGTGTTCACGGTTTACGTTCTCAATTTGTGTTGGACTTATCATGTCCCAGATTAATTTCTTCAAACTAGTCTTTTAACATAGAACAATATTAATAGGCCTATGCAAGGATAAACATTGTATATACGAGGGGCGTTTGAAAAGTCCATGAAAAAATAAAAGCAACTTACATGTTTGGGGTAAACCTTTTTTATTTTGCGACGTAGTCTCCTTTTAGACTTATACACTTTGTCCAATGCTGTTCTAATTTGTTGATCCCTTCCGAATAATAGGAATTACCCAAGTCTGCAAATTAGCTATTAGTTGCTGCACTCACCTCCTCGTTTGAATAAAATCTTTGTCCTGCCAGCCATTTCTTCAAATTGGGGAACAAATAGCAGTCCGAAGGAGCCAAGTCTGGAGAATAAGGGGGGATATGAAATGAGCTGCAATCCTATTTCCAATAATTTTGCAACCACAACTGCAGAGGTGTGTGCTTGTGCATTGTCGTAGTGGAAAAGGACTTTTTTGCGGTCCAATATTTTTCTTGCAGCTTGGTTTTCAAATGGTCCAATAACAATGAATAATACGCACCTGTAATAATTGCACCCTTTTCCAGATAGTCGATGAGGATTATCCCTTGCGAATCCCAAAAGACAGTCGCCTTTTTTGATGCAGATTCTCCCTTGGTAACCCATTGTTTAGATTGTTTTTTGGTCTCAGGAGTATAGTAATGTATCCATACTTCATCCACAGTGACCAAACAATGCTTAAAGTCTCCCTGAACAGCGGCAAACCATCTTTGCAACACTTCACACGACCTCATTTTTGGTAAAGTAATGTTTAATCACCACACTAAATTATTTTTCGTCAATTTTTGGCAATCACTCAACTTCCTTGATTCACACGAATGCCACACACAAAGAAATAGGCCAATATGGCTGAAACTTGGTGTGCATTCTTTCCAAAGATGCTACTAACTAAGCATGACCTCGATATGTGCCAGTGGTGCCACCTCTTGGACTTTGCATGGACTTTTCCAATGCCCCTTGTACTACTTTCGGGAGATCAACAGAACTCTCTACAACATTGCTTACTTTATTAGTTTGGATAATAATAATAATAATAATAACAATAATAATAATAATATATGTTTGTGAATTACATAACAGGTTGGAAAAACCCTTCCACTTTTAAAAATATGTCATACGTCTGCAATGACTAGTAAGAGGTCTGCAATATGTATGTCAATTTCACCAAATTATCACAAGTCGTAAAAGATGTTTTACATTAATTGCCTGTAAATATCCTTGCTAGGCAATTAAAATTGCTTCAAAGGTTTTCATAGAATTTAGTAATTGATTTTGCTGATATCACAGAACTAAATTTCGACCATTTGAGTGACCTGCCCATTGCCAGATATCTCAAATATTACGGTACTCCTAATCTCTTGTTGACTGTGGTTGCCTCTCTCATTAACATATTTTATATCTTTATTTTATCTAATATTGACATTAATAACTTGTCCTACGTTGCAGGACTCGTTGGAAAATAACTTTTGGACCCGTGGTTCTGATTTCAGTCAGTAATATGTGACTAATCACTCTGTTTTTCAAACCACTCTCGGAATCATTACCTCTTTTTCATTGTTTTCTCTTGTTTGCAAGCTATAGCTAATATAATTGCAGCATAAGCTTTCCTTTGGGTGTTTGACATCTTAACCTTGTGAAACTGCGTTGTCAACTGATAATTTTGGTCACTATTATTGTTGATGTGAGGTCACTTAAATTTATTGGTTATTTGACAAACCAGTATTGAAAATATATATTAAACAATTAAACATCTGCAGGTATATTTAAATGCTTCTGAAGCTAACATACAATATTTGTTGGTTTTCATATTTATACTTGTGTTTTATGAAAATATGTAGCTTAAGTGATACACCGCATTAAAGATTTGCCCATAATGCATCATTTTTAGTATGGTTTGTTGAGCTAAAGTGTCGGAAAAGTTATGTCGGTGGGGAAACATGTTACCACCCATTTTCAAGACTTTGTTTCGCAGGCTAAAAAGCTAGTTACAACAATGGGATAGCTTCTTATCACCTATTAACGCATATTTTGCTTCCTTTAATTAGTTTGTTTACAGGGGAAAGCTGTTTGTCTCCACTATTGTGCTGCAAAATGCTTTAGCACCATTTCACTGAACTTTGGAAGATTCACTATTTCTTTTTCAAGACAACGCATCACAAAAGATGCAAGTCTGTCACAGTATTTTGAATGAAGGTTTTTAGCTGTTTTAGTGTTGAGAAGCAACATTATGCCTCTCCAGTCATCACTGGAAAAGTCACTGTTATCTGCAGTGGTTTAAAACATTCAGGAAAAGGCATGGCTAAGTTGTTTCATAGAGAAAATTCATTAAGGTCAAAACATATGATAGTTTCATGAAATCCATTTCAAGATGTAACTGAAACAAATTAAAAATTACTTTCAGTTCTTTTTCTGAGAAACAATTTGTTGGTTTTGAAAACAATGGCAGTTCAAACAGCTGTGCCACTAACTGATCATTAAAAATGGATTGATAACTGATCTGAAACTTGATGTGATCACAGATGTCTTGTGCATACACCATTCTTGATTCTGCGAAACCTCTCAATGACAGTCAGTGTCAAGTAAAGCCCTAACATGTTGGACAGATACTGCAAAGTAAGATACATACTCAACAGTTTTCACTGCATCAGTATTAGTTTGCTGTAGTTCACTGAGAGGAATGTGACAATGAGGCAGGAATTTATTAAAAAAATGTAATCAGAACAGGAACTCTTCATCTTGAAGGGAACCTTTCAATCCCATACTGTTGTTTATTGAAATGAAATGTCATGTGGTCAGGGCCCCCTGGCGGGCGGATCTGATTGCCTGGTGTAAGTCTTTTAGAGGTGACGCCACTTTGTTGACTTGCACGTCGATGAGGATGAAATGATGATGACACAAACACCCATTTTCTGAGTGGAGAAAATAGAACCCAGCCATGAATCGAATCCAGGCAAAATTCAATAAGCTCTAACCTTTGAACACTTCAAAAAGTCTTATGAATATATCCACAGATCTTCAATGATGAAGGTACTAAGAAATTTTGGACTCCATTCCAAATTAATAAAAATGATAAAATTAAGTCTAACAAACACAAAATCAAACAAAGTTCAGAAGAGAAATATCTGAGCCATTTACAATTACAACAGGATTAAGCCAGGGAGATGGTTTATCACCATTACTTTTCAACTGTGCTCTGGATTACACGACATCGGCATGGTGCAAGGAAAGTCCTACAGGCTTAAGAACTGAAACCAATGAATGTCACATAAACTTAAAATGCCAGATGACTTAGCGCTACTAGCTAATAACATTCAAGAATCCAGAAATCATATAACAAGACTACAAAATATAGCACAAAGAATAGGACTCCAGATCCCATTTGAAAAGATTGAGGTAATGGCGACAGATGCACTAGCAATCAATCACTTAACAGTAAACAAGGAAAGTAAAAATAGTGAAACAATTTGAATACCTAGGAGAAATTATAACATACAACCTGGACAAGAAACATGCATGGCGAGAAAGACCTAATAAAATGATAATAGTTCAAAAATTAACATATTCTACATACAATAACAAAAACTAAATTAAAACATCAAAAGGCACTGTCACAACACTTTTCCCCGTGAAAAAAAAGAAGAAGAAGAAGAAGAAGAAGAAGAAGAAGAAGAAGAAGAAAGAAAGAAAGAAAGAAATCACTTCCTTGGAGACATGGACAGTGCGGAGACATCCATGGCCTCTTGTGAGGCCCCGAGAAGATCCCGCGGAGAGACACGAGAGTACGGTCGAAAATGTCCAGCATGGAGGCTCGTGCGTGGAACATGCCTCCTGGACGAGATGATGGGTGAAAACTCCGGAGCAGCATCCATAGGTGTCGTGGACCTGGGGGTGTGCTACCGCAAGATGGGTCCCGGAGGAGGCGGCGTTGCGACTGAGGCTGGTTCCGGCGTACTCGGAAGCGGTAGCGACGTCGGCTGCATGAACACGGTAGATCGGCAGATGCGACAGAACTGGCTTCTCGGGCTCGTGGAGTCTAAGGAAGGGGCGGTGGCACCGGCGTGGCCACCACTAGCGGGCGCATCTGGTCGTAATGGTGAGCAACTGAGCTGTCGTCCGTACGTATTACACAAAGCCGGCGGCCGCGAAGAGCCTTGACCACCCCTGGAATCCATTTAGGGCGAGATCCATACCCTCGTGCCCACACGTCGGCGCCCACCAAGGATTTTCCCGCACTACGGGACACAGCACAAGGCCTGACAGGGTGAAGCAGGTGCAGTAGAGTGCACGGTTGGCGGCCATGTAAGAGTTCAGTGGCGCTGCGATCACCCAGAGGTGTGAAGCGATAAGAACTCAGAAATTGCAGCAGAGCGTCATCTGGGGAAAAATCACTAAGGAATTTTTTCATCTGGCTTTTGACCTCCCCATTCGATTGCGGATGGAAGGGTGGTGCTGTAACATGATGAATCTCTTGTCCAGTACAAAAATCACGGAAGGCCTGCGAAGAGAACTGAGGGCCATTGTCCGTGACGATTGTGGATGGAAGACCTTCTAGCGCAAAGATTTTGGACAAAGCCAGCGTCGTCGCCGCAGTGGTGGGCGACGGACATCGAACAACAAACGGAAACTTCAAGAAGGCGTCAATCAACAGTAGCCAATAAATACCGAGGAAGGGGCCGGCAAAGTCAGCGTGCATCTGTTGCCACAGCTGCGCCAGATCAGGCCACGGAGAGGGCATTGTACGAGGTGCAGCCAGTTGTTGAGCACATTGACCACACGCAGCAACCATGTGGGCGATGTCCGAATCAATACCGGGCCAATAAACGTGCCTGCGGGCCAGGGACTTAGTCTGAGAAATACCCAATGGCCTTCATGCAACAGTTTGAGAACATCTTTGTGAAGAGAGGCTGGCACCACGACCCGTGGAGATGCGCCATCCGTGGCCAGAAGAACAACACCATCACGAACAGACAGACGAAGGCGCCAGGCATAGTAGTTGCGAAGGGGATCCGATGCCTGGCCCTTGGTTCTGTCCATCCAATCTCGTTGAACAAAACCGATCACCTGACGCAGGACCGGGTCCCGTGCAGCAGCCGACGCGACCTGCGAACCTGTATGTGGAAAACCCTCGACTGCACGACATTCTTCCTTATCAATGTGGAAACAGAGTAGTTCATCATGATCGAAAACCGGGTCGGGGCCCATCGGCAATCGCGACAATGCGTCAGCGTGCTGGGCCGTGGGGCGATAGTGAATCTCATAGTGAAAACGAGACAAGTATAAGGCCGAAAGTTGCAGGCGGCGAGCTGCCTTATCCGGAAGAGACGCCGATGGGCCGAACAGAGAGACCAGCGGCTTGTGGTCGGTGATGAGGTGAAACTTAGAACCATACAAAAAAATGCTAAACTTTTTTAGAGCATAAATGATAGCGAGCGCCTCCTTTTCGATTTTAGAGTAACACCGTTGCGCATCGTTGAGGGTCTTGGAAGCATAGGCGATGGGTCGTTCCGACCCATCCTCATACCGATGGGCGAGAACATCCCCTAGGTCATACTGTGACGCATCAGTCGCCAGAACCAAGTGCTGACCCGGACGGAATGTGGCAAGACAAGGCACCGACTGCAAATGAGCCTTCAGGCGGACAAAAGCCTGCTCACACTCGTCGGACCAACAGAAAGGGACGTTTTTGCGTAACAGCTGTTGCAGATGATAAGCTACCACCGCAGCGGATGGAATGAATTTGTGATAATAAGCAATCTTGCTCAGAAACGCCTGAAGTTCTTTGCCTGTAGATGGCCGGGGTAGTGCGTTAATGGCCGCAGCGTGCTGACGTAGAGGACGTATACCCTCACGGGACAAGATAAACAATGGAGGGTTGGAAGAACTGTGACTTCTCCAGATTGCACCTCACCCCAGCCGAATGCCAAAACCCGAAACAGTGAACGCAAATTGCGAAGGTGCTCCTCAATGGAGGCCCCCGTGACAACAATGTCATCCAGATAGTTTATGCAGCCGGGAACAGAAGCTGTGAGCTGTTCCAAAAACCGCTGAAAAATGGCTGGCGCGCTAGCGACGCCAAATGGTAACCGCTGGTACTGATACAATCCACAAGGAGTGTTGATGACGAGAAATTCCTTGGAAGAAGCATCCAACGGCAACTGATAGTACGCCTCCGATAAGTCAAGTTTTGATAAGAACTGGCCCCCAGCGAGCTTGGCAAATAACTCGTCAGGACGAGGAAGAGGATAAGTGTCAATGAGGCTATGAGCGTTGACAGTGGCTTTAAAATCACCACACAATCGCAGATTCCCGTTTGGTTTAGAAACCACCACGATTGGCGATGCCCATTCGCTGGAGGTAACAGGAAGGAGAATCCCTGAAGCTGTTAACCTGTCTATCTCAGCCTTGACAGCTGCACGCAATGCTACCGGAATAGGGTGTGCCCGGAAAAACTTAGGGCGAGCTGTAAGTTTAAGAGTAATGTGGGCTTCAAAATCCTTGGCACGACGCAGACCAGTAGAGAACACGGAGGAAAATTCAGAACACAGTCAATCCAGCTGTTGATACGGAATGTCCTCAGATATGAGGTGCACATCATTATCAATGGAGAACCCGAACAACTGGAAAGCATCATAACCGAACAGGTTTTCAGTGCCCGCATGATCCACCCCATAAAATGCGAGGGGCCTAACAACAGACTTGTAGGCAGTGGAAGCATCAAACTGGCCAATGACAGGAATTTTCTGTTTATTATAAGTTCTCAGATTTCGCATAACTGGGGAGGAGGGGAGCCCAACTCCAAATATGTGCGAGAATTAATGAGAGTTACTGCAGAGCCAGTGTCCACTTGCATGCGGATGTCTTTATCCAGAACACGAACAGTAACAAATAACTTATTTGTTTGAGAGAGCACACAGTGAACATCTATGTCCGATGCCTCATCCTCGTCGATGAGAACTTTAGGGGACTGACACACAGAAGCAATGTGGCCTTTTTTCCTACATGAGTTACACGTGGCCCAACATTTTGGACATGCGGCCCTGTCATGCTGTACGAAACAACATGGACAAGAAGGAAGTGCGGAATGAACCTGTTTCTGTGGTTGCTGTTTTAGCTGCGAGTGTTGCAGCCCAATGCGACGTTGTTTACGCGAGTGAACCGCCGCCACATCTTTGTTCTCCTGTGAAACAGGCTAATTGTCAGTGTCGAAAGTTGACTGTACAGTGCCTACATCACACCACGCGTCTATTTGCACGCCAGCAGCGTGAGACACTTCAAAGGATTGAGCGATGTTTAGAACTTTCGACAACGACGGGTTTGGCAGTTGTAGGGCACGTTGCAGAACTTCTTTATCAGGAGCAAGCTGTAGAAAAGCATCCCTAACCACTGAATCAGCATAAGACTCATGATTAGTGTCCATGACAAACTGACATTTGCTACTCAGACCGTATAGTTCCGCCGTCCAAGCCCGGTAAGATTGATGGGGCTGTTTACGACACCGGTAGAACGCCATGCGGGCGGCAACGACGTGGGTGTTTTTTCGGTAATAGTCAGACAATAAGTCACACATTTCTTGGAAGGACAGAGAGGCAGGTTCCCGCAGAGAGGCTAACTGAGATAGCAGCTGATAGATCCATGGGAAATCCAAGATAGAAATTACGACTTACACATAGGAGCGTCAACAACGCCGAAAGCCAAGAAGTGTTGCCGCAAACGCTTCTCATAATCCTCCCAGTCTTCACCGGCCTCGTCATAAGGAGGGAATGGAGGCGGAGAAGAGGAAGACAGACGATGAGTAAGCGACGTCGACAACGCCTGAATCACAGCCGTCAGCTGTGTTTGTTGAGCCTGAATAGTAGCCGTCAGCTGTGTTTGTTGTTCAATGAGCACTTGCATAAGCTGTTCCATGTCTGCCCCGTCACGAACACGCAAATCCACAACGCAGTGAAAATATCCGACCTCGTCGCCAAAAAGTGTTATAACCTTTGATCACCAATATTTGCGTGAATATTCAAACACTCTCACTTAAGAACAATAGCTGGTTACATGATATCCTCAGTATCTCATATGTGACTGCCGTGCCGTGACATGCGGCTGGCGCTGTTCGTAACTAGGTGGCGCTCCCGCACTCAGCCGAGTTGCGGAGTGCCTCTATCGCCGTTTGCACGTACTGTCATGGCGGCACTGTTAAATGTGTTGTCACTGTCACAACAATCAGAATTGACAAAATCGTACCAGTAAGAGAGAAAAATAACTAGAATACACAAAAATATGAAAATCAAAAAGATGGACAATGGCGGATGGTGCCAACTGATGTGGTGAACAGCGATCTGAAGCCCATACAGATACCATACTGAAGGATCTCTTTATTTTGGTCACATTGTGAGGAAACCAGAAACCAGATTACAATGAAAAATTATAGTGGAACTTTGAAACATGGAACAATAAGTAGGATGGATACAGGAAATCACAATATGAAAGAGAGATAATTAACCCTGGATGATTTGCAAATCAAAACAGAAAATTTAATGAAACTGAAAAACAAAGATAACAATTAATCCAAACAATGACAAACAATGTACAATAAAAAGGTTATTTGCATATGAGCAATGACAAAAAAGATCAGAGCAAAAGAAAAGGTACTGGGCAAATCCGAAAGAAAACTTATTGACATGGATTATCAGAAAATGATCGACTGAAGTGGTCCACAAAGGCCACAAAAGCAGAAGCAGGAGATGGACACTTCTTAGGACTGCATTTTTGTTGCTGGGAAAACTGCTTTAAAAATAAAAAAAAAACTACATTGAATGTAGAGCAGGCTCTGTGTCTTTTGTAAATTTCCCCCCTATCAAAATAAGTTCTTCCTAAAATTTTCCACTGTTTTGTTATTATCTGTGGAGGAGGAGGAGGAGGAGGAGATTTGTGTTTAACATCCTGACAACAGCAAGGTCATTAGAGACGGAGCATAAGCTTGGTTCAGGGAACGGTTGGGAAGGAAATCAGCTGTGCCTTTTCAAAGAACCATCTCGGCATTCAACTGAAGCAATTTAGGGAAATCATGGAAACACTAAATCAGGGTGGCTGGACACGGGCTTGAATCGTCATCATCCTGAATGCGAGTCCAGTATGCTAACCACTGCGCCCCCTCACTCTGTTAGTCATTATTCACTCTAAATGTTTTCCTTCAATATTTATAGACTATGTATAGTAAAGCTATGTAATGTGACTACTATGCATCATGCTCTGATGATTCATTTCCACAGAATAGATGTGTGTGTGTGTGTGTGTGTGTGTGTGTGTGTGTGTGTGTGTGTGTGTGTGTGTGTGTGTGTGTGTAACTTCTGCTTGTTGTTTGTACACATTATCAGTGTACCATTAAAATTACCAGAAATCAGTAACCTCTTTCTGTATGACAAAAAGCACAATAAGGCATCAGAATTGTTCATGAAAATTATTATTAAAGTGAGCACTACTCCTTTAGTCATGTTGTATCAGCATAAATTTGCATCCAATCTTTAACAACTTACTTAAAGAAGGAAGAAAGTAGTGGTGGTTAGTGTTTAACGTCCCGTCGACAACGAGGTCATTAGAGACGGAGCGCAAGCTCGGGTTAGGGAAGGATTGGGAAGGAAATCGGCTGTGCCCTTTTCAAAGGAACCATCCTGGCATTTGCCTGAAATGATTTAGGGAAATCACGGAAAACCTAAATCACGATGGCCGGAGACAGGATTGAACCGTCGTCCTCCCGAATGCGAGTCCAGTGTGCTAACCACTGCGCCACCTCACTCGGTGAAGGAAGAAAGGAAGAGTTCGATTGTCATATCATTGGTGACAAGGTCATTAGAGATGGAGCACAAGGTAGCATTGGGGATGGTCCTGTCCTTTGAAAGGAACCATCCTAACATTTGCCAGAAGTCATGTGTGCAAATAACAGAAAACACAAATCTGAATGGCTGGACAGGGACTGTAATACACAGGATCAAGTCAAGTAAAACACTGCAGAATTTAAACCAGTCTTCATGTTGATGGCAGTTTTACTGTTTACACTAGTAGAGCACTGTGGTATTTAAACCGATGGCAGCTTTGCCATTTTTACCTTAACTATAGGCACTTTAATTGTAAAAAAAAAAAAAAAAAAAAAAAAAAAAAAAAAAAAAAAAAAAAAAAAAAAAAAGGAAGCAAGTAATCATTCCATGTGGAATGTGGACAGTGAGATATGTTCAATGTATTACCTTTTTGGTGTCAACTTTGGAACTCTTTGGTTTTCCAACAGTAGGCATATCCTTTGTATGACCATCCGGAATATGAAATAATATTATAGGACCTGTAACACTGGTATATACACTGTAAAATAAAAAATATATATAAGAAAGTAGTTGTAAGAATGAAATAATCACTGTAGAAAAATGAAAGCAGATATTTTATTCTTACCTTGGTGGTCTATAGGGCCTGTCACATATAAAAAAGCCCTTCCTTTGAAGTTGTATGATATCACCCTTTTTCACAAAAGCTAATTCTGGATCACCCAGCATATGTACCTCTGTCTACAATGAAAAACAATGGTAAATCAATCCAAATACAACACTATTTCAAAAGATATGTGTAATTATCATTTACCTTTGTTTGGCGGTTAATGTAATCCTTGAAATCTTCATCTTTTCCCAAAATGGCCTTGCTAATAATATGATCAAAGTAGACACACGTACAAGGTACAAAGGGTGCTTTACTTGTCACTGCCAACCATGTTAATTTTGGTGTCTTTTTGTAATCTTTATTTTCAATATTTGGTTCAGCTTCCACAGTTATTTTGCCGTTTGTGCTGCAGAGATGAAGGAGCCAACAAATTATTGCATTTTCCAGTGTATAAACACACTAGGGCAAATTAGATGCATTGTTCATTCCATTCTCAGGGAGAGGAATTCCACACAGATGTGAAAAATGCCAGAAAAACAAAAAATACATAATGCATTGATAAGGAATGGCGTGTTAATGTTTTTCAATAGAATTAGGGAGAAATAGTCTTGAAATATGTGGAATAAGTAAAAATTTTTAAAAATATGGGAAGGATAGACAGCTACACACTACATAAAAAGGCAGAGTCTCAGGCAAGCACAAGAAAAATATGGAGAACACACACACACACACACACACACACACAAACACACGGCATTGTCTCTTGAATGCTGGAGCCTGACTGTCAGTCGGTTCCAGCACCAGGAAACAGTATGTGGCCAAGTTGTGCTTGTCTGTGACTCAGTGCCCCTCATGTGGCAAGTAGTAAGTTATCCTTTCCATATTATTGTTGTTACCTCATCCAAGACATTCCACTGCCTGAAAAATTTTACATATCATACTAAAGTCAATACTATAATTACTAGCTTACAGCCATTAAGTATCAGGGAAATAAAAGAGTTTACATAGCTTGTTTGCATAGATGGAACAAGCACACTCAAAGAACAGACAAGAGGAGTACAGGAACTTTATAAAATAAATTTATGGCACTACTTGACAAAAAAATAGTGTCAGTTGATAGCACGCGTTCTGAGGCATTTGGAAAAATGGGAGGGGGAAGTTAGTCTGTTTGTGTGTGTGTGTGTGGGTGGATGAGGGGGATTACACGGCCAGACAAAGTCTTAAATATACAATTAAGATCATGCCAGGTGGAAAAACAGAGCTGTTTGATGCTACCATGGTCCACAGGTATGTTTGTTAAAATTCTATAAGGGGTTCTGTGAATGGTTCACAGTAATTATTTTGAAACTTCCTGGCAGATGCCCGACCGAGACTCAAACTCGGGACCTTTGCCTTTCATGGGCAAGTGCTCTACCATCTGAGCTACCGAAGCACGACTCATGCCCGGTACTCACAGCTTTACTTCTGCCAGTATATCGTCTCCTACCTTCCAAACTTTACAGAAGCTCTCCTACGAACCTTGCAGAACTAGCACTCCTGAAAGAAAGGATATAGCGGAGACATGGCTTAGCCACAGCCTGGGGGATGTTTCCAGAATGAGATGGTAGAGCACTTGCCCGCGAAAGGCAAAGGTCCCGAATTCGAGTCTTGGTCGGACACACAGTTTTAATCTGCCAGGAAGTTTCATATCAGCACAAACTCCGCTGCAGAGTGAAAATCTCATTCCAGTAATTATTTTGGTTGAATGGGCGATTCACCATGTGTGTCCATGTGTAAGACGTTTAGTTGGCAGTGACTGGAAATCTGTCACAGATTTTCTGCCTTCTTTCCTGTACTAAACCACTATTCGTTAACCATGACAGAATCCGCCCGAGTAGGAACTTGTTAACCCTTTCCATCCAACAGTGAGTGGTGCTCGACATTGCAAATTTTGTTTTCTACTCCAATACCGAGCCTCATTTGACATGATCTTTTGCAGAGCTCTCAGATGCGTCATTCTTAAATCTACCTGAACTAGGCATCAATGCTGCACAGTACTGCCATCTAGGGAAGCCTGTGTGTAGCAGTTGTGTTGAGAGACAGGTTGTACTTATCACATTCGTGTTCGTAGGCATGAAATGGCTAGTTCTTTAAGCACAGTCCTTTCTGAGGAAGAAAGTGCAGTGGAGCATTTGGGGGGTTATCTAAGTGAAAATAGGAGTGGCAATGATTTTGATCATGACAGTGATTCATCAGTAAACAATTTGAGTGCAACACAATAGAAACTGTCCATCCTCAAGAGTTTTAAAAAAATGCCACATGATAATTAGTTTTGTATTGTAATACTTACAAAAATATACTTGTTTTAATGTATACCTTAATGTCAGTGGCCTCATTATTTACACAAAGGGGCTTGTGCAATTCTCTCCGATGTGCCTGGCAGCAGCAATTTAAATAAGAGTGCACAGAGATGCCCTGAGTCTGCATTACAGAATCCAAACAGTTAAGAATTTGTTTATCATTTGTCAAAACTTGCAATGTCTGCTTCAATTGGATAGTGAGATTCTGACACTGACAGAATCAGTCAATTCTCTTAGAGGAAAGTCAGAGCGTGCTTGTTCCAAGGACACTGAAGAAAAGACTCGCTGAAGGGAGAGTGAAGAGGAGACTACCTTCAGGGATGCTGTCGAGAACACCCTTCACCTTAGACACCTGTGGAAGATATTCATAGAGAGAGAGAGAGAGAGAGAGAGAGAGAGAGAGAGAGAGAGAGAGAGAGAGAGAGAGATGTCTCTGACTTGGAGCAAAATACAGAGGTCGAGCTGGACATTTAATATTCACAGCCAGCTAATAGTACCCATTATGTGTGTTGGAGAAAGTATTTGTATTCGTTCTCTCTTCTCTGGGGATCTTTCTTTAAATCACTAATCATTTTTGCACTCATTGGCTGTATCCATGATATAGTTCCATGCTATGCTTCCATGTGTCCACCACCCTGTGTCAAAGCTTTAGTTCGTACCTATAGTCTCTTGTCAGCTTATTTACCAAATGCCTCACAACATATCCTATCAACCACCCCATTCTTTTCCGTGAAGCAGTGCTATAAATTTATTTTATCTCCCATGTGATTTAATGCCTGTGCTGTGAACCCATATTATACTCAGCATTTTTCTTCAACGTCTCATTTCAAAAGTTGCTGGTGTTGCAAGACAGAAAAGAGCATCATATCTGTGTGAAGTGCAGTACCAATACTTTCATGCTTCATTGGGCCACCAATAGTAATTTTCATTTAATAAGGTGTTATCAATTGTGTAAGATGGTTTCCCTTAAATTTGTGTGATGATATGGGGAGCTTTCCTTCCCTGTAGGTTATCGGGATTGGATCTGTAGCATCTCAGGGGTATGCTAAGCTACACTGCTCAACCGACAGCACACAACATATTTAAACAATGAGTAGTTAACAAACACACAGAAACTTATTCACCAGTCATTTTATGTCAACTTTGTCTCTTCAACAAAAATATAAATTACTTTTAATCTCATTCTTTCCAACAAAATGAGGATAAAGTTGGGCTTTTGGGGTACTCAACTGCACGATAATCAGCGCCCATGCAAAGATCCAACCTTTTACACAGTCCAATCTCACCACGTTCATGGATGATGATGATGATGATGATGAAATGATGAGGACAACACAAACACCCAGCCCCTGAGTTTGCAACATAAATGTATGACTGCAGAGCAACAATACATTGTTATTACTCTTCATGTAATTCTCCGAGTTAGGCATCAGTTCTGGAACAAGGATTCGGGTGTTGCAAATGCACACTGATTCACGAAGTTATATTTTCACAAATAAAGAAATTACTACTCATTTGAAAGTAGAGTATAAATGTGGAGATTTGTTTTTTAGATATATTGACAGCTGCAGGTACTGATCAATCGCTGGTCTTCTGCAAGTCTTCCTGAATTTTGTTACAGTCTGCTAGTGTTGCAACCACCCTACAGACAACAGCATCATCTGTGAAGGTACCACAGATTTTCTACCACACCAGATATGTGGAATTTACACATTTTCTCTAACTTGTCTGACTTAAGTGATATTCTTGGAGTTTCATTTTCATGATTAAAAGCTGAAATTTTTTTTATAGAAGCAACAGCATGATTATGAATACAACAACTAACCAAAATCAAGAAAATCGAAAAAGTCATTTACGCGGTATTGTTTAATGTATTTTCAATAAATATTTTTTCACACAATGAAATGAAATGATCTTATGGCATTGTTGACCAGGAAACTCCATGTGGGTAAGTTCGGCCACCGTATTGCAAGTCCTTTTTAGTTGAAGCCACTTCAGCGACCTGCGAGTCAATGATGATGAACACACAACACCTAGTCATCACGAGGCAGAGAAAATCCCTGGCCCCACCGGGACCCCGTGCATGGGAAGGAGAACGCTACCGCAAGACCACAAGCTGCGGACTTTTTCACGCAAATAATGGTTCTATGTATACAAGACATACTAGACTGACAAATATTTTAGAGTATCAATGGAACTGACCTGTTAATCTTCTTGATCATTAGATTTCCCCAGTTTATAAATGTAGCATTTTCTCCTTCTTTCAGAAGATTTACATCCTCACCGTCAATTAGCAAATTAGGTCCTGTCCAAACAGTTTTGGAACCAACATCTGGATTCTTAGGGTGTTTCTGCGCAATCAGTGGTGCTTCAATTACCCCATTTACTTTCACATTTACGGCTCCCTCTGACAAGACAGCTGTGTATCTAGGGGCAACTGGATCTATTACCTGGAAAATGAAATAAACAGAACAGTAATGATGGATAATGATCAAAAATTGTATTATACCACATACATATACTTCTCATGAAAGACACAAATGGTTAGAAAAAAGGAACTTACAACAACTGCATGCAGAGTATAAACTGCAATGGAAATAAAACAACAGAATGTGACGTGCGAGATTCAAAATTTATATGTCGTACTTTAGTGGAAATATTTTAGTATACAGTGTGGGGCAATTAAGAAAGGCAACACATGTATCCAAAAAGACTAAATATACCGAGGTGCAGTTTTCATTAAATTGTAGTGGACAATGTGGCAAATATTCTAACATATGCATGTAATTTTTAATGTTTATAACTGCCAAATTAAGAGATCACCTTCTCTTAAAACCAGAAATACGTACTTTTTCCTGTGGCATTGGATAAAGGCTTTGAAGGGGGTTTCACAATATAACTTTTATGGAATTTTGTAACAAGGCAACAACACCACAAACCATTGTCCTGCCATCAAGTGAAAGCATCTCGCACATGTCCGTCATACAGTATCAAATGTAAATAAATACTTACTTCAGGTATGGTTTGTATGTTTACTTAGGACCTTGCAGCCCTTCAATCTGTGCATTGCTGTGATAGCTATCAGACAACTTGCTCATGAAGCTATTCGGACTTTCACATTGCAAACGATAGTCAAATAGGAGTATATGGTTTCTGTGCATATTCAATATCATCAAATTGTCAGAGAAGCAGTGCAGTTGTAGGCTGGAAGGGAAAGCCCTGATGATCCATCTTTGCAAACACAATTAGGAAAATTTCAAGAAACTGGAAGTGTGAAGAATAAAACCCATCAATGAAAAAGAAACTGAACTAATGAAAGAAATGCGACCAATATTTTACCAGGAGTAACACACAATTTCCATGTCATTACCAGCCAACTTGAATGTGCAAGTGTGATAAGCTAAACGACTGTTCTGCTAGCACCACATTCCAATGTATATAATCCCACCTACCTCGTTGACAGCTGTTTGTGGATGAAGCATTGATTAAAAACTGTGGGCAATAAATCTTCACAATATGCACCAACTGTCAACTGAAACTCCACAATGGTTGAGGGAAGTGGATTAGCTATGACCTTGGTCTGTCAACGTGTAGTAGGCACTTTTCAAGAAGTGCGTCATCGGTCCCTATTTTATTGACGAAACTCTAAACAACTACAAGCATCTGTACAGGCATGCTGCTGCAGTTCAGTATCAAAATGACAATTATGCCACCCATGCAGATCGCGAAATAACTTGTAGAATGGTTGAAAAAGAGACTCTTGTTTTTTAGATGACGTCATCAACAGAGATGAGACATGGGCTTTTGTGTACGACCCAGAAACGAAGCCCTAAAGCTGAGAGTGGCACACATCCATGTCTCCCAGGCCCAAGAAAGTAAGAAAGAACAAATCAAAAATGAAAACTATGCTAATCACCTGCTTCGGTGCAAAAGACTTGATCCATTTGGAGTTCATACCATAAGGAATGACTGAACACAGCCTACCACCTAGGACTGTTAAAAAGAATAGCAGATTGTATCACCTGACTGATACATATGCCCACTTCAACACAGACACTGCGTCAGGACAACGTGCTGTGCTACAATGCTCTGTTGATTCGGGAGATCCTAGGGAAGCGCAACTTGGCAACAATGTCACAGGGGCCCTACAGCCCCAACATGGCACCATCAGGGTTCTTCCTTTTTCTGAGCATCAAAACCAAGATGAAGGGGTGCCCTTTTAACACCATTGAGGACATCCAAAAGGCAGCAACACATACTCTAAATGAAATTCCAGTCACCACATTCCAGAAAGTGTACCAGGCATGGGCAATTGCCGGAAGAAGTGTATCACTGCTCAAGGTAACTACTTCAAAGAATTTTAATGGATTGTATGTTTCGGACCAATAAATTTTGTTGTACAGACACAATTGCATTGTGGTTAGTTTCAATCACGTTTTTTATATGTAAAACATGCCACAGAAAAGAGT
Organism: Schistocerca gregaria; assembly: GCF_023897955.1. Lineage (NCBI taxonomy): Eukaryota > Metazoa > Arthropoda > Insecta > Orthoptera > Acrididae > Schistocerca > Schistocerca gregaria. The sequence continues at coordinate 378,465,704 of NC_064920.1, read as the reverse complement.
TTGTTCACCTAGTGACAATCCTTTGCATCAAGATGTGCCACTAAACAGCCAGGCACTGGAGTTACTGTGGAGAGCTCTTGAGTTTTACAAGCAGGAGAAAGGATAGGTAATTAGTTATGGACAGCCGTCAGTTCCTGCAGATGAAGTAGTAGAATCCACATCAAAAACTCTTGGAATCAGTGTAATAACAGTAGTAAGGGAGTGTTGATGCAAAAGCTGAGAGATGTAGATCTCATCCGTAATGATTACAAGGTATGTGGATCAGATAATGTATTCTTAGCAACACCTGGAAACAAAAAGCAGCCTCACTCCGTCACCGACATAAGATTCTTTCCAGACTGATGATATATGCAGGCATATTTATGCTATCAAGAGCAGGAAAGAATATGCTACCATAGCTAAGCTGCTAGTGTCATTAAAAAGAAAGTGAACTTTTCAGGGGTGGGAAAAGGCAACTAAAAATTGGGCTGAAAGGTATTGGTTTCTGTTACAAAGTGCTAGACAGATGCAAAGTCCTGTTAGAAATGGCATATAATGCAAAGACTTGAAACATATTCTTGCACAAATTTGTGGGGGAGGACATTCATTCCACAATGTGGCTAGACAAAATGCGAGTTAATGCCAGGAAAGCTGTTAGTAAATGTTGTACGGATGACACTCCAAGCAACAGTGATCATCAGCTGGTGGGAAGAGGGGCAAGACTGATTGTGGCTGACACAGATTCTTACAGTGGTTTTGTTCCTGTTGCATGTTTAGTTCTTTGGTCCAAAATGACATGTGATTACTGTGAAGACATGGACCACACATCATTTGTTGAGTGGTTCAAAAATCTTTTAAAACAGTTTTCTGTCCCTACAACAATTCTAGCAGACAATCCTCCATATCATTCAGTGATACTGACCATAGGCCCAACCACAAACAACTGCAAAGAAGCTACAATGCAATGGTTACAGGCGCGAAATATTGCTGTGGATACGAGCATGACAAAGCTTCTACTATATTAGCTTGTTAAAGAAAATAAGTCAATGACACCTACAAGCTCTCGAGACTATGGATGCCTCATGGTGGAAAAAGGTCAAGCATGATGAGAACTTTACTTGAGCAGCACAGAAAATGAAAGTATCATTAGTGACCATGAACAGTTGATGATTTGCCTTTCTGGTGATGACAATGAGGATAATTTTGGTGCTGATTCTGACAACAGTGACAATGGGGAACTGGACACAACTGCATCACTGTCGCCGTAAATTGGTGAGTAAAAAGCTATGAATAATGGTTATTTATTGCATCACTGTCATAATAAAACCTAGAGTGAGAAGTTGCTATCTCAGTTATTATTTACTTTTGCAAACTACATAATCTATTGCTTTCAAGATACTGGTCACTATCAAATGCTTATTTCCTTCGCTCCATTATGGAAAGTGTGTGCTTTGTTATGTAGTTGTTTCTTTCCTGTCACATTATGGTAGCAACTGAAAAACAAATTGTTATTGCTCATTAGCTTATATTTACAAGGTGGAACGAAAATCCATATCGTATGCTACGTGTATAGAGGCTGCTGTTGCAACATTGCTATTACAGTAGAGCCAACGTAACTTGATGTAACGCGAACTGTCAAGTGCAATTTTTCTCCAGTGCAGGTGTAATACTTCTTTTACCAAACATTTGTTACTGTCAGTTAAACTCTTGGTGTATGACATATGGCCCTTCCTTTCTTTTTCTTTCCTGAGGAATAACAACACCAATAATAAATGCTCTTGCTTGTTTAAAACTCACCTTTTTATTAATAGCCCATATTTTATCCCACTCCATAAGTACGACAGATCGGGATGAGCCTTGGGCCACAATAAATTGCTTCAGTCCTTCTACTGTCATACCATGACGCAAGATGCCTCTAACTGTTGGAAATCTGGGGTCATCCCTGGAAAATAAAGTTATAGTAATGTGTTTCTTGAAGTTCCCACAGTGGATAGACTATCTCATCATTTTTCAGGCATGCATCCTTGTCCTATGTACTTTTTGCACACTGAAAAGGAATTTTACAAATACTCACTTTTGTAAAATCAGATAATCTTTCACTCATCCCGGAAGAGCTGCAAGTTTGAAGATGATATAACAGCATTGTTCAAGCATATTTAACTTCCATTTTCTTTTCATCTGATAATCAATATTATGAACAGATTGATGCTATTGGCATGTATAGCTCTCTCTCACCAAAGGTAGATAGTTTATTTATGAAGGAATTTGAAGAATTAGCATTAGATTTGCAGCTACCAATTTATACTTTTAGATGTCCGTCTGCTACCATCTTTAACAAGCTACAAGCACACTGAAAACTTTTGTCCTGGATGCATGCCCGAAAGAAGACTCATATGTTTGTATTTTTAAAGCGCAAAGTGTATATATTCCAAAACAAATGAATACATCTTTCACTCATAATCTCGTAAATAACCCACATATCAAGCAATGACAACCAAGTTACAATAATACTACAAACAAAAACATAAAAACAGAAATTCATCTGCTGATATCAGTCCACGTGTAGCAAGATATTAAAAAAAAAATATGAACACAAGATTAAGAATTGGTTAATCTGAATGTTCCATCAGAGGATTAAGCAATAGCCTTTCTCTGGGGTGCCTACAGCTAGAAATATAAAAACCCACACTTGATGAGGTTTCCCCATGGAGTACAGATTGTGCTGGAAAAATGTATGAAGTTTTGAACAGTGAAGAAAGATTGGTGCCTTCCAGGCTGAACTAGAAAATGTGTATTCTGCACTTGATAAGATTAATTTTGGAAAGACTGTGGAAACTGGACAATAGCAACAAGTAAAAAGTAAAGATAAAAATGTGCATGCAAACACACCAGTGATTCAACCAAGGAACTGAATGACTTGTTACTTGGAATAGGAGAAGAGCCTAAGACAGTTTCTTTAGAGGACAGCAGACTTATACAGATAGCATTAATGCATGTTTGGAAGCAAGATCTGCCAGGAGGGCTATAAGGCAATTGTTACAAGAAAAGCTAGATGTAAGTTAGGTCAATGCATGAAGGACAGAAAGTGGCAGTGGCTTGGGAAGAAAACAGAAGTACCCATGTGGTGTAATTTTGGGCCAACTCCTACTCCTTTATAAGTGGGCAAACATAAATTTAGCAGAATTTGTACATTTTGCAGAACTGAAAGGAACATAATACTGAGCTTCTCAAACTGTGAAGTCCAGCAACTTCTGTTCCTTCCTTACATAACTTGAGAGTATGGGGAGACAAATGAATCAACATCTTAACATGTTTGTCTATATACATCCATTTCTGTATTATGGTATAATTTCCTGTTGTAAATTGTCACTTGGGAGAGAGAGCAGTGGGGGAAGCATAATGACAATAGTATTTAGTTCTTATTAAATTAATTTTGTACACATCTCTTTAAGTGAGGCATTCTAACTGCACTATCAGAGCATATATACATGTTTTTTCAAATGAAATTAATCGTAACTAGTACCAATGGTAACGACAACACAACTCTTAGATTAATGTGAACCTACAACACCTCTGCTCGCACTGACAAAGACATATTAAGAAAGAACCAGTGATTTGAATGTCATCCTTCATTTTCAATTTCCCAGTTTTATGATCCAGAAGCCGGGTCATCTTGAGAGCCCATGTAGTTTGACAGGTACCTAAGATTGTGTGTTGAGTATGTCTATTTTATGACAGTACCTAACGAAATACAGAAAATGCACACCACAAAACTGTTTGTTACCTTTGATATAGGTCAGTGACTTGAAAATATTCTTAAAATGGCTGGAACTTACCACCCGTCAACCAGTCCTTTTTCAACAAACCAAGCAAGTTTCCTCTTTGATAGAACTGTGTTTGTCATATTAAGTCTACTGTATTCCCATATGTATGGTTTCCGCAAACCAAGAACATCTATAAACCAATAAAATTGTTCGTCACGATCATGGTACTCAGTTGTTCTTAGACAGTGTGTAACACCTTCAATACTGTCTACAATGGGACACGCAAAATCATATGTTGGGTAAACCCTGCAAATAAACAAGTCACATTACATTATTCTACAGTACAGAAAATAATTGAAATTACATTTTCCACATCATTATATAAGCACTCCTTACTTGTACTTGGTTCCAGTTTTGGGATGTGGCTCATTTTTGCACCTGTAAATTGTTGGATCACGCATACAACCAATGACAGAATTCATATCAATTTTTGCACGTACACAACATTTTTGGCCAAATTCTGTTCCCTGCTTCATTTCATTCCACATCTTCATATTCTGTTCCACACCTGAAGGGAAAAAAGGGAAAAAAATCTGAAGTTGCAGGCCTGTAACAGTGCCTGATGATAACTTCCACATAATCTATTTACTGGAAATAACAAAAGTTGACGATTAAATAAAAAATGCATTTTAAGGCCAACAATATCACTCTTAAAGTAATTAGTTTTTTATGGTGATTTTCGCAGCATCCTGTAGCATTGGTAGCAATTGTTTCAAATGCAGCACACACCATCGCCTGAATTACCTGTCTGCCAAATTACAATTAAACATTATCCAAGAGCAAATTACTATATTTCTCTTCCAAATTGATCCAGTCCTCCTCTACACAATGTTCCTGTCATCATTTTACATCTATTACTTACTTTCCCACTGTGATGGCTGATGGGTGAATGAATATTCTCACATCATAGAACTATCCTACAGCCCACGGCACAATTTCTCCCTGCATCACCATTTTCCAACCTTGCAACTTATTATCCGCAGTTCTCTTTACAACCATCCAATGCTTTCATTTGTTCCTTTCCTGAATCTATTTAACATTTAACTTTTTTTCTGTTAATCAAACTCCACCCATCCCCCCCCCCCCCCCCAATATTCCACTGTGTTACCCACCATTCATTGACATCATCTACATTTCTTCCCCCCACCTCCTTCCAATGACATCCCATCCCAAAAGGATCCCTTCTCCACCGATCTGTATCAGTTCAGGGCAGTATCCTTATCTCTCTATCTGAAACCCAATCCCATAATTGGTTTCTTACTTGCTGCCTAAACTATGGACCTCTCCTCTCAGCCTAACCACAAAAATTCCCTTTTCTCTGGATGCCAACTTCCTTTTCACAAAGACCTTAAAATACAGAGTGTACATAAGGTCTGGGAATACTTTCAATTATTTACTGTACAAGAACCAGACATTGTACAGATATCACACATATGTCATTTCGAAAGTCCCCCCCCCCCCCCCCCCCTGTATACCGCCATAGTTTGGTAATTTTCTAATAGTCAGTGCTAGTTGCAAACATGACGAGTTCAGGTGCGGAGCGATCTTTCTGCGTGTCGGAGTTCGACAAAAACAAGTGTGCTACAGCAGTTCAACAGATGTTTAGAACAAAGTACCGTAAGAAGCCACCAACAAGGAAGGCCATTTACCACTGTCACAATAAATTTGTTACGACGGGTTTCTTGTGCCCAGCAAAGAGAAGCACACATCCCAGTGTGAGTGAAGTGAATGTGGAGTGCATACGAGAGACATTCATAAGGAGTCCAAAGAAATCGGTGCGTCATGCATCCCATGAACTCGAAATTGCTCTAATGACAGTGTGGAAAGTCCTGTGACAGAAACTGTCTATGAAACCATTCAAATTGGAGCTAGTGCAGCATCTCAATGACAACGACAAAGACAAGCATTTTGAGTTTTGTTTGCAGTTGCAACAACTGAAAGAGGATGGGATGGCATGGCATTGTTGATCACTTAATTTTTAGCAATGAAGCCACTTTTCACACTAATGGGAAAGTGAACAGGCATAATTGTCGAATCTGGGGTACAAAACATTCACAAAAATGCACTGAATTTGAGCATGTTTCCCCAAAGGTAAATTTTTTTATGCCTTGTCACACTGAAAATTGTACGGGCCATTCTTCTTGCTGAGACCACTGGCACTGGATATTTCTACTTGGACATGTTGCAGCAATGGCTGATGCCTCAAATGCAATCAGACTCTCCATTCATCTTTCAGCAGGATGGGGCTACACCACACTTTCACTGTGAAGTTTGCGCGTATCTGAACACAGAGCTGCTGCATCGATGGATTGGCTGTGCCACAGAAAGGGACAGCTGCTTCATCAAATGGCCTCCCTGACCACCAGATCTCACTCTGTGCGACTTTTTTCTGTGGGGACACATTAAAGATCTGGTGTATGTACCGCCTCTACCACGAGATGTAGAACAGCTCCGGGAGAGAATACAGGAAGTGACTGCCACAGTCGACGATGCCATATATTTAGTGCTTTTGCAATAAATAACTGAGAAGTGTTCCTGGACTTTATGTACACCCTATATTTAGCTTCTGCCTGTATCTATCCCTCACAACCTTGATATTACAGAAACAAATCTCCATAGCACAGGCATTATTGAACCATCTATTCTACCTGTGCATTCTCTTACAGTGCAGCCAAACTACTAAACAATGTCTCCCAAACTGAAATCCTTGCTCTCCAACAACCAAAAGAGCACTCCAGACATCACCTGCAAAAACTATCGGATGTTTTAACCCACCTCAGAGCACCACTACTCATCAACACCCCAGTGAACCACCTCATCAACCTCTTATAGCACCCAGCTCCTGTCTGCACTATCACACCAAACTACCTTCCAACATCCCATTACACCCAAAACTAAACAAACCCAAAATACTGTTGTCAAACTATACACCAAATGCCTCAATAGTACAGAAGTTCCAGTCCTGCGCAAAGGCCTCACCTGGACTTGTCAAAAACCTACTCTCCTCCTGATATCTACAGTGAGCATTTCTTTGCTACCAATTCCTGTGACCAAATTCAAACTGATCCCAACAACAAACCTTCTCTCTCTCAGAACATGTCACCATCCAACTGAGACCCATCCATCTCCACCTACCCATCACTGGCTACATCCCAGGAATTCTTTACCTTCAATTTGGCCTCACCATCCTTCCCCAAGTTTCTCCCTTTGAACACAAACTCCTCAATGAAATGAAATGATGGTTTAGCATTACCGGCTGGGAGACACCATCTGACGATGTTCGGTTGTCTGGTGCAAGTGTTACTTGGCATCACTTCAGAGACTTGTGTGTCTAAGACAATCTGCAAATGGATGGGAACCGAACCAAGAACCCCAAGGTCTAGAGACAGTAATACTGACCATTAGAGCAGGAGCGAACACTTCTCACTGGAAGAAAGAACTACAACCTGCAACCTCAAGATAGGCAATCATCTAACCATCTGCAACCTCAAGATAGACCCTGATCTAATCATCCTCCTAGCAGACAAAAGCACCGCACCACTGTCACATTGAACTGCAATGATTGCCTTACCAGAGGTATCTGTCAACTGTCTCCACCAATTAGCCCAGCCACAGTGAACATATCACAGAAGTCTAGCATAATCTCCAATCAAATCCTGAGGCTCATCCCAGAGTCCTTCCCACTGAACCTCTCCCCTCCTCATCCAAAGAGAACCCCCCCCCCCCTCCATACATTGCCTATATGCTTCCCAAGATCCATAAACGCTACAATCCTGGTTGTCCCACTCGCCCACAGCCTGGCCTCTCATATCAAAGATACAAACCACTTCTTTCACCAATTTTAGACAATCCCCACCCTATTATCACCTGAATCCCTACTAGTCACTGTTGATGACACTCCAAACCCACCATCTCATACCTTACACATTTAATTAATTACATCCACACACATAACTACATCTCCTTTGAGGGAAAGATACATAAACCAATCAGTGGCACACCCATGGGCACCTGCATGACATGCCTCAATGCCAATCATTTTATGGACCATTAGAGGAAACCTTCCTTGCCTTACAAAGCCCTTTGTTTCCGGATCACTGATATTTTCATGATCTGGACCCTGGGTCAAATCACCCTATCCTCATCCCTCCACAGCTTCAACACCCACACTCCTACCCCTTCTCAGTCCAATGTGCAATCTTTCTGGAGATTGACCTTCACCTCTCAAATGGCTCCATTCAGATCTCTGTGTATATGAAGCCCACTGACCATTAACAGCACATGCATTTTGATAGATGCCATCCCTTCCACACCAAAATATAATCTTTTCACTCACAGATGGCACATCTGCCATGTTGAGAATAACCATGCTCAATATACTGAAGGCAATGTCCCACAAATCTCATCCACAAACAAATTTCCCACACCATATCCTCATCACTCCCTAGAACCAGTTGCAAAGGAGCATGCCCTACATCACTGAGTATCATCCAGACTGGAGGAATTGAACAATGTTCTTCACTGGGACTTTTGACGTTCAATCACGATGCCCAGAAATGATGGACCTTCTACTCACTCCTCCTAAAGCGCATCCCGTCACCCACCTATAAGCTAAATCCACCCCCTAGACCTGCAGAATACCCAGACACAAGACCTGTATGATTCACCTCCTCAGCACATCTTAATCCAACCACACCATAAGTTTATTACATCCCAGATAATCGAAGGCAGGGTCACCTGTGAAATTAGTCATGCTATATACCAGTTCCGCTGCAATTTCTGCACAGCATTTCATGGGGGACATGACCACTACCTGACAGTCCACGAGAATGAATGGTCGCAGAAGACTTGAGTACCTAGTGGTAGAACATGCTGTTGAGAACAACACGTTCAGGTTCAATGGCTGTTTCACAAACTGCACCATCTGGAACCTTCCTCAAGTTTCACAACCTGTGCCACCTGGGTCCTTCCTAATGCACCAACTTTTCTAAAGTACATAGCTGAGAATTATAACTGTAACACATTTTTCGTTCTCGAAATCCTCCTGGTCTCAATCCTACTAATCCCCTACATTCACATCTGTTTCCTCACAGGATTCCCTTCCTCTGTTTTGTCACCTCTTCCAAATCCTCTGTCATCATTACTGTCACCATGCACAGCACAAACTCAACAATTCCTTTGCATGCATGTCGCATTCTTATAATATGTGTTTCACCCTTCACCCACTCCAATTGATACAACCCCTAACCCCAGTCTACCTGATGAACTGGAGTCTCAGCATTGTGTATTCAGCAGTCACGAAACAGCTGTACAAGTGTGTATGGGGGTGGGGATGGGGTGGTCAGGGATATGGGGATAGGGGGCTGGGGCAGGTGAAAAAAGATTAGTCTAAAAGCTGGCAAAGTTTTCAGTCTTGTTGCATGCCAGTCAATGACTAAATGCTTTTGATATCGCGTTAGTTGTTACTTTTACGAATAAATTATTTACATTCTATCAGAAATTTGTCTATCAAAATAAAGACTTGTTTGTCACTGAACTGAATAACAACACATTTATCTACATGAGTACATAAGAGTAAGAATATAACTTTCAGACTATAACATCAGCTATGAGCACTGAAGCTTTTTTTATTACACTTTAGCTTTCCGATTTGATAGTACTGATTACAACACAAAGGAGCTGCCAGAAAGTAGACTTGCAATACTGAAGTCACAGGAATACACAAGAGAGTGAGTAGCTTAATTTATGGGTTTTACAATTTATTACATTTCCCAGTGTGCTATTCATTCACTGACAGCAGAAGTCCCATTTTAAGATCCTAATAAGTTAATTTGAGTTTTTAACAACACTTTCTAATATTGAATGCCTTTTAAAAAGAGCCGAGAATGTTTTAATTCAGGGTGTCCCAAAAAGAATGACCCGATTTTAAATAGAAATATTTATTAGGGAGAAGGGCTTAACACCAATAAATTGCATACTAAATTACTCAGAAAAGACAGAAGTTTATAAAAATACATCATAAATGTTCAATATGTCCTCCATTGGCTGCACGGATGACATCTAGCCGATACACGAATTCATCCCAAACTGAGCGTAAAGTGTCTTCTACCACTGAAGCTGCAGCAGCTGATATAATGGTTTTTAGTTCATCAATGTCACAAGGTAAGGGAGGAACGTAAACACATTGTTTAACATATCCTCACTGGAAGTAATCACACGGTGTTAAGTCAGGGGACTGAGGAGGCCAAGAGTACACAGCCTGGTCTCGCGGTTCTGTTTGACCTATCCAATGTTGAGGCATGTTGGCATTGAGGAAGCTGAGCACGTTGTTGTGCCACTGTGGTGGTGCTCCATGTTGCCGATAGATGAAATCGTCAGAGTCAAGTTGTGGGAATAACCAGTTCCGTAGCATTGCAAGATATGATTGTCCTGTTACGGTTTCTTCCTCAAAAAAGTAGAGTCCATAAACCTTGCTAAGCGAAACAGCACAAAAAACATTTACTTTTGGTGAATCAAATTTGTGTTCAATTGTTTCAAGAGGATTTTCGAGCCCCCATATACGCACATTATGATGGTGAACCTTGCTGCTAATATGGAGAGTTGTCTCATCGCTGAATATCAACCATGACATAAAAGTGTCATCTTTCATGTCCTCTCGATTAGCATTGCCAAAGTCCACTCACTTCACTTTATCAGTATCTCGACGAGCTTGTAACACTTGTAATTGGTATGGTTTGAGGGCTAAATGATGCAGTAACACACACCACATTGTCATGCACGGAAACACAAGTTCTCAGCTAGCATGACGCATAGACTTGCGGGGGTTTCACTGAAATTCTCAATAGATTTGTTCCACTCTATTCTCAGCAACGCGTGGATGGCCAGGACTTTTTTCTTTACAGAGGCACCCTGTTTCTTCAAACTGTTTATACCACTGTCGAATGTTCTTTGGTGATGGTGATTTAGCACAAAATCGAATATGAAACGTCTGCTGAACTGCGATCACTGATCGAGTATGGAGTAAATTCAATAACACAATACGCCTTCTGTTGCGCAGACGCCATATTGTGTGAGTCTGGTTGCACATTCCAGGTCAGCACTTGTAGCGACATCTAGCAGATTTTTTCTGAAACTCTAGACAATGCCAATTACATCTATTGCTGCTTCAGTTACCTAGTGACATTTGTCCCAATATTATTACAAGTTAAAATCGGGTCATTCTTTTTGGAACCCCTATATAATAACATACTTTTTGCTTAAAAATGAACTTCATTATCAGAGGCCACTCAGTGTTAGAAGATTAGTGTCCCACATACATCAAGACAACCTGAGAAGCATCATTCCCTCAATTCACGAGGATTAGGGAAGAAACAACTTGTGACCTATCTAGGGGACTGACGTGCTGTAGGTAGGTAGACCACTGAAATTCAAATCAGAATGGCCGGAGAGGGAGCTCATTACCACTTCTCCCATATGCACTGAAGCGCCACAGAAAATGGTACAAGCATGCGTATTCACATACAGAGATATGTAAACATGCAGAATACGACACTGCGGTCGACAATGCCCATATAAGACAACAAGTGTCTGGCGCAGTTGTTAGGTTGGTTACTGTTGGTACTATGGCAAGTTATCAGGAGTTAAGTAAGTTTTAACATGGTGCTGTCGTCGGCGCATGAGAGATGGGACATAGCATTTCCGAGGTAGCGATGAAGTGGGGATTTTCCCCTATGACTACTTCACAAGTGTACCTTGAATATCAGGAATACAGTAAAACATCAAATATTTGACATTGCTGCAGCCCGAAAACGATCCTGTAAGAATGGGACCAACGACGACTGAAGAGAATCGTTCAACATGACAGAAGTGCAACACTTCTGCAAACTGCTGCAGGTTTTAATGCTGGGCCATCACCAAGTGTCAGTGTGCGAGCCATTCAACTAAACATCATTGATATGAGCTTTCAGAGCTGTAGGCCCAATTGTGTACTCCTGATGACTGCATGATACGAAGCTTTATGCCTCACCTGGGCCCGTCAACACTGACACTGGACTGCTGATGACTGGAAACATGTTGCCTGGTGGGACGAGTCTCGTTTCTAATGTTTCGAGTGGATGGATGTGTACAGGTATGGAGACGACCTCATCAATCCATGGGCCCTGCAAGTCAACAGGGGACTGTTTATGCTGGTGGAGGCTCTGTAATAGTGTGGGGCATGTGTAGTTGGAGTGATATGGGTCCCTGATACATCTAGATATGATTCTAACATGTGACATGTATGTAAAGATCCTGCCTGATCATCTGCATATCTTCATGTCCAGAGTGCATTCCGATGGTCTTGGACAATTCCAGCAGAACAACGCGACACCCCACACATCCAAAATTGCTAATGAGTGGCTCCAGGAGCACTCTTCCAAGTTTAAACACTTCGCTGGTCACCAAACTCCCCAGACATGAACATTCTGAACATATCTGGCACACCTTGCAATGTGCTGTTCAGAAGAGATCTCCACTCCCTCATATTCTTACGGATTTATGGACAGCACTGCAGGATTCATGGAGTCAATTCCCTCCAGCATTACTTCAGACATTAGTTGAGTCCACACCATGTCATGTTTCGGCACTTCTGCTTGCTTGCAGGGGACCTACACAATATTAGGCAGGTGTAACAGTTTTTTGGCTGTTCACGGTATATGCTCACTGTTTTAAAAACTGTATCCCATTGCTCAGTTACACAACGCTAGTCTCTTCCTTACAGATTTTTCACCTGTGCACACCACATTTTGAGTAGAAGGAAAGAGCTGTTGAAATATACCGATAACCTTACCAGAGGCTATTCACAGACAATATCCAATCCACTCATCCATAAACAGTTCTCCCACACCACCACCTCAGACACCAGTAAACCTGTTAGCCATTCACTAATCAGTTCTCCTCTGATCACCCAGTATTACCCTGGTCCTGAAAAGCTCAACCACATCCTCCACCAGAGCTTCAATTACCTCTCATAATGCCCTGAGATAAAGGTAGCCTACCCAAATTACTCAAAGTAGTGTTCTGCCACCTATCCAACATACAAACTGTTCTTGTCCAGCCCAGATGTTCCGTAGACTCATGCACCACCACCTACTGCAGATCAGTTAGAGGCATTTCCTACCTATTAACAATTACTGTTGAGCATTCTATGTGGCCATGACAAGTAACTAACTGCCTACTTGCATGTATGACCACCGTCAACCTGCAGCAAATCTGAGTCTCTTGCTGCTGCACATCACAACACAAATGATTTCAACAGCTGCTTCACTATGCAGACCATTTGGATACTCCCTTGGAGTACAAATTTCTCTGAAGTACATAGGTCGGCTTTGTCTTTCCAGTGTATCTAGTAACCTGTCTCACAATGCCTCACCTTACTTTCCCTTCTTTCTTCTGTCCACTGCACTCCTTCCCCATATACACTGTGTACTGCCTCCTATCACCCCCCCCCCCCTCTCTCTTACCCCTCCCTCTACAGCCCCCATACCCCTCTTCATCTCCACCTAAGTCTCACTTTTCAACCTTCCCTTTTTTATGCTCTACCCTGTTTCCCACCACCCTTCCTTGCACCCTTGCCTATCCTTTCCCACCTCAGCAGCCCAGGCAACTGCTTGCAATAATCAATAATAAATAATTGGTCTCATCAAGGTCACTTGAGTATGCGCACGTGTGTGTGTGTGTGTGTGTGTGTGTGTGTGTGTGTGTGTGTGTGTGTGTGTGTGTCTGGATGGAATCTGTATACCCTATCTGTCTGAGACTGGAGTGTCATATGAGAGTATGTTTTCTAAACACTTGTGTAGTGTATATCTGCAATAGGATATGGGTACCAGCTTGATATCTACCAAGTAAAATGTGAGAAATCACCTAAAACATCAAGATTCAAGCTGACTAGTTCACCAGTCCTCATCGCTAACCTGTGAGACCGATTAGATCCAGATCAAGCTCGCATCCCTGTGTCCCGGAAGTGGTGCGTTAATGCAATCAGCTACCATTGTGGATACAAAATATTGGAAATTACCGAAGAGAAAGGAAGCCAATCATAAAGATTAGTTACAATAATTCCAAAACCCTGAGAAGTACATAAATAATGGGATGTCTGTGGCATAAGCTAATTAGTCTTATGCAAACATGTTATGCATTAGAGTTCGCACAGGATACAGTGAACGATACGCAGGGGCTAACTTTCATCCACACGCTGGGCAAGTTCATCTGTTTGTACTGTAGCGCAGGTCAACAATGTCATCTTTTGGTTAGTCAGCGATGACAGAATCGAGGTTCACGTCTTGCAAACTTTCTCAAATGGTTTTACAGAAAATATTTGGTAAAAAAATTCATTTCTGCTTTACTTGCAGCTTGTATGTCAAGTTCATTATGAGGTACCCATTATTTCATAAATGGTCGAAGACATTGTGATATTTACAAGGAAGTAAGAGAGAGCATGAAATTTGAAAAAAATTGCATTAAAAATAGGGGCTGCTTTGGTACTGTGTTAAGTGAATAATTTGTAATATGTTGCTGTGTATGAAATTTAGCTAACACATTGAATTTCCCTTTAGACTTGGGTGGTGGTCTCTATCTGTCACAAATATTGAGGAAATTGCTCTGACATATTATACACATTTGCAATCACGCCACACCAGCAATAAAGCCAGGGTGAAATATCCACAACATTCCTTATATTTCATATATGGTTTCAGATATCAAAATGAGATTTTGGCAAAAGAGAGCACGAAAATATGAGAGTATTTTGTTGCATGGTTTTTATGCAAAACTCGTAATCTACTGTGATATTCCACTATCTGCAGACTTTTTTGATGAAATAAAGTAATTTTTGAGGGCCATCGATAGCTGGTAAACGAGAAATGCTGTGTGTTTTGGAACAACGTAAGTGAAGACATTATATGTTTATATTGTACTGAACTTACTTTTCCTCAGTTCCTCACTTAATAAACTGCTGTTTAAGAATTCTCTTGCAATTGCATCTGCACAACATGTTAGTGAGGTGAGACTGTGGTACGTAACATGGATGCTGAGGTTTATTTGTAAAACATAAAATCCGTTGTGGGTCTGTAGATCCCCCATCGGGCACCTTCCAGGGTGGCGGATAGGGGTCAGCCTCCCAGATATGGTAATAGGGATATGAAATACCCAAAGTGGACCAAATCCTATTACAAAACTCATCAGCATCTGACCTGGCATCCAGAGGCTGTTAGTCATTGTTTGTTCACTTAGTTGGAGCATGTGTTATGACATATGGCTTTAACTCAACAATTAAGTCTCACACTCTTGATATCTCCAATGGAGATTACACAAAAACATTATTCAACTTAAAGTAACTATGGCAGCAAAACAAGAAAGAATCCCATTATTCCAGGCCCTAGACAATAGATTGGATTCCCCTTCTGATCATGGGATTCTGGTGGACCAGACAATCCATGCAGAGAAGTATCAGATCCTCCAAAAACCACTTCCAACAAGACACAGAATTTTTCGTAAGTACATTGGATGTAAACACTTTACTGGAACACAGGAAACAAACACCTAACGAATATGCGGGGCAGTTTCAACAAAAAAATTATACCAAGGCAAGAAACCCGGTTTACAGATGAAAACAACTTTGACTCTCTAGAATTACATGTTCTATATGGGACAATCTGCAGTGCATATCAATAAAGGACCGAACCAATTTGGGACAAGTTTTGCAGTACCCAAGTCAACCACAGATTCAGTAACTGATTTCATATCACCTTCAGAAAGACTCTCAACATTGTCAATAAAATCAGAAAACAAGGCAAACACATTGATTAACACGCACACTCCAACAAATGACTACAACAGACCCCAGTGGTAGAAGGCTTCTGGGAACCTCTGAACAAATCACGAGCTGGAAAAAATAATCAGAGAATGGGAAAAGCATGCCAAAGAAATTCAAATTGGAAAAGAGAAAGGAAAAAAGAGTCACTTTGAAATGCCTAGGCTTTGCTGATGATCTGGCTATATTAAATAATAATAATAATAATAATAAATAAAAATAACTTTTTTAGATAAACTGCATTAAATCTCATGTAAAACTGGATTCAAAATTTCCTTTGAAGAAACTCAGTAAATGGACACCAAATCAAATGGAAAACTTCCAATGAAAACACAATACAGAAAAATCTCACAGGTCACTCACTTCAAGTACTTAAGAGAAACCATACAACCCACAGGACTGAACAGAGTCTCTCACACAGAAGGAATATTCAAACTGCAAAAGGCGCACAAACTGACAAGGAATCATTACAATAAAAGAGCGGTGATTGTAATGCAAAACTATGAGACTACAACATGGTTGTTTTACCAGAAGCCTTGTATGTGACAGAAACCACAGGTATTAGAGGGATGACAAAAATTCTTGACAGAGAGAAAAAAAAGGAATGAAAAATTATTAGCAAAATCTACAGTGCTACACTCCAAGACAGATCTTGGGTCAGATGACCTTCCAAGGACCTACACACACACACACACAGTCATCATAGATAAATTTAGGAAAAGATGGCTACAGCTCTATGAACACCAATGTAAGACGGATGAAAATGGATTCACTAAGAAAATTTTTAACATCATTAATACAAGCAAGTTAAAGATCAAATGGATATAAGAAACACAAAATGTCCTGCAACAACTGAAAATTTCTGAAGAAGAAATTGAGGACAGAACAGTTCAGAAATAAAATCAAGAACATGAGACTTGAACAAGACGCAATAAAAGAAATGACAAGGAAAAAATGTACAATCAAAAGGAAGAAAAAACAGAGTGAATTAATGAAGACGTTTTGGGAAGAAAAGGAAAAAAGACAAGGAAGTGAAGCTTTGGTTGACAAGTTCACACGCTCTCATCAATAATAATAATAATAATAATAATAATAATAATAATAATAATACAACCTGTTCCACATCACATATACAATTAACAAATGGAAAATCCAGGACTTTTGCTGCAAAACAGAATGAAGAATTATCACAATCAGTGTATGTCGACAGCAGTGACATTTTCAAGGCAAGTATTTGTGAAATTACATTCATTTCTTGCTTCAAACCTCTCTTAAGGTACTGTAAAAATCCATTCAGGTACCTGAGAGAACTGCTATTTAGAACTAAAGAAATTTTTCTGTCTTTTTTGTAAATATATACGAAGTAGGAGTGTTACAGCTGTCTTAAAAGAAGTTCATACATTACCTCCTTACTTAAAGCATATTTAAACACAATCAATATAATTTTCACAACTGTGAAATACCTGCATAAGAAGCACATTACATTCACACTAGATTCTGCACTTGAATGTAAAGGAAACAGTTTCATATTATATTATCAAGCATACTTCTTGTCACAGAATGTCTGCAAAAATTTGGAGAGGATTATCTGTTGACATTGTAACATTACTAATGCAGAGCCCAGCAGTGAGAGTGAAAATATAAGCAGCAATGATATCTTAAAAGACCCTGACAAGGGCTAACAACAGCAGTACCATTTACAGGAGTCGTGTTACATGTGTGGCATGTGCCACTGTGCCGTAATAGTTTTAAGGCTTGTAGCAGCAGGGGCATGCACCCTACCTCCCACATGTCACCCACTTCCACTGCTTCCCTCTCCTTTATGCCACTGATGCTGTATCTTGCCAACTGTACTGCCGATACAATCAACTGGAAAGGAGACAGTTATTCCACGTTTATAGGGTTTGTAGTTTTCTTTTAGCTTCAACCTTTGCACAAGAAAGATACACTACGAAAAATGGTGGCATTAGCACCCTGTTGAAATCCTACAAAATTTATTTGCAGAAATTGTCACATGAATAAAGGAACATGAATATCTTAACAAGAACATTATGAAAATAAATACATACTGTTATTCCTGTTTTTTGATTCTATTTTCTGCTCACGTTCCAGTTTCATTTGTTCTGGTTCAGTGTCATCAACATAAGCCTTCCCCTCCTTTAAGAGTTTTTCACACATTTCAAGCATCAAGTCAAAATAATCCGATGTATGAGTGAAAACATCTGGCTTAACTTGCAGTAGTTTCAGATCTTCTAAAATTACCTATAAACCAAAATCGAATTTACTTACCATACGTGGAACTGTTATGTGAGTGCAATTAGAAATATAATTTTAATGCTTTGTTGTTGTATTTTCAACACTGATGACACCGTGAGTGAATTTTTATGTTTAACTGTTGTACTATCAATGCGAGAAACTTATTGAGACACACAACAGTGGAATAAACAACACAAATCTGTGGCTACCTTATTTAGATTTCTAAACATTAAGAAATGGATATAGGAAGTATATACTGTTCTTTGTGAAATGTAGAAATGCAAAAATTTTAAATGCAGCATAAAAATAAATCAATCTCTGTTCACAATAATACTTAAAAATGAAAGTGAAGTAATGAATACATAAAATATATGAGACACAGGAGATGTATCTACGTATCAGTTTTGGAAGGAACTACTGGAGCTTGAGTCACAACACACAAGACTTGTACCAGGATGCCAAGACACAAAATTATTATTATACAAGCACAAATATTGATACACAAAGACAGGTCTCTACACTTTGGAGTGCTGAGCAACATTTTTAACCAAGGAATTACTACAATAGGAGGTAGTATTAGAAGACGTAAGTCAAGTTTTGGAAAAAGGAATATAAAAAGTCATTAGAGGCAGAATAATATTCAAGACCAGATTTAACATTGGTGTGAGATGAAGTTACTGGGGCAACATCTGAGGAGCCTGACAGGTGCTTGCCTATAGTAATTCAGAGAAATTACAAAAGCTAGAATGAATAGCACAGTCGTATATTGGCGGAAGATCTTCATGGTCAACAATGGAATAAAATCTTCCATTCAGGACATCGTAGTTCAGTGTTTTGATAAAACTGAGGACAGCATATAGGGAACAAAAAATATTAAATTCTGCATTTAAAAATTAATTAAGCCAAGAGAATCATATTAACATACTAATTCTTCACCATGACACAAACTCACAAATAAGTGATACTGAAATCAATAACTGCACTGCAAACAACTGACATTACTCAAACGGAACAAGGTGCCAGACACGAACAGAATTTCTACCAAACGTTTCTTTAAATAAGCTGCAGTACTAGCGTCCTTTCTAGCTTAGACTTACTAAGAATCTCAACAGTGAATAGTTTTGCATGTCTAGAAATAAGTAATTTCTGTTTATAAAAACAGTGAAGGAACTGATGCATAGACTTGTAGGTCACTATCGTTAACACACATCCGACTTAGGCTCCACATTGAAGGTGAGTGCTGAAGACACATGAATGTGGCATTGGGAGTCTGTCCTGGAAGCATGGTAGTACTACTAGTAGTCTCAACATATATAAATGGAAAATCCAGGGTGGAATAATCACAATATTATGACAAGGATATATTGTCACTCAACACACAGAGGAGATGGTGAGTCGCAGACAAGCACAAAAAATTGACTGCCATACATATGATCTTCCAAAACGCATTCTTCTAACGTAGAAAACACACACACACACACACACACACACACACACACACACACACACACACACACACAAAACTGCCGTCTGACCACCACAGCTGGCTTCAGGGTGAGACACAGTGGAAGTTTTGTGTGTGTGTGTGTGTGTGTGTGTGTGTGTGTGTGTGTGTGTGTGTGTGTGTGTGTGTTGTGTTTTCTATGTTAGAAGAAGGCCTTTTGGGCAAAAGCTCACATGCATAGCAGTGTTTTTGTTGTGCCTGTCTGCAACTCAATATCTCCTCTATATGATGATTAACAATCCATCCTTTTCATAATACTGTCAACACATATACATGATTTATCAGATACGGACAGCGGTAATCTCAGATTGATTGTTGATGGTGGTGATGTGTACAGAAGTAGTATCATTTCTCGATGCTGTAATGCAAAGCAGAACAACAGACAGCATTTCCACTACCTATGTTCAACGGTGTATCTCTCTAAATGTAGACAACTGGCAGACTATGCAAATAAGCAAAAGAAAGAACTTAACCTTATCCGATAAGGAGAAAAAAGTTAACCTTGCTGGACCTTGTCACATTTTTACTCTCTAACAGTAACACCATAAAGTGATAGATATGCAATAAACTTGCGACATTAGTAGTAGAGAAGTCTAATGGGAAATTTCCATTTGTTGAGAAAATTCTGGAAAAGAGCACTGTAGTTGAAAGGGCACTATGACTATTACTACAACATCTATAGTCCCTATCAAGTACATCCACCAGCAGACATTGAAGAAGTTCAGCGATGTTCTTCTAGGACTGTAACATGCCACTACAGCTGATAAGAATGGGTGATACTCTTTTGAGGAACAATAAATGGGAATCTTTCGTAGAAAGTAAACAGTTCTCACAACAACGACATAGACTGTGCAACAGTTCTAATGTCTTGAACATATATCCTATATAGGGTGTATGATTAAAATAAGAGAGATCAGTGTGCATGCACTCTGATCACTAGTTGCTTAGTAATTATGACATTAGGAAATGGATGTTGGAAGTTGATGGACAGTCGACAGACCACTGACTGTTACATCCCGTCAGTGGTGGGGTTTCAGCACACAGTACTGATAGAAGATATGGAGCTATTTCAATATAAGAGCGTCTCAAAAGAGTAACGATCATTGACTAAAAAATCATGTTCGTGTGTGTTGTGCTAATAGAAATACATGAGGAAGATTATCCTCGAGCGCTACCAGTCTCATTTCATGTCCTTATTCTGACAAACAGAATATTTAAAAATTTAGAATGCTTTCCATTTGAATTGCATTTTTCATTAGATTGATTGTCAGCACTGTTCCACTAGTTCCTGCACCTGTGACTAACAAGTAGATGCTCATTTTCTGTCTCATATATAGTTAAGATCACCTTTTCAAAATCAGCCTTCTCCTTTGCAGGGTTTGTATCATCAAATCTCATAATAAGTTTTCCTTTGAAGTTTTCTTGATAATACTGATTTAACAAAGCAGCTTTAGCATGGCCAATATGAAGATACCTGTAAAATACTGCCAGAATTTTAGTACTTAATCTGTAATTGTGCACTGGTGTAATGAAAGCAAGCTTTTTAATACATACTGCACACAACAGGTCTATTTCACTATGTCTGAGAGTCTGTGTCTAAACGTTAAACAGCAAGACATTAGAACCAAATCTTAGCACTGCTTTTTCTTGGTAAGCTCAGTTATAGGATTTCGTTATTTCATAAATATGACTTGTTTTTAAGTGACTATTTTGTACACAGTTGGGATTAATTAAGTTTAATATAATTAATAATGATGTTATTAAAATGAATGTGATTTGAGTCATTGAATGTGAATCGTGGACGAAATGGAATTTCTTCAATATCTGTATTAGCTTCTTTCAATTCTTTTGTGTGAAAGAAAATATCTTTTATTGTCATTCAATGTAGTTAAATTATACACAGTTACGGTAGCCTTAAGGAAATTTATGTAAGTCTTCTCACCCACTAGCTTCTGGTGGAAACCTTACAACAACTTTTCCCATTTCTGCTCCAGGCAACTCAACAAACTTCCCTTCTTCTTTTCTCCCAGACAGGACAGGCTCTGCAGTAACTGACTTCTTTGCTTTGTTTTCAGGTAGAATTTTCTTTACAGAAGAGACACACTCTAAAGATTCTATAAAATTGTACCAACGAGCCACATTTGTTGGGGGACTTGGTTCCACTGCTTTCCAATGAGGGTTACCTGCATATATCAAACAAACAGACACCTTTTAAAATACATAAAAATGAAAGAAGAAATGAAATTATAAAGTTTCACTAATTAAAAATGGAAATATAGTAATGCTGGGAAACTGTTACAACAATTTAAAATAGTCTGGTCCAAGATTTTCTCTTGATGAAACATGAGACTATTAAAAATAGAAAACAGGAAACAAGAAAAGGTGCTATTCTTTTCCTTACATGGTACTGCCTTCTGTTCTTTGCCTTTTCAAGAGTGCTTATACAGGGTGATTCACAAAGATATGCAAATATTTTAATATGTTATTCTACAAGTAAAACTAAAGAAAAAAAAGTTCACATAAACATAGGTCCACAAATGTTTAGTTACAGAGCTAGGGCTAATAAAAGATTTTACCAGAAATTTAGCAACTTTGCTAATATGAAGCCATCATGTAACTACTAGGATAAAGTAAAGCACGATTTCCAATTATTTTGTTGTTACTGATCTGGTGAATATAATAAAACATGTCCCAGACGTTAACTGAAACTGTATGAATGTGTCAGATAACCTAATCTGATGTTATTAATACCGTAGCACACATGAATTCATGTTAAACCAGAAAAAAATAGCACAGTGTTAAGGAAGTTGTACAGTGTACGTACAATTTCACAATGCATTCACAATAAATGTTCAAAAATTGTCTCCACTGACCTCAGTGCATGTAGCGGCTTGTGTGTGAACAATTTTGTTGCTTGTTTCAGTTTCTCAGGTTGTTCTTAATTTCATCTATTGAATTCGTAATGCGGGTAAGTAATGTCTCGTGCGTTGACACTATTGTTGTTATGTTCTTTCACTGAACAATACAAAAAACTAATTCATTTCAAGGTTAGGAAACGACTGAAACAACTCATTAACGGTTGCCAACAATGACGTTCTTCAATTATTAATGAAAAGTAAAAAAATTTACTTGCATAATAATCTTTGCTTATCTGGAGGTTACAACCAAACTTTAAAACACACGCACACACACACACACACACACACACACCCCAGAAGTTTCATGTTTTCACTTGCCCAACAGATTGGCAGATAGACCCCTCGATGGTTGTTTTGAAGGAGACAGACTTCATCATAGTACGCACCCAAAATACCTTGGGATCAGGTCAGATAGGAAAGTTTCTTTTAAGGAGCACTTCACACAAACATCTGCTAAGTTCTAAACCAGAAACAACATTCTCCATAAACTATGCGGCTCTCATTGGGGATCGTCTGCAGACACTCTCCGGGTATCAGCACTTGGTTTGGTATTCTCGGCAGCAGAGTACTGTGCGCCTGTCTGACTTAAAAGACCACATGTAAAAAAGATAGATGTGCAACTAAACGAGGCCATGTGCATTGTTAGTGGGTCAATATGATATACTCCCACATACTGGCTACTTATCTAGAGCCACATTCCTCCGTCTGATATCAGATGGATGAGTGGGCTACTGTGTGAATACCAGAAGATTGCTAATAACACCAACCTTCCAATAATGGACAACGTATTCCCTGTTGAGTGAAATAGACTAAGATCAAGACATCCTACTCTCATCACAGCCAGGACTCTCACTGAAACTGAATTCAATCCCCACCAATGAATGGAAATGCTGCTGGCAACAAAACTGTTCCCTAAAATTCTTGAAGCTGCCCTGCATCCAGAAGAAACCACCTGGATTCGACCAGCATTGGGCAATTTGGACTATCTAGAACCATATCCGAATGGGCCATGGACAATGTGCAGACACTCCACAAGTAGCGAAAATCTTTATTGCCATCCTGTGACTGTGGTGCGGAATGACAGACTTTTGCTCATGTTGTATCGACCTGTCCTGCACTTGCCTACAAATGTCCTTCAGAAGGTTTCCTCACAGTGATGTGTTATGTTATATAAAATACATAAAAGATCTTGATATCTGTCTGTAGCTGTTGTTATTTGTGGTATTTTATGCTTGAGAGCTGTGCTTAAATGTTGATGTATAGTAACTTGTAGTATCAATCAATCAATTTTTCATGTAGTCCTTTAACACAAAACAATTTTAATACACATATGCAAGGTTAATCATTGTATGTACCACTTTGGGACAGTTACTGGATGGCTTACTTTATTAATTTGAAAATATATTATAGGTTGGTAAATTACATAGCAGTTTGGGAAAATGCTTCCACTTAGGGAAATACATCATGATACCTGCAATGACTAGTAACTGGTCTTCAAAATGCATGTCAGTTTCACCAAATTATTATTTTAAAAAGTTAACTGCCTCAATATATGCTTGGCAGGCAGGTTTACATAGAATTTTACTAAACTAAGTAATAGAACTACCTACCTGTCACCAGAAAAGTCAAAAATTATTTTCTTAACCTCTCGTCAACTGTAACTGTCTCTCTTATTAAGATATTTTGTTCCTCTATTTTATCTTGTATCAACATTAATAATTTGTCATACGATGCAGGACTTGTTAGAAAATAATTTATGAAATTCTTTCGGTTGCGTGGTTCAGATTTGTCAATAAATTAACATTGACCAGTAGCTTCTTTTTTTCCCCAAGCATTCTTGGGTCTATTTCCACTTTTTCTCTTTCTTCTATTGATTGCAAGCAGCAGGTAATGTAATTGCAGCACACACTTTCTTTTGGGTGTTCGAAATCTTAACGTTGTAAAACCACTTTGTCAACTGCCAATTTTATCAATATTGTTGATGATATGAGCTCACTTCAATATACTGAACATTAGACAAGTATTGTCAACAAATAATGAACTTGTGTAGGACTCTTAAGGATTATCAGAACTGTTGCACCACAAGTCACAGGAAAAGTATATATTGACTATTGAATCCCTATTTCTTGGTATACGAGGATAGAGTAGAAGAATGTACTGAGTCATCAAAAGAAAGCTGAAGCCAGTGCTTCTCAACAACGGCAATAAAGTGTGTGCGTGTACCAGTAACGTATTCCGTGCATCTGAAGGAATGATATGAGATTACTGATTTGATCTCACAGGAATAAACCTATATTAAGAAAAGGATAGATCAGTTGAATTGCAGATAGGCACAACTAAAACACTGTACCAGTTTGGGATAGTACTGGATGACAAAAGGGTACCTCCTTTGCTGTTGGCTCTTGGGGGTGGTGGGCCAATTGGGTACGTGTGGGGAAATGGGACAGTAAATTGTCTGCGGACTTGGACAGGGTCTACTGCCTGTCTGTGAAGGCCTTGGTGAGAATTTCAGCATACTGGGAGAGGGAGTTCTAGACACTGCAGAGACAACCACACCTGGGTGGCCAGGCAGTGTGGTATGAAGTTTTCGGTGTGTAACAGATGGCAGCTGTCAAAATGTGAACTGTTGTTGGTTAAAGGGGGTCTAATGTGGACAGAGGTTGAGGACAGAGTCATCAGATAGGAGGTGGTCAACGCCCCAGACAGTGGCACACTGAGAGAACCAGGTGAAGCACATAGGAGAAAAGGTGTTGAGGTTGTGAAGGAAAGAGGATAGGATGTCTTGGCCCTGAGTTCAGATAATGAAGATATCATCAATGAACCTGAAACAGACCAGGGGTTTGGAGTTTTAGGGGACTAGGCCCATAAACAGGTTGGCATAGCAGGGTGCCATGTGAGTGCCCTCGGCAGTGCTGCAACTTTCATAGACAGGCACTATCCCTTGGACGTAGTCTATAAATAAATTTCCTTGCCATCTCCCCAAACACCCCAAATCCTACCACCATCCCTAAGAGGCAGCCACAAAAGAGCACTCCTGCATCACCCAAACCTCTCTTGACTAAAACAACTGAATCACGTCCTTAACTATCATCATGCCCTAAAATGAGGGATATCTTACCCAAAATCTTACTCCTCCTAAACTGGTGTTCTGTCACCCACCCAACCTCCACAACATCCTAGTCTATTCCTATTCCACTCCCAATACTAACCCCTTACCACACGGCCCATATCTCTTTTGAAGATCCTAGGTGCAAGACCTGCCCAATCCAATCCAGTTCTCCCTCCTCCAAAATACAGTCCTTCCACTTAGTCCTTTATGAGCATTTTATGAGGTGCTGATGCACCCCTATCACCAGCTGTGAAAACAGCAACGTTGTACACCACCACTAATCAGCTGTATACCAGGATGAATGCCCACTGCCAAACTGCGGCCAACAGCAAAGTCAGGGTGTATACACAGACAAGGGGGGGGGGGGGGGGGGGGTGAGAGTGGGAATTCCAGATTTTTCCCCAATTCCCCATGCTAACACACACTTACATACACTTTTTTCTTGTTAAGCGAGAGTATACTTCCAGAAAATGACCCCCCCCCCCCCAAAAAAAAAGGGTGTTTAAGAAAGATCTTTGACGTGCAGCAACACGTACACTGTATATCTTTGTATTATGAAAGTATAAAGTCGAATCCCACCACACTCAAAATAGGAGATTTTGAAATGAGGTGCTACAGAAGAATGCTGAAGATTAGGTGGGTAGATCACATAACTAATGAGGAGATATTGAACAGAACTGGGGAGAAGTGAAATTTGTGGCACAACTTGACTAGAAGAAGGGATCGGTTGGTAGTGCATATTCTGAGGCATCAAGGAATCACCAATTTAGTATTGGAGGGCAGCGAGGAGGGTAAAAATCGTAGAGGGGTACCAAGACATGAATACAATAGACAGATGCAGAAGGATGTAGGTTGCAGTAGGTACTGGGAGATAAAGAAGCTTGCACAGGATAGAGTAGCATGGAGAGCTGCATCAAACCAGTCTCAGGACTGAAGACCACAACAATAACAATCATCAGAAAATGGGTCATTTATTCAGGGTGTATACATGGATACGGAAAAAAAGTTCCCGGATTTTTCCCGGATGAAAATACACTTTCTCCCAGTTAAAAATACACTTTTTCCGTGTTAAGTGACAGTATACTTTTCCTAGGCACTGTAAAATTTTCTTGAGCACCAGTAGTCTATTATCTCATGTTTGGTTCATTATTATGGCATAATGCCATACGAGCTAGAAGATGGAAAACGTGCACTTGAAATGCGCACAGTTGAAACTAGCCAACAGTGTGAAATTAAACACTTTGTTTCAAATAAATTGACTGCCTAAGTGCAAAAGATTAATGAAAGCCAAATCTCTTTAGTAAACAGACAAAAATAACTTCATTGTTCTGCAAGGCGATTAATGCTTGACTGTCAGAAAGGTGGAAATAAAACCGGAAATTAACCACATACTTTAGCCTTCTGTAATTATGCGAATGTATTTTAATTTATTTGGTAGCTCCAGACCACAGAAATCCTTTTTGTTTTCATTTAATGTGAGAGCAATAACCGAAGAGGAAACAGCAAAATCATTAAACGTAAACACAGGTCATGTAGAGACTACCCAACTCCCCACTACAACTCAGACTGCTCTGTGCATGTCCCGGATCTACAATTTCCGAACCGGAGCAATTTAGATAGTGGCGCCAAGCCACACATCTGTAGACAGAAGCGAGAGAAGGTACTACTCACACGCGACTCAAATGCGCATGCGCAAGGGCCCACTCGCTACTGCAAATGAATCTAATGTAAACAGCTGTCACGTCACGTTCATCGGAGGCAATTTGTTGTTAGGAAGCACTGCATTTTCTTCCTAAAGCCTTTGACTCATTTTGGTTGGCAGACGCTTGAATGAGCACAGTGTTTTGTTGTTGTATATGGCAAATTTCCTTTGCGAATTAAGTATTTTTTTTACCCCCCACCTCTTGTTCATGTCTTGTTGCTGCAGTATTATTCTGCAAAAGTGCGATACAGTAACATCCTTCGTTAACGTATTGGTTCTAAACAGTCAAAATCACAAAAATTTAACTGGTAACTAAAACAACAAAAAATTCCCGGAATTCTAAAAAATTCCAGGGTTTTTCCTGGTTTTCTCCCGGATGAAA
The DNA here is from genome assembly GCF_023897955.1 of Schistocerca gregaria. NCBI lineage: Eukaryota > Metazoa > Arthropoda > Insecta > Orthoptera > Acrididae > Schistocerca > Schistocerca gregaria. The sequence continues at coordinate 378,438,182 of NC_064920.1, read as the reverse complement.
AAATTCCTGGATCTCCCCCGGTCGTACACACCCTGTTTATTGCAAAAAATGGAGTTTAGACATATTGGAGGTTTAAAACATTTTTATTACAAATTCTTACACAGAATTACATTTCTGCATCTTTTGTGCACTGGAATTGCCCTGGCCCATAGTCTATGTCTTCTTCAGTGTCACAACAGCCCAGTGCTTGCCCGCTCCTTTTCTTTCTTGCTTCTTTTATCATTTGCTGAGTAGCTAACTCTGCTTCACATACACAAAGCTGATCCAATTCCCGCAGTCCTTTAGTTGCGTTCTGTCCAAATCTTACCCCTAACTTCTGTAGAACCTTAAGTCTTTCATAGTTCTCACCATTAAAAGTTATTACAGCATTATACGCTGCTAACTTTAGAGTCATAAGGCCAACAAATGCATTTTTAGGCATATGGCATCACACAACATTACTGAAGGACTCATACACATTCTGGGTTTTCCCATGTAAACACTTCTTTAGTAGCTCAGGACTTGCCAAGTCTCTGTAAATAGGTTTGATTACCTCCATTAATGCTAAAGGAAGAGAATGTTTATGTGTAAATTCATACAGGGCGCCAGAAAATTCAGCTTGCCTATTTATACCAAGTGTTTGGTGAAAGTGGACACAAAGCATGAAAACTGTCACAGTTATCTCTAGTGGCCTTCCCATAATATTCCTGTAATTCATCAATTACTTTGTAACTTTTCTAAAGTTACTTTCCTTCTTGAAGCACTAGGGGGCGGGCGATGTCACTTCAGAAACATTGTCGTGGTTTCCTTCAGTGCTAGCACACGTGTTTTGAAGTACTTCAGAAGAAAATGCAGGTCTCACATCTGTTAACCACAAATTTGGGTTTCTTGAAGTTACTTTTACACTTAATCATTTTATATATGTATAAAAAGCAATAGAAGTCAGTTTACAACAAAAATAGCAGATAATCACACTACTTTCAACGAAAACTAGTATCAGAAACAAAGGCCAGATTTTTTTATTTGTAATGCCAACTTCTGAGACGTATCAGTAGGCACAAAGCAAAGCAATTCACACCCTACTAGACTGTGCAGTTCCCAAGGTATGACTGCCCAATTGTGGCAGTATATGCGTAGCCGCGAAATTTGATAGTCACGTATTATTTGAAGGTCTCACAATTATCTGATTTTAATGTATTATATATATTTTAGCCTTCCATAATTATGTGAATGTATTTTAATTCACTTGATAGCTCTCGCCCACAGAAATCCGTTTTATTTTTGTTTGACGTGAGAGTTCTAAAGAATGAAGAAACGGCAAATCACAAAATGTGAATATGGGTCTCGTGGAGAAGCTTGGGGCCATGAGAAAAATTCTCCCAGGCAGCATTTGGCAGCTTGTTACTATTGCTGATACAGCCAACAGCCCCACTTCAAGCACCAAGAAACGGGAGACTACTGCTCATACACAACTCCACTGCTCATGCGCATGAGCCCGCTGACTGCTCAAACAAACCTAATGTAAGTACTTGTGACGTCACGCTGATCAGAAGCAATTTGTTGTTATGAAGTATTGCAGAGTCTTTGTCCTAAAATCTTTAACACATTTTGCTGTTTGCAGATGCTTGTGTATGCATTGTGTTTTCTTGTTGTAAATGACACTTTTCCTTTGCAGCTTACATTTTATTTTGGTTTCTTTCTCACTTTTATGTTTTATTGCTGCAGCATTATTCGCAGTACCGGGATAGAGTAAAATTCTTTGTTAAAGTATCAGTTCTTACCAGTCAAAATTACAAAAATTTAACTGAAAACTAAAACAATTAAAAATTCCTGGAATTCTAAAAACTTCTGGGTTTTTCCCAGTATTCTTCCGCATGAAAAAATTTCTCGGCTTTCCCCAGAATTCCCGGTTGTCCCAGGGCGCACCCTGAAAGTAGACCACTCTGTGCACAACATTCAGCTGCATGTAACGAGCTTCATTTCAAAGGCTGCTTCACAAATTGGGCCATCTGGATCCTTCCCTCCACCACCAGCTTTTCTGAACTGCACAGATGGGACTTATCCTTACAACACATTCTCCTCTCCCATAATTATCTAGGCCTCAACCGATGGTAAGCTACTGTCCCTACATCCTCCACCCAACAGTTTCTGCCCCTACTGCCCTATCACCACCTCACCACCTCTCTTATCATTTCCCTTCACCCTTTACAGTGCACTTGCACATTCTTTCCCCTTTCCCTGCTCCTGCCCCCCCCCCCCCCCCCCCAAATGATCAGCCTGGCATGTTTCGTCAGTCGGCCATCTAGTCCCTGCATCCCTCGCCTGACATTGCCCGTCTCTCTCTCTCTCTCTCTCTCTCTCTCTCTCTCTCTCTCTCTCTCTCTCCCCCCTCCCCCAACTGTACCTTGCCCTTCCCCACCATACTCCAGATTGCTGTTCACATAGCTTTCTTTGCTTTGTGTAACAGTCTTGTTATTGTGCCTCTCTGCAAGTCAACGGGTCATCTTTACGGTGAGTAGCAATCTATTCTTCTCTATCAAACAATGGTAGATCCAAGATGGTCAGTCCACAGTTTTATACGTGTATCTCAGATGTGTGATATATGGCAATTTGAAATTTATTTCCAGGATTCTTAGACGATATAGTTATACACAATATTTTTGTTTCTACGTGTATAGAACATATGTGACATTGGCAAGCACTTTATTAAAAATGAATGGCCATCTATAATGAATTTAGGACCTCAATGTTTTAGTTTCCCCTCAAAAAAGTAATCCTGCTCCATTTCCCTTTAAGCTGGGATTAATAAAATAATTTGTGAAGGCTTTTTCAGAAGATATTGACTGTTTTAAATATATTTGTGAAACAAATCTGGAATCATCAGAAACAAAACTTAAACGAAGCATTTTGTTGATCTAGAAATTGGATTTCTTTTAGATCTGAAGTATTTGAAATATAATGAAAAGAAATCACAAAGATACAAGGAAACATTTCAAGAAACAGCACATAAATTTCTTAGAAAGTATAAGGATATCAAGTATGGGCACAAAGTGAGACATATCACATCCTGGCAAGAACAGACACAACTCAAAAATGCAATACATGAGAAAACACTACTTCTATTAATCTTATATTGAAATTCTATAAGCTTCCTTTAAATGTCAATTATGTACTGTTGGTAGTAAACTTCATTACATTTTTTGTGCACATTGGGGCACTTCACAGGCATTTAAGCCTTTAAAATTTTTGTTTTCTGTTTTAAGCAAGTACGTGTGCCAGTTAGTCCAACCAAAATAATATATATATTTTCTCAACACACTGAAATTGGTTTACAAATACCCCTTACATGTCAAATAAAAACTCTAGTTACATTTGAAATCATTATATTAAGTTGCACTAGAATTACTTGATATTTGCATGTTTCTGCATGTACGGTATTCCTGATGAACATACACAGTAACATTGGAACACATGATAAAGCAAGGTGGTCTAACTGCAGCTTACCATGTAAAACTCCCCACACAGCAAAGTCAGCTAGAGAGACTTTATTTCCAACCAAGTATGTGGAAGGTGCAAGAATGTTATCCAGATACAGAACAGCTTTTTGGAAATCTCGTTCACATTGCAGTGGACCACTGCTGAAAGTCAGCCAGTGATCTATCTATAATAGTAAAAAAATACAAAACATGAAACCATTCAATTAACTTAATATTGCATCAAGATGAAAAATTAGTAACTAATAGCAATAGAGTTCTATACATAATTTTTATGGAATACTATCATATCAGTTTATTGGGGGAGGGGTGGGGGGTGGGAGAGAGAGAGAGAGAGAGAGAGAGAGAGAGAGAGAGAGAGAGAGAGAGAGAGAGAGAATGTGTGTGTGTGTGTGTGTGTGTGTGTGTGTGTGTGTGTGAGCACACGCGCGCTCTCATGTGAGCACATTTGTTCTGCCTATATTAATCAAGAATTATTTAATATTAGCATTTTAAAGTATATGTGAACTATTTTGTAATTTAAAGTAAAACCCTATTTTTAAGTTCCCACATTTTATGTTTTCCTACTTTATGCATTCATTTTTGTCAGTCCCTACAAAAGTCTTATTTCGTCACTATAATGCCTTCCCATCATTAAAGAGTCCATCTTATATTTCCTGAACTTTTAAGTTTTCTTTGGTGTTATCATGACATAAGATTGATTTTCAAACGATTTCTGTAGAAAAAGAGGTTTGTGTTCCTGCTCAAAGCCAGTTTTGGAACAAAGTGGAAAACACTGACTATATGCGAAGTTATTGATCACACAACGCAGCATTAGCGCAGTGATATTCATTGTCAGTGTGTTGGGTTACGGCTGCCTGTATTATGGGTTCCTGGTTTTTAGAAGGATGAGAAAGTATGCTGTGTCACTACCTTATTGATAATCATGATCTGATGATAGTGGCACTATTAGCAACCTTCCTTCTGGTCACAGTGCTGTATTAGAACAGCTTTAATTTAATTTTACAGTCTTTTACACAAATAATTTGAAGATGCCCATCCCCATAATGGGCTTTCACCGATCGTTGTTACTTCCACGTGAAATTCAATAATCCGCACTAGGTGTGCAGTCTTAGATTGGTACAACCTGATGTCTGATGTAAACATTCCTCCTCAGATGCTCCGTAACACGACGACAATTTCTGTCCCCTTTCTCACACAGGACATTCCTGAACTCAGGGACTTCTTGTCAGCAACAAGCTACAGATTTCAAGTTTATTGTTCCCTATTTACGAAGACTGCCAACTCTAGAATTTTAACCAATATTATGTTACAAGTTTTATTTACTGTAATTTTACAATAATTATCAATAACAAATCTCACATTAGAACACGAATATCTTTTTAACATGGTTTCGTGAAAGAGTAGAGATAACTGACATTCGAAAGAAACAAAGACAATTACTGCAATTATTTCAGAATTTTTAAAATAGGCAAAATTTCAGCTGTTTTAGTTTCATGTTCTGAACAACATAAAGAGAGTGACAGAGTAATACATTCATTTACCACTGTTGTGTTTCCTGTGCTTTCATGTATTTTACATTTTCCTGCATTTTACTTTTTTTGGGGGCTCAGTATGCCGAAAAGTGTAAAAAGGGGTCTTATTGTATGTGCTACAACTGTCCAAATAGAAGTTAACCTCAAATAAAAATACTGTCAGTCTCTCTTTGGACAGACTTCACAATATGTATAGCATTTGTCATCTTTGGGTGATTAATAGAAGTTTCTGTTAAAGTACAATTCCTCTTTTTTAAAACCACTGAAACTATTTTTTTTATGTAAAAAGGAGGTAATTCATTTATGGCTAAGACAGTAACAATGAGCATCATTATTTGTTATGAATTGTGATTACAATAAATAACCAAATTTAAATAACAGTATATGTTGCTTAATTCTTAGGAGATGTGTGTACAAGATGATCATAAATGTGCACCAAACACATTATTCTTATGAGATGCTTTTGCATATTAAAAATGTTGTTTCTAAAAATGAGCACTCCCAGAATATCATTTCACAATGATAAAGGCAGTAAAACTACTAAAAGTATGCTAACATACTGCTTTATTTGTCCTAGCAAGAGCTGTCTGATATGCTCCAGAATGCTCATCTAAATACAAAAACAAGCATTTAAGGTATCTGCTCTATTTAGCTGACCACTTACTACTACCATGATTGATGATGCACACATTAATAACATAACTTAGTATATTGGTTTTTCTTCCCTTAATAGAGAAACTGTTAGCAACCCATCACTGACAAAAACCTACTTCATCAACTGGAAAGCCAAAGTTGGGACTATTAATAGTCTGATTTAAAATAGTTGGCACCTGGCGACTGAAGTAAAAAGTTGTGGCATCGTCACATACAGTACAGTCAGAGAGCCACCACCAAAATGCTTTAGTCTCTGTGGTGACAGGAATTGCTTCAAAGCCTTTATTTCTGACAAAATTCAAGTAAAAAAAATCTCAAATTTACATAATAAGTAGGCCTCTATAGTGTCCCTCAGCACATCAAAAATATTTTCTTAATTTTAATTAGGGAGAGAGTTGCCTTTTTTGAGTAGATGAAATTTTCACCTTTGTAAACAGCTTCAAACTTGACATTATGTCATATCTCACAAACTACTGAACGTGCAGCAATAACTTTTTTTTGTAGGTTACTAAAATACAACACCTGACAACAAATCTTATCAAAGTTGCGATACTGCATTGGATTTCCTACATAAAAAACTTCTAAAATGATGTTTTTATGCAATTGGGGCAATATTTAACTCTTAACAAGTTTACTACAAAAATAACATGGAAATTCTGAAATTCATGTACAATATTCTTCTCAGTAATAGCTTTTCTTCATTTTAAATGACGCCAGTATTATGTTGGTTATTGAAACAGAAGAAATTTTCGCGTCTCAAAAAATTTTTTTCTTTTCACTGTACATCTTGAAAATCATTAGCGCACTGAAATAAGGCTTTAGAATTCACCAAAAATGAAATATATTTAAGATGCAGTGTGACTTACCATAAGGAGAAGATGGCAACTGACTAAGCAGTATTCCTTAATCTCACAACACGGAAGAGGAACTGACCAAAATAAATCCACAAACATGAGATTTAATCAAATTAAAAGGTTCATTAAAGGACAGTCACTTTACATTAGTCAAACGATGAGAAGACACTGTTTAATTTAGTCGGAGTTGGTGGAATTATCAATGTCACTGCTCAAAGTGACAGTTTTCAACACACTGTTGTGACATACCTTCATTGTTCCATGCATACTGTAGCACAGGTTTCACTATTTTTTGCCAGTCTTCTGGTGTCACTTTTTCCAACTGCGCTTTTCAAAAGACGTTCCACTTCAGCCAGTTGGAGTACTTTATACCTGTATTTTATTAGCATTTCATCCACAAGATAAACTAGACATTTTGGCTTGTGTTGCCTGACAAGTTCTAATATTTCTGCCATGTTCAGATTACTGCCAACTAAGTTATGTTTCTCCAACCAGCAAAAAGTTTCTTTTTCGATGATGTCTCTGTGGACACCTCATTTTGTACAACAAAATGATACAAGTTTCAAAGTTCAGTCTTGAAACCATACTGTGGTTGCCTTATTTGCACTGAGTAAAAGCAGAAAATTAGGAATGAGCATGAGCTACAGTTACTCTCTCTCCTCTGGCTACAAATGAGGCAGTAACTTTTTAAGTGTCAGATCCTCTTTCCTGAATAATAATCATACATTTCACAACAAACTGCATCTTCCTGAAAAGAATCAAGTTTTGTGAGTTTCCTTCTGAGAAGTCTGGTCTCACCAGGCTTCACCAATTTAGAAGACTCGTCTAATTCTTCTTTCATGAATTTTTCTTTTCTAATCATTATTACTGGTCATGTGCCGATTTATAGAGCAGTTGCGATTCATTACACCACTTTAAAGGAAAGAAAGGTGTCCAATAGTTTTTTTAAAGCAGCCTACTAGAAGTGTGCAGTCTCAATCTGCTGCTCTTTCGACTACTTTTATCACACATTGTAAAGCGTGTGAAGCTAAAAGTCACCCAAATCTGTGACTACAATGGTTCACTGAGGGCTGGCTGGCGCAATACTTCAGGAAGTGCATCTGAGATGGAAACACAGTGGAAATTGCCAGTGCATTGGTGTGCTGGTGGTTGGAACAATCAGCCCATTATCTGTCAAGTGACTATATGTCATATCGGCATAGGTGGACATTCTGCTTGACTTCTGATGCCACAATTATGACCACCTAACAGTCAAAGGAAAAAGTTGATGAAAACAGTCCATTCTCAAACATACAGTATTGTGGATTAACATGAATTCTTCACTACAATAACAATGTCTTGCTACATACGGCAGGCAAACATTTTAATCCTCCTCCCCCTACTGTTCAGCACTCAAGTGGCAACATTCCACAGGAGGGAACGTACTCTGCAGTATATTCTCTTCCATGTTCATTATTTGCTAGCTGACTGATTTGAATTGGCTGCTTACTTATTTGTCATAGTCTTCTATTCGCCAGAAAATTCTTTACGACATACATTTATTATATTTAAAATTTTTGAAAGTGTTAGTGGAGTGTAAATGTTCTAAAGAACAGTCTTTTACGAAATCATTATAAATCAATTTTCACAAATTAACGAACATTTTCATTTTCAGACTCGCCTCCTTTCACTAGAACTAAGACTATATCGGTTTATGGGTGAACATATTTTAGGGCAAGCAAAGTAATGTTGTCTATTGGAGAAACACGTTAATAACAGATCCATTCCTCAACACAATGCCTTCCTCAAAAATCAACACAATGCCCATTGTGACTTGCTGATCGCTATCACAAATATTACAGTTGGAGTCACAAACGATGGCTTGTTCTACACACCTACGTCACACATTCTACGACAGCCAATGAGTGTTCAGTAGTGTTCTGAGAGCTCTGCTCTGAATGCTGTAGCTAATGCGAACATTAAACATTATCATAGCAAGTTGTTTAGTGAACTTTTGTTCCATCTGTTGAGAGCTGTCATCACTGATGTTGGAGGTAAGTGATACATTCCGCATGACTTTCCTTGATGATTACCTTGTTGCTGTAACCTCCTTTTCTCTTGTTCTCCGAAGTATATTTGCTAGGAAAAGGAATTTCTCAAGACTTCCTACTTATAAAATAAGCAACCATATGCAGTTTCTTTTGCTTCACTTAACAGCGTCAAACTTTTATAAACATGGTCAAGTAAGTCTCCTCGCATCTCTAAAGGTTAGAAACAAAGTTCATTTACACATAAAGTAGGGTTGTCTTGATAACCATGTCCTTTTTCAATATGAATCTGAATACATGTCTTATCCTTCCCAAGTCCCAAACGAGCATTAATTAAGTCTTTTTCCAACCCCACTGTTCTTTTGTTACTATAATCGTCAAAGTTACAGATCAGCACTGAATACAAAATCATTCCTTGTTCTTTCACTATGGCTTTCATGGCGTGACCGGCACACACTCGTCAGTGCCGTTTGACAGCAGCGTCTACAGTTGTCTCACGATAAACTTCTAACCTGCTCTCACAGACAGGTGATACGCAATAAATAGGTCTCTCATGCTTATATTTAAAATATCGTGTGCTCGAGACGGTAGAAGGTCGAGTGGTTCTAGAATTTACGAAGAAATTCTCAAAACATTACATATCCCCCTCCTCACATCAAACACGCGATATTTTATACACAATCATTATGTACATTAATATCATACATAATAATAGTTCAGATTTTGAAAGTATTCATTTATTGCATAGGTTTACATAAATATTTTTTTTTTTCAACCATAAATCTTTACACTCTATAGAGCAAGCTTCCGATGGTTGTCTTTCTACTGATTCCTCACTACTTTGTTTTTTAGAACTTGTGCATTTATTTATAATTTCAGTCTGCATTATTATTATTATTATTATTATTATTATTATTATTATTATTATTATTATTATTTAGGAATTGTGAGGACTCTTTCTTTAACTCCAATCACAAACTTCAGGTGTTCATGACACTTGAGTACTTTAGTCTTTATTCTAATTCTTTGTACTACTTTTTAGTGCGTAATAGTCTCATTATTTATAGACTGTAGTTCGGAGGAACTCTGGGTAAAATAAAAGTGTTCCCTTTTGACATTCACAAACTTACCTAAAACGTGATAATGCTAGTGTTATATGGAATTCAAACTTACCAGAATAATCCTATAAAATATGCGACTTCTTTTACGATACTGCCCCTCCTGCTAGGATCAGTGCCTATACTTTGCCTGGGGGTTGACCATATGGGTGAACTTCCTCTGTCCATTCTGGGAGGTACGCCCCTTTACACATCCCTAACTAGGCCATAGGTCATCCTGTCTCCATGTAAGCAAGCTCGCCCTTTGTATTCAGTAAATGCCGGGTACACCCCCCTTATCCTTTCTGAGTAGGCCTCATGGTTCATTACCCTCAGTATACATTCCTAAGTACACTATAGTTAAGTATTTTCTGGTAAAGCTACAAATCTATTCTATACTTTGCACTCATTTCTTAATACTTCATCAACTTCATCTTCTCATCAACTACTTTATCTGTAATAGATACCATATCTGGATGTACTATTCAGTAGATAACATATTTACTTAGGCTATACGAGTCCCACTATCTTACAATTCGTCAGAATATTTGTTAGATCGACATTCCTTAATGACCATCACAATTACCTCCTCTTGGGCTTGAACTGTGATATTTTTTATACACATATGTGTATGTTTCTCTATGCACACATTTTCTTTCCCGTAACCACACCTAGCGGTTCTCACATCTCGTCAGGTTTCTAATCTGCAACTTTAATGTTTGTGTTTAAGTGTATTTTTGCAAGTATGCGGATGTGAATTCGTGTTGTCTGCTTTTCCGGCCTATAAGACGTAGGTTATTGGAAACCACGGAAACCAGGAAGGACTCCTGCGATAGAAGTAGATGAATATGTAAAGAGGGAAAAAAACAGATAGGTCCTCAAATGACAAGTAAGAAAGGAAATAATCTCACACAGAACGACATTCTCACCTTCACCCTTGAGGTCCCTGAAGGAAATCTTAGCAACCCTATGGAAATGGCAAGTGATGAAGAATCAGTCACACTTGTTTGCAAGGGTTGTTTGAAAGGTGTGGTGTGTTTTCTGTGTTAGTCGTGATTTGTGTGTTCTCGTAAACTCCGCTGTTATCCACAATACCCACCCCTTTCAAATGGATACTAACCCTCCCAATCTACATCACATCTCATAAAACGTATAGAATATTCTGTACAAAATACAAAATCTATACACTACAGTGTAACAGCTGTTCACTTAGTCACATGATATTAAATTTTCCACAAATATAATATTCTATTCTGTTCATTTTGTCTAGAGATCACTGTTTATCTGTGATTCTCTTAAACCAGTCTTTATCTTATAGTCACATCCAGTTTTATAAGTACTAAAATTATGGGATAGTTTAAGCATTCAGAAATAGATGACAGAATAGTTTAAGATTTGAAGGGAATTAGGTGCAGGAAAACTATTTTAGAAGAAACACCGAAAACAACTCTGGATCCGACGGTCGTCACTCTGCCCGTTAACTCAGAATGCTAATGTCCCTGGGGGATATGTGACTCCGCCCGGGTCCCATGGATCTGATATTAACTTCACTTGAGCAAGTGCAGACCAGTACTTCTCGTTAAATTTTGTTTGAATGTCTCTCTGGGTAACACAACATTAGGTGAGGATACACTTTTTTCTACTTTGTTTTGGATAAGCTTGAATTCTTTCTACATGTCATGTATAACTTTTCTAGTATCATTAAGTTTGGAAGAAGCAATAGTCAAAATGTTTCTGGAGGTTATACTCTCGGTAACTTTTCGATCTCTTAATTTGTACAAATGGTTCCTCCAAACTATGTACATTTATAATAACAAAGGTCAATATATTCTCTTTGAAGTATTGTCATTATCCACTAATGTACTTACACCTGCAATCTGCGATTAAATGACAGGCATTATTTCGCTATGCTTATCACTGCTCTCCTTCAAAGTATGCCATCCTTGCTTTACAGCGTTAAATTGAGCAATGCATACATCTTCCAATGATCCTAACTTTTCATTAATGTCTAATTCTAAACTATCATATTTTTCCTCAATATTCAATTCTAACTTTTTTTGTCAAATTCTGCAAATTATTAGTCTGTTTTTGGTTGATTTCAGCAAACATTTGATCTACCTGAATGCTTAAAGAATTACCAAGTTCCTTCTTTAAATCTAACTTTAAATTTTCAACTTTACCATTTAGAGTGTCAAATTCAGTCTAAAGTATCCATGCCTTTGCATAGATTACTAAATTCTTTACTCTGTGCGTCAACCTTGGCATTTAATAAAACTAGATTGGTTGCTTGACTATTCCAGTTTTCACTCTGGTCATTTAGAACTTTGCTTTGAGCATTTAAACTAGAGTGTACCAAACCTATTTCTTTCTTTAGAGTTTCATTTGATTGTAAACTCTGGGGTTCTGGTCTAGAATTTAACTGAGCATTTACTGAGTCTAACTTAGGACTCTGGGCTTTAATCAAATTTACTAACTCAGTCCAGTCTGGCATTTATCTACTGATTCTCATAGCCATAGCTGGTTCTTGAGTTTCTTCTGCTTGTTTCATGTTATCCATATTCTTATGCGCTTTGGATCTAGTAAACATTTAAAAACTTCACTCTAAGTATAACAACTACATGAGTACACTTCACTCAACAGTTTATCCAACTTTACACTCAAACAATAAAGTACTGTTTTACACTCACCCGGTGTAGGGTTTAGGCTGCTTTGGTGAGCGGATGTGCAATCAGCACCGATGAGCAGCAACTGGTGCCGATGGCGTCGAATGTAGGTTTCTGCGTCGAAGTCAGTAACCAGATGTTGAAGCAGGTCAACACCAATGAACAGCAACTGGTGCTGGCGGCATCGGACATTGTTTTCCGTGTCTGCGTCCTCACGATGTTTATGAGAGCTGTCTGCTCCCCACACCGGATCTTATTAGTCGAATTGTTCTCGGCGTATCTCTTCTTAGTCTAATACATTGAGATCTTCTCTCTTTTTCTTTTCAACATTATGAATTTCTTACATCTTCCCTTTTGTTGCATTTACTAATTTTCTTCATTTGATTTTTAGGCTTAGTCCAGTTTATCGTAATGGTTCTCTTGTCTTGTTATACTCAGTTGCTAAGGCAACACATAACATCATCTTATTTCATTTTCGTTTCAAAATTCCTGTTTTCTTCTGCCTTTTCACACAGGTTACCAAGTTCTAACGCTTTGGACAACAAAGTGGTGAAGCATGTGTGTAAAATCCCACTTCTTTAATGATACAACTTACTCGAGATGGACAGCCGACTTTCCTTGATGGTTACCTTGTTGCTGCAACCCCCTTTTCTATTCTTCTCAGGAGTATATGTTCTAGGAAAAGGAATTTCTCAAGACTCTTCCTACTTATAAAATAAGCAGACATAAGCATTTTCTTTTTCTTCGCTTAACAATGCATATTTAAACGTCAAATTTTTACAAATCTCGTTCTCCACATAAACAAACACGATCAAGTAAGTCTCCTCATGTCTCTAAAGGTTAGAAACAAAGTTCATTTACACATAAGGTAAGGTTGGCTTGATAACCATGTCCTTTTTCAATAATAATCTGAATATACGTCTTATCCTTTCCAAGTCCAAAATGAGAATTAATTAAAAGTTTTTTTCCCAACTCCAATTGTCAAAGTTACAGAACAGCACTGAATACATGAACATTCCTTGTTCTTCACTATGGCTTCCATGGGCGACTGGCAAACACCTGTTGGTGCTGTTCAACCACCGCATCTACAGCTGTCTCACAATAAACTTCAAATCTGCACACACAAACAGGTGATGCACAGAAAATAGGCTCTCCCACACATATTCAAAATATCGTGTGTTTGAGACGGCAGAAGGCCAAGTGGCTCTAGAATTTATGCGGAAATTCTGGAAACGCTACACCGCTTGTTGGAAAATAAGCCAAAGAAAGAAATCACACATCATAGGGCTGTGGTCTATGCAAAGACAAATAAGGAAGACCTCGTCCCATCAACATGGTTGAAAGTAGGTACATTATGACTGTGGTGTGGGCTTTACTATACGGAACTTATTGCCTATCACTTCCAGCCACTCATCCTCCACCAACACGAGACACTGGAGCCCAACAGCAAGGCTATTGCATGCACAGGGATGGCACAGTGAAACAGCTGAGGATCAGAACGTCCCTCTTTGGCTGGTAGATCTGTCCTTTTGTTCCTCGCAATACCCATGTTCCCCAGGTACACAGCAGAAAGACACCTCCTTCCTCAGTCATTGCAGCTGGAGGAGGGCATCCTGGATATTCTGGACGACTATTGGCTGTGTGCAAATGATTCAGAGACTGAAGGGCACTCCAAGAATCGGGACAAGAAATTTACCACCGAAAGACCGTCTCATCTGCTCCAGTGCCTGCAAAATCCCATGCAATACTGTGTCAAAGACAGTAAAGCCTTGAGGCGGTTTGACCTTGAGGACATGATCTGGGAAAACAACAGAGTGACCAACCGAGGCCCCCAGATTGGACCCATCCCTAAAGACAACTAATAGTTTTGGAGCTCACACAAAATGTCAGGTCATATCACCCTAAAAACAGAAGTAGGAGTGCAATCTCTCCTGTACTGCACCAAATCTAAAATTACACTGGGCCTCTCAGGAACCACGACAGCATATGGTTAAAACCCTGGATTTGGGGTTGCACTTACTCCACACCGAGTGACTCCAGTACACGCCACACTTGGATACCAAATGGCACTGTGGCTCACGGACAGTTAGAGAATAGGTGTTCCAGAGTTGAATGAGCAACAGTATGGTACGCGGATGAAGTCAGAGCTGCGAGGAACTTATATGCCTCACGCACCATGAGGAGTTGCCGCCGGAATCTGAGTGGCGGTTGTCCAGCCTCAGTACAGAGGCTGTGGGTATGGAATAGGTCCTATAAGCACCCATGGCCAGCCAAATCTCCTCATTGTGGAGAGCATCAATGACCTTCAAATAAGAAGACCTTGCCAATCCATACTCTGTGTACCCATATTCCAGCCACAAAGGCACGAAAGCCCTGTAAAACTGGAGCAGAAACACCCTTCCTGCTCTACAAGACCTGTGGCTAAGGCATTGTGTGATGTTCATGCCTTCAGGGCTCTGGCTTTCAGGTCCCTCAGGTGTGGCAACCACAAAAGGCCCTGAAACCTCACTGAGCTTCTAAAATGTATGATGGTGTTCCCCACATGCAAGTCAGGTAAATTAAAAATATGATTAGAATGATTTAACACACACACACACACACACACACACACACACACACACACACACACACACACACACACACACAAGTGCACATGTGCGTGCATGCACACTTATCTGCAGAAAACTGAAAAGCCATCTTTGCAGCCCACTAGTCCAATTTCCACAATGTAAGCTTCAGCTGACAGCTCACTATGATAACACTAGAGGAGCGACAGAAAACACCGAAATAGTTCACAAATAAGGGCACTCTACAGAACTACTTACTGGAGATGCGATACTGTTTATGGCTATAGCAAAGAGGGATTTTCTTGCGCAAAGCGGTCAATGTGTCAGCAACTGATGTCCTAAAAAACCACTGAGACACGAAAAACCACAGGAAGAAGGGAAGGTACACATGAAAGCCTCATCGATACACTTGCGTGAGTATACTGTGTCTCCAAGTAACATCGTATGCCTTACTGATATCACAGATAATGACAATACAGTGATGTTTATGTAGGAATGACTGTTCAATAACTGCTTCTAGGGTCAGGTTGTGAACAGTGGACTGAAGTCACTGGCAACCACACTAGGGTGATTGGTTCAAATGGCTCTGAGCACTATGGGACTCAACTGCTGTGGTCATCAGTCCCCTAGAACTTAGAACTACTTAAACCTAACTAACCTAAGGACATAACACACATCCATGCCCGAGGCAGGATTCGAACCTGTGACCGTAGCAGTTGCACGGTTCCGGACTGCGCGCCTAGAACCGACACTAGGGTGACTAAGGAGTTTCCTGATCTCTAACAACCAGACCAGATGACGCTTAACCATTCGCTCCAGTGTCTTTCCTACACAGCTCATTAAGGCGATATTCTGGTAACTACTGGCATACTTGAGGTCCTTTCCTGGTTTGAGAAGAGGTATCAGGCAACTCCCTCCATGAGTTGGGAAAGTTGCCTGTCTGCCACAGGATTAAAATATTCAAGGTGGATTTCCTTCGACGTCACTGGTAAATGTCGAAGCATGTAGTGCTAGATTTGGTTGTGACTGGGTGCACTGTCACACGTCTTACACAGGGCAGATACCAGCTTCTACATGGATAAAGGGGAGTTGTAGGACTCCGAACTGTTGGATCTGAAGTCCAACTTGCTCCTCTCTACAGTTGTATGGTAGTCACGAAATGCTTGCATTGGCAGTAGTTTTTGCAAAATGTTCGGCCAGAATCTGAGCGATGTCTGTGGGTGTTGTTCGGAGACATTCCTGTTTCAGTGCTGCTGTTGTTGGTAAATGACTGCATTTACCATAAATCCTCCTGATGACTCCCCGTACTTTTGTAGAACAAGTGGAACGGTTGATGGTATCCAGGAACGCTTGCCATGACATTTTATTGCTCTCTTTAAATTACCTGTTGAGCATTAGCTATTGTGACCCAAAAGCCTATGAGGTTGTCTACAGTCAGGTGGTATTTAATCGTCGAAGAGCCACACGCCTGTCCTGGATTGCTGAACGGCACTCATCTGCCTGCTACAGTAACCTGATGACTTTGGGATGGATAAGTCAGCGGCATGATAACACTAACACTCTCGTGTGATGTGGACTACCCATATCTGGATGCTGTTATGATGTTCAAACACAGCCAACTGGCTGAACAGCATCCAGTTAGCCCTGCTGACCATCCATTTTGGTGGCTTCTCTTCCGATAACACTCCAACGGTACGTTAATGCGAAGTGGGATGTGGTCCCTGGAATGAAGGTCATCAATGATCCACTGAACAGAGATTGTGAGAGCTAGGGAGCAGAAAAAGAGGTCGATGGCTTAGAATGACTCCGTAGCAGTACAGATATCAGTGTGAGTACCTGTGTGGAGGAAGCACAGCTCATGAGATGTCATGAGACTATCCAAAACCTGACTCCAAGGGCAAGTAGCCAGTGTGGATGCTGATAATTTGAGCCACATGATGGGCATTGAAGTCTCCCAGTAGAAGAAATAGTAATGGGACTTGGTCCACAAGATCTATGAGAATCTTTGAGTTTATTGCATATTATGGAGGTATATACAGCTAGCAAACAGTGATCCTCTGACACCCCTGAATTTTCACAACAGCTAGTAGATCGGTAGCCAGGAAGAGAACAGAGGAGTGATGCTCGTTACTGGTAAAGGAGTGATGCTCATTACTGACAAACACAACAATCTCTCCCATGGCCCTGTCCCCAGTCAAGTCATCCTTTCGGTGAAGGGTATAGCCCTGGGCTACACAGACACAGAGGGCATTCCCATGCTAGCACTTTCAGTTCCTCCATATGTGTCCTGCACCGATTAATGATCCAATGGAGGATGGGAACCATCTATCATGGGGGTAGCACCTTCATCCTGACTTTCTGCTGGGGAGGGGAGATCACAATGGGTGGAGGCTGTCTTGGTGAGAGATGATTGCCCCAGTCCAACATCGAGGTCCATCGCCTCCAAAGATGATTCGATAGAGACGTCAGATAGGATGGCATTGACATCCGTCAGTGGGAAATTCTTTGCCTTCGACTTCACTTTTTTGTCTGGGGAGGCTTTGAAGCCACAACCTCGTAAGTGGTAACAGTAGCGACAACACTGGGCGGCGGACAAGACTTGACCTTTGGAGGGGGCAGAAGCTCCACAATGTCAGCAACCATGGCCTTTTCTATAGTTCTGGAAGGAAGGGGGGTGGACTTCAAGGGAATTGCAGCATCCCAGGTGCATTGACAAACACAAATACTAATGCTGACACTAGAAACTTCAATTTGTGTAACAGCATCAGCTTTCTGGTCTGGCTATTTGAGAACGGAAGTAAAGAAGGCAGCAAACGTGGGCAGCTGCATGGACTTGTATAACATTCTGGTATCATCAAATGAGATTTGCTCTGTCATTTTGATCTCCTGGATCTTCTATTCTTCAACGAAAATACTGCAGTCCGAACTCCAGACAGGGTGATGCCCAGTGCAGTTGACACACTTTGGAGGAGAGACACAATCAACACAGTTGTGGATGGCTTTACCACATTTGCCACAAGTGGCTTCTCCTTTGCAACCAAGAGTAGTGTGCCCAAAGTTCTGTCATTTAATATACTGCACAGGGTTTGGGAAATAAGGTCATACATTCACAGATAGGAAACCTGCCTTAATATGTTCTGGAAGTTTGGTGCTGAGTCTGATTTGACAAGATTGCCATTCACCCATTTCATAATGTTTTGCATGTCACCAACGCCTTCATAGGGCATCTCAGCTTTCAGTTCTTCATGGGGAATATCAACTGTATTCCTGCAAGTCACAACACTTTCTCTGTAGTTCAAAGTGTTGTGCAATTCAGTGTCTATACACAATTCCTGAGGTATTGAGGTTTTTGAAGGGTTTTTAGTTGTTGGGAGAAAGTTGCTTCAATCAATAGTGTGTCCCATTGCACAAGCATTTAACAGATTCTAAGGATCCAGCAATGCCCACTAAATCTTTCTGTACATACAATGGAGAAACTTTGTCAAAACTGCCCTCTTTTCTTATAATAAACACGTTCTGAGAAACAGCAGCCATTCTGTTACTATTGACTGAATCAGGACTGGCTTGGCCAAGCCCTATTGTTAGAGTTGGTTGTTGGTACCTTACAGTGGCCCAACCTTTCTGCAGGCAGGAGGAAGGAAAAATTTCAAAGAATCCATTTTGGTACCACATGCAGCTAGGGAAATAAGTGTCCACTCAGACTGAGCCCTGTGTGCTTGAGTAAGCCTTAGACAACTAAGCTGTAGTAGGTTCCTCAGAGGTTGCCTGTTAACAGCTGTTCCATCTCAACAGTCACGCATCTCATCAGCAAGCAGCACACCTTGCGATTTAAGGTCTTTTTATAGAGGTTTTTGCCATCCTCGCAATCAAGCCAAGATCCACATTCCCTGTGACACACACACACACACACACACACATTCTTTTGTAAACCAGCACCAGTGGTGGTGATTTTCGCTTGATTTCTCACTTACATTGAGAAATGCCATCTGCTAGCACATCGTTGATGTTTTCCTACATTAAACACTGATAATTTTTGTCTAATTTTTAGTTGTTCTGCAGCGCTATGCATTTATATTTTTCATAGTACACTTTTATGCACACCACAAGTGTGCTGTGGTGGAAAGCAAGACATACATAGTGCTAAAGAACAAGTAAAATTAGACCAAAATAATCAGTGTCTAATGCATAAAAACATCAAGGATGTGCTAGCAGACAGCATTTCCTCATGTAAGTGAGAAATCAGGCGAAAATCACCATCACTGATGATGCTTTACCTCAATAATGTGAAATGTGTGTGGTGTAAAAAACATCACACATTTTTGTAGTTGCAACAACAGGAAGAAATACCATCAAGAATTGTAAAGCTATTATGGGCAATATGGCCACACAAATGAAGAATCCTATTTTTCAGATTATTTATTTTCTTTCTGTTCTGTGCTGTTCCAGCCTCAGTCACCTGGAGTGCTGAACAAACAATAGATTGAACAATGCAGTACTTCCTTTTCTGAATGTAGGGTCATCTGGTTCACAAAATTAATATTTGTGTTACTTTTATTTATGCGTAACTTGATAGAAACTGTTGATCCTCAGAATCACACCCACCCACCCACCCACCCACCCACCCACCCACACACACACACACACACACACACACACACACACACACACACACACACACACACACACACACACACACACACAGAAGTGCCCCTGCTCCCCATATACAGCATTTAGGTTTGTAGTTACTTTTCTGCCTCTTGCAAAATGTGTTTTTGTGATTTCTCTCGCACAGAGTAGTGCAACACAAGATTTTTCAGACTAGCACATTCCACTATTATACTCTTAGATCAAAAAAAGATGTTCATTAGAGTATAACAATGTTGTTTAGGTAATTAATATCAAAAGAATTTTCACTGTCCATGCTTCACTCGGTTTGTGCAGAGAGGATGCGAAAAGCATGAGTACAGGACATCTGCATGGAGGCATTTACGATTTATTTACAGTCCAAACCCTGGTGGTGGGTAGATGACCTCCTGTTAAGTGCACTAAAAGCTTTGCAGATATAGTGTTGCTCTCATAATCCACGTCTGAACTTTCTCGTAATTTAATTATTGAGGTTCATAAGTTCTGTTATTGTAATTACCTAACTGAGAAGAATGTTATTTACCGATTCTTAAAAGAAAAAGATGCAAACATCTACCTGTTTACATAACTTAAAGAATGCTATTAGGTGTTCAAGTGTTCATTTGTTTTCATCTGCTCTAGGAGAAAGGTTAGTGTTAAATGTAATGGCTGATTCTGCGAAAGAGCATAAACTGAGTGTTGAAAAAGAGAGAGAGAGAGAGAGAGAGAGAGAGAGAGAGAGAGAGAGAGAGAGAGAGAGAGAGAGAAGGGGGGGGTCAATTAAACAGGAGGGGAGGGGGAGAAAGGGTGCCATCTATACCACAGAAAGTGGAAAGTGACATGCTAACATGCACACAAAAATGGGATACGGTACCATGGCATGCAAACAGTTTGGCCAATGCAACAACAGACAGCGTAAGTGTTAACTCTGATACGCAAGCGCTAATGGATTTGTTTAAAGTAAGCAGGATGTAAAAGTGTGAATAATAAAGAACAAGAAAAATATTATAATCTACTAACAAAGAACAGATACAAAAGTAAGAGTCAGGGAACACATGTTTGAAAGTTATAAAAGTGAGAGAGATAACTTGTGCATAGAAGTAGTTTTTTTTTTTAAAAAGATGGGGTTGATAATTGTTTGTAGGTATGGGAGAGAAAATGGATACACGGACCATGAGAAGGAGTGGGCTAATCCTTGGTCACTTGAATCTATGGAAGGAATGACTTGTGCCATTCCTTTTATGTGAAGAGGTAAGTAGAGGTACACCCATATCCCAAAGATGTTAAAGTATGTATACAGTATCGGCACAAAGGGTAAGGTTTAAGTGCAGTTCTTACAAAGGTGGGAAGCTGTTGTGTGACTAACAGTCACACAAATGAAGTATTCTCGAAAATAGCCAAAAAATTGTTCCTTTTCTACCTCAATAAATTTGAGAACACTGTGTTGTTATAGAGGATTTGAAAGCTGTATAGTCACCCACAGTGGTAGATAATTACCAACTAGCAAGCTGAACCAATTATCTTAAGAAAGCAGCAAGAATTTGCAAAGATATAAGAAAACGGAATTGGATGATATTACTTATCTAACACACACCAAAAAAAAAAAAAAAAAAAAAAAAAAAAAAAAAAAAAAAAAAAAAAAATGAAGTTGTAATAGCTTAAACAATAAATACAGACACTATTTTTATTTGTACAATAAAGGAAGACAATGAAGTTTAGACACCTGAGACCTTAAGTTAAATAACAACAGGCATTTCATGACATCTGTAGATTATAGAAAGATTGTAATTAGCTCTGTAAGTTAAGTTCTGCGATATTTTTTGTCCAAGTGGGGGAATCTGTAGTGTACCCTGAAATTCTTCAGAGTAGAATGTTCCACTGTTAAACTCTTAGACGAACGAAAGATGTTTCTGAGAGACTGAAAATGTTGTTTACATAATTAGCATATTGAGAATTTCCAATGCGTGCACATCAATTCTGGTTTGCGCAAAGACAATGTCAGAAGTATGAGCACAGGATATCGGCAAGGTGTAACACATTCAAGGTGGCGTTTATACTTTGATGACTTGGCTTGGCAGTGGTTTGGAAGGCACAGAGCAAGCACCTCTGCTGACAGTGTAAATACATGCAGAAACAGTTGGAGAGAAATGTCATTCTTTTATCTGCTGGTCTGAGATTCACTTTAGAGTCTGTTGTACTGAGTAATAAGTCATTTATGACCCAACATGGTAAATGTTAAATATGAAATCAGTCATATACGGAAGAGTTCTTTAAAAGGACAGATACGTCATTGCACAGTGGGTTGGTGTAGATGTGAACTCTCTTAAAGCCCTGGACCCTCTGCAGTTGGAGACGAACTGCCACATAGAATTAATGGCACTGCATATCAGGTACACTGCATCAAGAAAATATGAGGTGATGATAAACCCAAATATGAGGTGATGATAAACCTTCAATAAGGTGAAAGTGCTCATGAACAATGTCAAGGTGACAGACAGTAAGTTTTCGGTCCAGTTACAACCCATAACCAGAGCCGTAACACTTCAACAGGATATTACTGGATTCTTGCACATGTTCTGGATTATGTCTTAATAGCACCATCAATAGCAGATTATCTTTCTCTAACACATTTAACAATTAAGATTATAATTTTTTAATTTAAATTTTCTGTCTGATTTAAATACATAATGCAGTAGAAGAGGACAAATTCTTTCTACCCTCATTCAAGAAGTATTATACACAAAAAACTACAAATCAGGAAATAAAACACATAATAAATTTGTGAATTAAAGCAACTTTTACAAATTTAGTTTTCAATAACACAAGAAAGTATTAAAATATGGAAAACTATTCAAACATATACCTCTGTTCGCTCCAGGATGGTAGTGCCATATAACGCATGTGAAGGTGCTGATCTAGCCAAATATCGACTAACTGTGTGGTCATTACTGAAGACTTTATCATCTGACACTTCAAAAGCTGTTTTAGAGCCCCATTCCAGCTTCGTTGGTATGGTGGATCTGACAGCTTCTGCCATAATCAGTGCACCTGTTAAAATTCAAGTAAATGACAGTTTTTCACATGTTAAATCACTATACAATTAATCAGGATCTAGAAACTAGAAAATGGAACTTACAGGAGGAACTTCAAACTTTATTTGATCAGTCAATTTACTGCCAAATAATAATAGCAATAGCAATAATAATAATAATAAATGTGTTTTTCTCTTTTTCTCAAATACTGATTCATCCCTACACACACACAAAGTCACTGTTACGACCACAACTGGGACTTCTGGGGAAAAGCTGATGGGTACTCTAACAGTATTCCAGGCCTGAACCAGGGAAATTAACAGAATTTCATCTTTGGCAACCATTCACGAAACCCCGTCTCCCAACCAGAAATCAACACCCATTAGCCCAGCATCTCAAGGAACCAATAAATGTATGTCCAGTAATCCTCTGAAATCTATGTTCAATGTTACAAACACTCTTTCCATGAAAGACTTATGATGATGGAGTGTGCATATCCTAATGGTAATTCATGGGAGGTGTTGCAAGTAGTGAAGTTTATGATGCAGTAAAGGGTCATACATAAAAAAAAAATCATGCCTTCTAAGCAGAGACGTAACTATAATTGAATGAGCTCCATTCTTACTTTGAATTAAATGAGTTATTTCTAATGTGCGTATGTTACTTCATGCATGAGTTGTTACTTGTTGGTAGTTAAGTTTGTTTCAGAGAATCCTGGACCAAAACCACAGGGTGCTTAACAATTGCAGCATGTTCTCCATATCTATCATCCACAGAAAACACCTGGATGTGGCTTATTAAGAAACTTGTATGCTTTTATTATTATAGTTGATGAACACTGGCATGGAGTAGAGGTGTAAAATTAATATTCAATACATAAAAGCAAAGTAGCGTTGGATGTAATAAAACAAGAAACTGGAAAAGGCAGAAACAAATATAACAATACACAAATCAAAGATCAGGTAAGACAATACCAAATCCTTATGAATCAACAAATTTTGTAGACAACTATTTCTCTGGCACTGCACGCAGTTCATAACAACATTTATCTGGTGGTGACAAATACTTTCAATTCTTAGATTTGGGTTCTCTTCTTGAGATTGGAGGCACATAACATGAGCACAATTTTGAAATTGCAGAAAAGGGCCATAAGAATAACAACTTGAAGTAGCAGTTGGCCTCTTTGCAAGAACAATTTTAAACAAATGAGGATCTTTACTGTAGCAGGTGAAAACATCTACCAATTTGTCCAATCAGTAGTGCATATCTTTCTTACTAAGTATTCCACTAACAGCTGTACACACAATCACTGAACAAGAGACAGATTGGACTCCCCCCCCCCCCCCCAGGTAATTAAACTGCCAAAGGAAATGAGAGAGATCACTAAAATACACCTCTACACAAAGGCAGCTAAAGCATTCTTCCCAAGTAATGAAAAAATTATATTTTTTGTGAACAAGTCATTAACAGTTAGGTGAGTATTGAACTCTTGTTTTAAGTGGAAATAAGTAACTTTTTACAATATAAAATGCGCACTCGTGTCACTTATTTGTAGCCCAATCTTTGTGACTCGTAAATTATGAAAATTTGCATAATGTAACTTTTTGTAAGTGTTTAAATTCTATTTTTAACCATTTACATTGTGCTGCAATGCATGATAGGTGTGAAAGTTGCCATGGGATAGTCAAACAGGAAGTGATATGTGTAGACTGTGGGCTGAAATTCCAGTCGTGCAAATGCAGAGGAGAACTGAATAGGGAACTCAACAAGACTCTCCCCTGGAATTGTAAACTCTGCAAAAAAAAAAAAAGGGCAGAAGAATAGTCGATCTGGAGACAAAGATTAGTGCCCTTCAGGCTGAATTAGAATGTGTGAAATTTGAACAACATATGTTGAAGGAGGAAAAAGATTGTGGAAACTGGATAAAGGTAACAAGCAATAGGCGAAAGGGGAACAGCACTACAACTTCGTCTACATTTGAGTCTACTAAGCTTGACTTGTTACTTGAAGAAAGAAGAGAAGAGCCACATCCTACTACAGGTTATGTAGGGGCAGCAGACTTCTAGCAAATAAACTTAGTGCAGTCACTACCAAAAGAGAAAAGAAGAAAGCGTCTTGCTGCTCGGCAGTATCCATGGGTGAGATGTAGACCAGATGGTACAGGATTGATTGGTTGATTAATTGAGGGTGTTATGGGCCTAAACGGTAAGGTCATCAGCACCGTGATTCCAAAGTTAATTGCATAAGTAGAGAGTCTGCTAAGAGTAGGTGGTTCCCGTCAGAGGGGTCAACCTTTAAAGCGAGGAAGTTAAAACTCACACAGAAGGCATAAAAGGGAAGGGCAAACTTAAAAACGGGAAAACAGAGGGATGAGAGAGTGGTCTTCACACAGGTAAGTGGTCATGGGTCCCAGACCTAGAAAATACGAAGAGAGCCCCCAACCAGGTTCACCCTGCCCCTATTCCATGAGTAAAGCAAAACCTTCTATTTGAGACTAAAAACTACTCTCATGTAGGCAACTGAGGACCAGTTCAGCCATCTGTGAATATAAAGACAAGAAATTCTTAAGATTATACTCAGTAAGAAGCACGAAAAGGAGACATTCCACTAATATATGGGATACCGTCAGTCTGGCTACACAAGCACATTGTGGGGGTGGCTCGTTTCGCAAGAGGGGGGGAAAAAATGGCCGAGCCTGTGTGACCAACACGTAGACGACACCAGGCAGTGGACTCCTGAGAGGAGGCGAAGGATGAGTGCCAAACTGCAGTACTCTCCTTGACTGTGCAGAGTTTATTACTGAGAGCGGTAGTGCACCAGATGTCATTCCACTTTTGGGCAAAGAGACATTTGATGTGTATCTCCATATAGGCACCTGGAATCATGAAAAGGAATGAACGGGTAAGTACCTGACTCTCTAGCCAAACAGGCAACCAGTTCATTCCCAGGGATGCTCACATGACTTGGGACCGAGAGGAAGACAACTGAGCAGGCGGCATAGCAAAAGGCAGAGAGGATGTCACGGATGGCAGTGACTAAAGGGTGACAAGAGTAGAATCAGTCTATAGCCTGCAAGCTGCTTATTGAGTTGGCACATATTAAAATACTGTGGAATGAGGCCTGAGTAACAAAATAGAGGGGCCTTTTAATGACTAGCAGCTCTGCTGTGAACACACTACATAATCCATGCCAGTAAGAGATATAAAAGCATATCCAACTTTATCATTTTAGAACCATCAGTCTAGAAAATGGTAATATCCTGAAACTCTTCAAGGATGGAATGTACAAGACGCCGGAATATCAAAGGGACAACAGAGACGTTAGGAACTTGGAATAGGTCAGTCTTAATCCGTGGTAGAGGAATCATCCAAGGGGGGGATGTGGGAGTAAACAAACGAGGCACATTCCAGTGAGTGGAAATGGAGATCCTGACAGGGTGACTTCTAGATGCATCGCAAATGGCAATCCCACCTGAGAGTGGGTTTCAAGAGGGAGAAATTCTTCATTTGCAAAGAGGACAGGATATGCAGGTTGGTAAGGGAACCATCAAATAGTGATTGTGTAAGAACCCAAGAGTTGGCTCCATCGTATTTGTAGAGGAGGAATCCCCTCTCCTGCGAGAAGACTGTCGATGGAACTATCATAAGAGGCACTGACAGCCAGACGCAACTGATAATAATGGACAGGGTCAAGTAGTTTCAGAGTGGAAGGAGTCACCAAGCCATGATCCTGACAGCCAAAATCTATAATGGACAAACCAAGAGTGCAGTAGAAATAGAGAACAGTAGCACAGTCTGCACCCCTAGATATGTGGGTCAGGGGGCGGAGAGCATTAAGCTTCCACATGCAGGTAGTCTTCAGGTGGGGAATATGGAGCCGCCACATCAGCTTTATGTCAAAAATAAGGCTCAAGAAATGCGACCGTGTTACAATATCTAGGTGCTGGCCGCCTAAATAAAGTTCTGGGTTGGGGTATACAGTGGGTTGATGGCGAAAATGCATAACACATGTTTTGAAGGGATAAAACAGGAAATAATGGAAGAGGGCCCACGCAAAGGGCTGTTGGATGGTGCCTCGGAATTAGCATCCAGTAGATGCTACCGACTGTGAGCTACGCCAGATGTAAAACTCACATACAACACCACGGTAACCAGAGGCCCAACAGAGGTTACAAACCTGTTGGTGGCAATGAGGAAGAGAGAGAGAGAGAGAGAGAGAGAGAGAGAGAGAGAGAGAGAGAGAGAGAGAGAGAGAGAGACACTTAACATAGAACACTATGGGATACCATCCACCTGGATCCGAGGGATACTGAGTGAAGTGGTAACTTGAACCTGGACGAGCCAGTAGGATAAAAACAGGCAGATAAAAATCAGAAGGGGACTGCGAGAGTCCCAGTCATGGAGAGTAACTAAAATCTTGTATGCCTTATATAGGTCAAAGAAGATTATGGCAACTTCCTGGCAGTAAAAGCCAGTCAGATTTCTGTTTCCAACTGAGTAAATTGTCAGCTGGAGATTGTCCTTCCTGGAAACCACATTGATACACGGACAAAAGGCCCCCTAGATTTGAGTAACCACCAGTTTATCCAGGTCCCATCTCCTCAAATTCCCAACTTTTTTGCAGTTTCTTCCATTTTAATCTACAGTTCATAACCAACAGATTGTGGTCAGAGTCCACATCTGCACCTGGAAATATCTTACTATTTAAAACCTGGTTCCTGAATCTCTGTTTTACCATTATATAATCTATCTGAAACCTGTCAGTATCTCCAGGCTTCTTCCATGTATACAGCCTTCTTTTATGATTCTTGAACCAAGTGTTAGCTATGATTAAGTTGTGCTCTGTGCAAAATTCTACCAGGCGGCTTCCTCTTTCCAGTCACCCATGACTATTAAATTTTCATCTCTCTTCACTATCTGAATAATTTCTTTTACCCCGTCATACATTTCGTCGATCTCTTCATCATCTGCGGAGCTAGTTGGCATATATAAACTTGTACTACTGTGGTAGGCGTGAGCTTCGTATCTATCTTGACCATAATAATGCGTTCACTATGTTGTTTTTAGTAGCTTACTCGCATTCCTATTTTCCTATTCATTATTAAACCTACCCCTGCATAACCCGTATTTGATTTTGTATTTATAACCCTGTAGTCACCTGACCAAAAGTCTTGTTCCTCCTGCCACCGAACTTCACTAATTCGCACTATATCTAACTTCAACTAATCCTTTGCTCTTTTTAAATTTTCTAACCTACCTGCCCGATTAAGGGATCTGACATTCCATGCTCCGATCTGTAGAACGCCAGTTTTCTTTCTCCTGATAACAACGTCCTCCTGAGTAGTCCCCTCCCATACATGCAAATGGGCGACTATTTTGCCTCCGGAATATTTTACCCAAGAGGACACCATCATCATTTAATCATACAGTAAAGCTGCATGCTCTCGGGAAAAATTACGGCTGTAGTTTCCCCTTGCTTTCAGCCGTTCGAAGTACCAGCACAACAAGGCCGTTTTGGTTAGTGTTACAAGGCCAGATCAGTCAATCATCCAGACTGTTGCCCCTGAGACTACTGAAAAGGCTGCTGCCCCTCTTCAGGAACCACACGTTTGTCTGGCCTCTCAACAGATACCCCTCCATTGTGGTTGCACCTACGGTTCGGCTATCTGCATCGCTGAGGCATGCAAGCCTCCCCACCAACAGCAAGGTCCATGGTTCATGATGATGATGATGATTTACAAAAGAAAATACTGGTTTATAGATTGATAACGAGTCAACGTAATAAAACACTGATTTTGAAATGTATCATGAGTCACCGTGGAATCTCCTGGTACCTTCACACTCTGTTTGCATGGTTTTTCCATGACCACTTGTGTATTATTTATTATATGTAGCTTGTCACTGTAGGTGCCAAAAAAGAATTGCTGATTGAACAAAATATCGACATAATTTTGTAATAGTTTGGTAAAAATGTTCATATTACAGATTAAATAAAACAGAAACCCACTGATCATGGCACAAAGGTGCCGAAAGATGTTTGGGAACTTGGAAAAATGGTGTTTTGCATAACTCGCAGATCTTACATCGAACAATTTTAACTGCAAACACAGTAAACACAAGCAGCTGCAAATCCAGATGATGAATAACTACATGAGTAATGAAGACTTTCTTTCTTAAAGATTAGTTACCACAGAACTGGGTAATACTGATAGAACAACTTTCGATACGACCAGTATAACATAAAATGCATGTTAGATTGGCATTCAAATGATAGAATTACATATTACTAAAAATATTTATGCCATTTGAAATACTGTAATACATTGAAAAAGGTGTGTGACACAATGTTACGCGACTCATGTTACTTGCTACTTCTTGTTGGAAAAACTTTTTTCCTGTAAGCAGGGAAATGAAAATATGACGCTATGTGCCAAATAAGATAAATATAACATTCACTTTTGAAACACTATAAAAAATAATAAGAGCACAACATCTCAGAAAATGAACAGTAAATTAAATTAAAAGTCAGAGAACCGAAAATATCCTCTTGCAATGACATCAAGTGGATTAATTTTCTTTATAATTTCATCATATTTTACAGGTCATTTCCAGTGCACTCCATTGCGCTGATTAAGTAAGATTTTCCAAAAACTGCATGTACTTCTCCGGCATTGAATTTACTGTGATATTCTACTTTCTATCATTTCTTCAGTATGATGATCTGCAGCAGCAAAATTCTTTGGAGACATCGGATATGTCTGCAGTACTCATTTCTTGTAGTGAAAGCAATGAATGATTTTTATGTTTGGTACTGACAGTGCCAAAGAAAATATTTCAGCAAGATTAAGTTTTGCATTGATTACTTGAATTTCATCAATAGACACATGAAAAACCTGCACAGTCATGGTACTTGCAGCTACCTGAGCAAAAGTTGACGCATCACTTACTATAAATTTTCGCTTTTCGACTCATTCCCCACTAGCTGTTCCGCAACTGCACCAATTGAATATACATCTCCTTTACCATGGGATGTAGCAAATAAGTTCCAATATATTTCCACATTATGAAATGATTGAAACTAAGATTCAGCAGTAGTAATACATTTGTTTTTGAATTGTGAGGCAGGTCCCTCTGACCACATTGAAACGTCTTTCACATTTTCAGGTATAGTTGATAGTAAGTTGCTAAGCAAGCAATTGCAGCACTCAAGCCATGGCTTTATCTAGAGCACTATGTGACTTATACAGTAACAAACTTGCTTTACTAGGTTTCTTATCTTGCATCTTATGTTGCCTATGTTTTTTAACTCTCTCCCTGTTTTTAGCTCTTCTTTCTTGTAATAACAGTCCTTGCTTATGTTGGCTCAATGGTAGAAACTTTTGTTTCTGCTTCTGCTGCCTTTTTCTAACCGCTTCTTAAATTCTTCATATTTTCCTTCAGTCATTAACTTTTCCCTCCTCCTAGTTTGTCTGTCTGCTTCTGCTAAGGGTATTCTCTTCTTCTAATCTTAAAATAATACAACCATGACTCAGATTACGTCTCGCATTACTCATTTAATTTTCTGTTTTTACAGTACTGATTGAAGTTGGGAAATTTTTAGTAGTGATATTAATGAAGACATTCACACTAAGAAGCAAATTACTGAACATGATAAAGGTATATCTAATATCTCTCTTGGTATCAAAACTCAATTACATGAATGGGACTCATGTTACATGAAAGTACATGCTGTTGTATTATTTACCCCAACCTATAATTTACTTAATTCTGTTTAATACTCTTTATGGAATACATTACGGTATGTAACAGTAATATAAATAATGATATGCTAGTTCTTAACTGCCAATTAGTTGAAATGAAGGTCCAAAATCTACAATAAGTCATGCTCTCATCACATGAAAAACATATGGAGTTATAAAAATTGCTAAAAATTATGGAGAGAAAGCAATGATGCACCACAAACCATTGTTGCCTTAGGGTAAAATAAAAAGTCCAACTTTTTCAAAAAAAAAAAAAAAAAAAAAAAAAAAAAAAAAAAAAAAAAAAGCACCAAATTTTAAACTTTTGAATATTGTAAGTGTGCCCTACTTTACATGGAATATCCCTACAAACAAAAAGAAACGAATTATTGTTTGAACTAAATATCCACATAATTTTGTAATCATTTAGCAAAAATATTCACATTACAGGTTAAATAAAAACCCACTGATGATGGCACAGAGGTGCTGAAACATGCTTGGGAACTTGGAAAAATGGTGTTTTGCATAACTGGCGGACCTTACATCCAGCTAATATGTAGTGTCCACCCATGACTATCTTGCAGACATCTGCTTAAGTAGTTGGGCATTCTGATTACTGATTCACAGTATATTTATTCCCTGATGTTGTCTTTTGTAAATAAGCCACTGCAGTTTAAAAAGAACAATGATGCACATAATTACAATACCATCACCATCATCTAAGACTGATTATGCCTTTCAGCGTTCAGTCTGGAGCATAGCCCCCTTATAAAATTCCTCCACGATCCCCTATTCAGTGCTAACATTGGTGCCTCTTCTGATGTTAAACCTATTACTTAAAAATCATTCTTAACCGAATCCTATCCCTCTACTGCTGAACCCATGAGTCTTTTGGGTAACCTTGCTTCTCACAGGCGTGTAACATGACCCCACCATCTAAGCCTGTTCGCCCTGACGGCTACATCTATAGAGTTCATTCCCAGTTTTTCTTTGATCTCACCATTGTGGACACCCTCCTTCCATTGTTCCCATCTACTAGTACCTGCAATCATCCTAGCTACTTCCATATCCGTAACCTCAACCTTGTTGATAAGGTAACCTGAATCCACCCAGCTTTCGCTCCCATACAACAAAGTTGGTCGAAAGATTGAACGGTGCACAGACAGCTTAGTCTTGGTACTGACTTCCTTCTTGCAGAAGAGAGTAGATCGTAGCTGAGCGCTCACTGCATTAGCTTTGCTACACCTCGCTTCCAGTTCTTTCACTACGTTGCCATCCTGTGAGAATACGCATCCTAAGTACTTGAAACCGTCCACCTGTTCTACCTTTCTTCCTCCTATTTGGCACTCAATCCGTTTATATTTCTTTCCCTCTGACATTACTTTCGTTTTGGAGATGCTAATCTTCATACCATAGTCCTTACATTTCTGATCTAGCTCTGAAATATTACTCTGCAAACTTTAAATCGAATCTGCCATCACAACTAAGTCATCCGCATATACAAGACTGCTTACTTTGTGTTCACATATTTTAATCTCACCCAGCCAGTCTATTGTTTTCAACATATGATCCATAAATAATATGAACAACAGTGGCGACAGGTTGCAGCCTTGTCTTACCCCTGAAACTACTCTGAACCATGAACTCAATTTACCGTCAACTCTAACTGCTGCCTGACTATCCATGTAAAGACCTTTAATTGCTTGCAAATGTTTGCCTCCTATTCCATAATCTCGTAGAACAGACAATAACGTCCTCCTAGGAACCCGGTCGTATGCCTTTTCTAGATCTATAAAGCATAGATACAATTCCCTGTTCCACTCATAACACTTCTCCATTATTTGGCGTAAGATAAAGATCTGGTCCTGATAACCTCTAAGAGGCCTAAACCCACACTGATTTTCATCCAGTTGATCCTCAACTAATACTCGCACTTTCCTTTCAACAATAACTGAGAAGATTTTACCCACAACGCTGATTAAAGAGATACCTCTGTAGTAGTTACAATCTTTTCTGTTCCCATGTTTAAAGATTGGTGTGGTTACTGCTTTTGTCCTGTCTGATGGAACCTGTCCCAACTCCCAGGCCATTTCAATTATCCTGTGT
This sequence comes from Schistocerca gregaria, assembly GCF_023897955.1. NCBI lineage: Eukaryota > Metazoa > Arthropoda > Insecta > Orthoptera > Acrididae > Schistocerca > Schistocerca gregaria. The sequence goes on along the minus strand of NC_064920.1, from coordinate 378,405,813 downwards.
AGCCATTTAAGACCTGACATTCCACTGTATTTGATGAGTTCCGACTTAATTTCATCCACCTCAGCTGCTTTATTGCACTGCAATCTACTGATCATTTTCTCCACTTCCTCAAATGTGATCCTATTTCCGCCATCATTCCTATCCCATTCTACCTCGAAATCTGAAACATTACTGATTGTATTTTCACCTACATTGAGCAACTCTTCAAAATATTCCCTCCATCTGCCCAAGGCATCCACAGGATTCACCGGCAGTTTTCCTGACCTGTCCAAAATACTTGTAATTTCCTTCTTACCTCCCTTTCGAAGACTGCTAATTACACTCCAGAATATTTTTCCAGCAGCTTGACCCATAGTCTCCAACCTGTTTCCAAAGTCTTCCCAAGATTTCTTCTTGGATGCTGCAATTATCTGTTTGGCTTTGTTTCTTTCTTCAACATAACTTTCTCTGTCTACCTGAGTTCTAGTATGTAGCCATTTTTGATACGCCTTCTTTTTCCTTTTACAGGCTGCCTTGACTGTGTCATTCCACCAAGCTGTTTGCTTCTTCCTGCTTTTACACACTACTGTTCCAAGATATTCTTTAGCCATTTCTAGTACTGTGTCCCTGTACCTTGTCCATTCCTTTTCCAATGACTGTAATTGACTACATTCAACTACCTGGTACCTTTCTGAGATTGCTGTTATGTACTTGTGCCCGATTTCCTTATCCTGAAGTTTCTCCACTCTTATCCTCCTACATATGGACCTGACCTCCTGCACTTTCGACCTCACAATCCCAATTTCACTGCAGATTAAATAATGATCAGTGTCATCAAAGAATCCCCTGAATACATGTGTGTCCCTCACAGCTTTCCTGATCTGTTGTTATATAGTCAATGACAGATCTGGTTCCCCTGCCTTCCCAAGTATACAATACCAGAACGAAAAATAATATTCATTATTCCACATAAGGTTGTCTTAACCACAAAAAACTGGTGCACAATGTTGCAACTAAAATTTTTTATCACTGGGTACATCACATAGAATGTCTGACAGACAGCACAGTAAAGCCAGAATGAGATTTTCACTCTGCAGCGGAGTGTGCGCTGATGTGAAACTTCCTGGCAGATTAAAAATGTGTGCCTGACCGAGACTCGAACTCGGGACCTTTGCCTTCCGCAGGCAAGTGCTCTACCATCTGAGCCGCGAAATTCCAATATCACTGAGAGATGAACATTGAATGAATAAAAACAAATACATAATAATATACTGTACATAAATTACGAACGTGGAAAGGGAATCCCTATGTAACTTCTACGAATTTGTTTATCCAATAAACAAATTCGGTCTGTAATAGCAATTTTGCATGCAGGGCATCTTAACGCCAATTAGCATTAGCTTGCTTTCCAATGCTCTTGCGAAGGGAGTGCAGTGGCAAGGCACAGTAGGTCTTGTTAATCATACCGTTCGATATCTTTACAACAATATTTGTATTCTGTACGCCACAGAAGGGTGTGTGACTGGCCACGTCGTGTAGTGCTATTATGTTTAATATCCCTGTTACTATTAGGTCTAGTGCGCGATACTAATAACGCGTGTCAGTACTCCACTTACATACTTCCCTACGTTAAGTCCAAATTGCACTATTTTCCGTTCATGATCACTGTCGAATATGTCCAACGGAAGTACTTTGCATAGTCCAGAATTTTGCGAGAAAGCTAACTGGAGATCACATTTTTGTTGCGAGTTTCTGTGGCAAAAAGAATTCCATTTCTGCTGTTGCATTAATGACATCTACTGCTTACGACAGACAAAACAGTGTACCGTGTATTCCTCGTCCAGCAAAATCAACAATACAAGAGTCAACATTGCCAGTAAAAATAAATAAAGCTTTCTTACATATCGGAGGTTTGTCTGCACTTGCGATGAAAACCTTCACAGTCATTTTCACAACAAACAATTCCTTACTTCACACCAAGCCAAGCACACGTGCACACTGCACACCCACACAATTACGACGACAAACAATCCAACGATAACGCCGTTGCGATTATAGCCGAGCAAGGACGTTAGAATAAAAACCTAATAATTGAGGCAAGCGCTTTCTACTAAAGAAACGTAGAAATATAAAACTTTAAGGTACGTCGCATGATATATTACTAAGAAGAGTTAACATCTACACCTATACTCAGCAAATTACTGTGAAGTGTATAGGAAAGGCCAGCATGTCCCTTTTGAGTATATACAATCGTATATATTTAATATTTATTTTCTGCAAATTTCACATGAAAGTGTTACAAAATTGGTCAAAACATAATGCTTTTTTTAAAATTCGGAACATGCCGTTGAAAGTGAAACACAGAGTTTCTCTTTAAGCGTAAATAGTGGGTCTTATATCTTTCACTCATGAATACTTTGCCTAAGTCGTCTCCGATTGGTTAGTTGAAGTTGTGTGGCGGTTATGAGATTTTAAGTTTTTAGGATATGTGTGAGCGTTACGAAGTTGATGAGTTTTGTACTTAGTTTTTTTTGTTTATCAAACGCTAAAGAAGCTTGTATACTAAACCAGCGGAAGTCTCGGAGCTAACACTAGTAAGCATAGTTCAAAATATTGTCGTAGTGTTGTAGTTACTAGGGATGAATTGTGAAAGCTCGAAACTTAAGCGTTATGTTTATTTGAGTGTCAACAGTTTCTTTGTTGGGGATGTTATTAATATAGCGTTAAGTCCTAAAACACCTACTTTAAAGTTGCAGAAATTCCTGTAACTCAGTTCGTTGTATTTTCCGTTATGCTAAGGTTCAATAGGAAAGCTGAAAATGTTTTATGACTGAACTAACTGATAAAATAAAAAAAAAATGTATTTGTTTTGCCTTGCAAAAGCAGAATTCATTGGATGTTTTTCTGTAGTGCTTGTGTCATATGGAATGTTTCGTAATATGTAGGTAAATAAAAAAGCAAAAGTTTCAGCCTGCATGTTGGTGACTATTAGTAAAGATTTAGTAGAAAGTGAAAATGACATACGCTAGTGATTTAAAAATAAAATAATGGTTTATAGCCTATTTTATTCTGTTAACTACTCAAATATATGGGTTGAGTTCATGTACTACCACCTAGACCCAAATGGAATGATAAATTTAGCAAAAGAGGTACTTATGAGTAAGTAGTTATACTGGCTTTAATGACTTCTTTGTCGAAGAGAAGGTTATTTCAGATTTTCAGGCACCCTTTTCCTATTTACCTCTTACGACGAATCGGAAGTTATTTTTTGTTGATTGAAATTTGAGTTAGTAGCAGGCAGCTTAGAGTAGGCCAGTGATATGTGCTAAAGGAAGGGAAAAGGATTAGTTACCAGTAAGCTGGTATTTTTGTATGATTTTCCTGTGTGAATGATTTGTTGAATGTGAAATTTAAAACTTCAGCTTTTGTTTTGCTATCTTCAACTGCCACACCGAACTGGCCAAGTGGTTGAATAGAAGCCTTGGACTCCTTAGCGATTTTACACAAGACTAAAATTTTCCCTACTTCCCTGCCAGATCTTTTGCTAATGTGTGATGGTGGTAGTTGTCATGTGCTTCGTCCATAAATCTTTTCAGAGAGGCAGAAATCTTACTAATCTTTGCTTGTCATTTGTGCATTCCCTTTTGAACTCAGAGTGCATCAGCCTCTACTTCCTCAGCATCTGTTGGATTTTGTTATTAAACCATCTATTCTTTATCTACTTCCTAGGCATGTAACTCTGCTTACCGTGATTACCAGTCTGTCTAAACATTGCCCACAATTCGTGTACATCCATCTTACTGGAACTAAGTGATGCCAATTCACTGTCTAAGTGAGATGCTAATAACTACTTACTTGCTCTATCTAGTGAAACACACTCCTAGCCTTCTTGACTGATTTATTAACTTTCGTAATTAATGTTTCTATAATGGCATCAAGATTGCTAATCCCTGTGTCTATACTGACATTGTCAGTGAGGTCTAGCCTGTTTGTAGCTACAACATGTATGATATTTCCACTGCATTGGGGCTGCCGATCTAGCTGCTCAATACAATTTTCAGAAAACATGTTTAAAAGTATTTTGCATGACTGTGTGTCTGTATCCCCCTACAATGAATCCATTGACATCCCAGTTATAGTTACATCTACATACATACTCCGCAATCCACCATACGGTGCGTGGCGGAGGGTACCTCGTACCACAACTAGCATCTTATCTCCCTGTTCCACTCCCAAACAGAATGAGGGAAAAATGACTGCCTATATGCCTCTGTACGAGCCCTAATCTCTCACAACTTATTTTTGTGATCTTTCTGCGAAATGTATGGCGGCATTAAAATGGCACCGCGGTCAGCCGCAAATGCTGGTTCTCTAAATTTCCTCAGTAGCGATTCACGAAAAGAGCGCCTCCTTTCCTCTAGAGACTCTCACCCGAGTTCCTGAAGCATTTCCGTAACACTCGCATGATGATCAAACCTACCAGTAACAAATCTAGCAGCCTGCCTCTGAATAGCTTCTATGTCCTCTCTCAATCCGACCTGATAGGAATCCCAAACGCTCGAGTAGTACTGAAGAGTAGGTCGTGTTAGTGTTTTATAAGCGGTCTCCTTTACAGATGAACCACATCTTCCCAAAATTCTACCTATGAACTCAAGACGACTATACGCCTTCCCCACAACTTGCATTACATGCTTGTCCCACTTCATATTGCTCTGCAATGTAATGCCCAAATATTTATTCGATGTGACTGTGTCGAGTGCTACACTACTAATGGAGTATTCAAACATTACAGGATTCTTGTTCCTATTCATATGCATTAATTTACATTTATCTATATTTAGAGTTAGCTGCCATTCTTTGCACCAATCACAAATCCTGTCCAAGTCATCTCGTATCCTCCTACAGTTACTCAATGAAGACACCTTCCCGTGCACCAGAGCATCATCACCAAACAGTCGCACATTGCTATCCACCCTATCCGTAAGATCATTTATGTAGATAGAAAACAACAGCAGACCTACCACACTTCCCTGGGGCACTCCAGATGATACCCTCACCACTGATGAACACTCACCGAGGACAACATACTGGGTTCTATTACTTAAGAAGTCTTCGAGCCACTCACATATTTGGAACCAATCCCATATGCTCCAGAATCCTGCAACAAACCGATATTAAGGACATTGGTCTGTAATTTTGAGGATCCGTCCTTCTACCCTTCTTATATACAGGAGTCACCTGCACTTTTTTCCAGTCGCTTGGGACTTTATGTTGGGCAAGAGATTCGCGATAAATGCAAGCTAAGTAAGGAGCCAATGCATTAGAGTATTCTCTGTAAAACCGAACTGGAAACCGACCAGGACCTGGCGATTATTTATTTTCACAACCCCAGGGATGTCTATCGCTATGTCCTCCATACGGGAATCTGTATGAGACTCAAGCGGCGCTATGTTTGTACAATCCTCGTGCGTGAAAGATTTCTCATATGCTAATTTTAAAATTTAAGCTTTTTTTTGATGTATTCCATTGCTAGGTCAGACTGATCAGTGAGTGACTGGATGGAAGCCCTCGACCCGCTTACCGATTTTACGTAAGACCAGAATTTCCTTGGGTTTTCATCAAGATCTTTTGCTAAGGTATGATGGTGCTAGTGGTTGAATTCTTCGCCTATCGCTATTTTTGCAGCAGCACTAATGTCTACTAACTTTTGCCTGTCCTCATTCTCCCGATCTTTCATGTATCGTGAGTGCAACTGCCTTTGTTTCCTGAGCATTTTATGAATTGCGCTGTTAAACCACGGTGGGTCTTTTCCGTCCATAACCCCCTTTTTCGGCACATGCTTTTCCAATGCGTGATTTACAATGTGTTTAAAATTTGTCCATAATTCTTCCACGTCTATCGTACCGGAAGTGAATTAAGTGGATTCATTTTCTAAGTGGGATGCTAATAACTGCTTATCTGCTCTTTCTAGTAAGAATACTCTGCTAGCCTTCTTGACCAACTTTTTAACTTTCGTAACCATAGTCTTAATGACAACATCATGATAACTAATCCCTGTCTCCTCACTGACATCGTCAATGAGGTCTGGTCTTTTCGTGATTGCCATATCTAAAATATTTCCATTATGTGTATGCTGTCAATTTAGCTGCTCAAGACAGTTTTCGGAAAATGTGTTCAAAATTAATTCACACGACAGATTGTCTGTGCCACGTTAGACATCCCAGTCTATACTAGGTAGGTTGAAGTCGCCTCCGACTAATATAACATTAATCGGGTACTTCTGTGATACAAAATGTAGACACCCTTTGAATGATTCTAGAACTGTCACAGTGTAAACTGGTTGCCGGTGATAACACCCCACAATTAACGTCATTTCCCCTAGCCCTGTTAAATGTGTCCAGATAACTTCACAATCACACTCTACTTCGACCTCAGTAGACACAAAATTTTTGTCAACTGCAATGAAGACATCATCTCCTACGGTGTCTAATCTGTCTTTCCGATACATGTTCCAACCCTTACTAAATATTTCAGAACTTCCTATCTCAGGGTTCAACCAGGTCTCAGTCTCGAGAGTAATTTGCGTGCCACACGCTCCGTGGAGGGCAGTAAATTCAGGAACTTTATTCCGAACACTCTGAAAATTTACTGCTAATATCTTGATAGCTGAAGTTTCTTTACACAGAGTGTGTCCCGATTTCCCTGCTTGCACATCGACTGGTGAGTGTTCATCAGGATGTCTCGCACTACTGCCTAGGCAAAAAAAAATACATGTGCACACCACAAGTACTGTGCTACCCGAGTAGCCGCTTCCTTCGTGTAGTGCACTCCTGACCTATCTAGGGGCGTCCTACAATTCTCCACCCAATAGCACAAATCTAGAAATCTGCAGCCAGGACCGTCACAGAGTCAATGAAGCCTCTGATTGAGACCCTCCACTCGGCTCCAAACCAAAGGACACCGATCCACTCTGGAAATGATGCTGCAAATGGAGAGCTCTGCTTGCACCCTACACGCGAGGCCAGTGGTCTTCACCAAATCCGCCAGCTGTCTGTACGAACTGAGGATCGTTTCGGAACCCAAGTGACAGGCATCATTGGTGCCGACGTCATGCTTCCTCTTCTTTCCTGTGAAGTAAAGTCATGTTTCTTCTCTCCTCTTCATGACAACCCATATCATTTTATTATAGCATATAGTGTATCACGTCTGTACAGGACATAACACCTTCTTCCCAGCTGATTTTCTCATCACCACAGTTATTCCGTTAGCACTATTTGATAAGGGGATTTTTTGGAAATGACCCAATCACCATCTCAGCCTACGTCTACTAAATGTAAACATATTGAGGCTAAAGATTAAAGATTCTCCCAGTTGCATCTTGGTTCCTCGTGGTATCACATACTGAACAAGATCAGTCTTGTGCTATGGTTAATCCGATTATTATTCAGAAAGGTGTTGAAGCTATTGCAGATCCTGTGAAATCCTCCACTCGTTCATGTAATGGGGCTTTGCTTCTGGAGGCCAATTGTGATATTCAAGGCCTACAGCTGCTTACAGTTTTGCTCCTCCACAGCTATCCGTTTATCTGGAATCCCATTGAACGCTGTATTCTTCGTGTGGTGTTATTTATACTTGATGCTTGACGCTCTAACTAAGGGAGATATCCAAACTTACCTCTGATCAGGGTGTCACTACACTCCATCGGTTAATAAAACAGCTGATGCAACCTTAATGCCTACGCGCACTTTTTCTCTCACGTTTGATCGAGTAATGTTTCTATTGAAAATCAAAGTGGGCTGTGAAGTTATCACAGTCCGTCGTTACATTCCCACCTGATGCATTGCTACCATTGTCAACTTTACAACCAAATTCACATGTCCTGTAAAAACACGGCCAAATGTGTTACTTGTGGTAGGGAGCTCACGAGGGCAACTGCCCTCCTCCCCCCCCCCCCCCATCCCCATCCCTCTCCCCCCCCCCTCCCCCCCGTGGCATCAATTGTAATGGCAGCAATGCTGCCTCATCGTGTGAGCATCCCGTGTACCGAGATGAATGGGCTATCCGGGAGATCCGGGTGAAGGAAAAAGTGCCTTACACTGCTGCTTGCAAGTTGTTGGGAGTAAAAAATCCTGCATTTTACCATTCGGCATTATAGTACCTTTTTTGCTATACCTTGCTCCATGAAGGACATGGCCGTGCAGACTTGCAACCTCCAGTTCAGCACTGCAGTTGTAAAATTGCCCAGAATCATGGTAGCATCCCCATTTCCTCCTCCTCCTGTTGTGCAACAAGCCATTAAGTCTCTGCCTCTGGCAGTGAAATCACCTGCTACACAACTGGCAGTCTGGAAAGGACAAAAGGAAACGAGAACTTTTTACATCCCTCCAGCCAGCAAACACCTTCCTCAATTCAGAGATCCTATTCAATGGTGCCACCATGTGATACTCTCACCCAACCAATCTCCATTTTGTCAGAGTGCACCACCTACCATTTTTCTGCCCTGGGATCTGCAAGAGCGCCCAGTCAGAATGCTGACACCTCTGTAAATTTCATGGATCAGCATGTTCTAGCCTCAGCTTCCTGTAGCAATGAATCTTCAAAGACCGGCACTCAGCACCTGCCTTCTTTTGATACCACTTCCTCGTATACCGTTATGGCTCTTATCCGGTAAAACATTCACAGCATTAAATCCATCAGTTGGAATTATGGCTGCTCTTGGAATTACAGTGTCTGCTTGTTTTCTGCCTCCACGGAATAAAATTGCGTCCTTGCGACCGCTCTGCCCTCTTGCATTTCCTTCGGGTCCACTTTGACCTTCCCCACCCAAGGGCGCCATTCTATCTCGTGAGGGAGTAATACTTCTCATCTTGGATTATGTTCATAGCCAAACCTTTTCATTGAGCACTCTGCTGCAAGCTGTTGTAGTCCACACTATCCTTCCATACTTTAGCTTTCTCTTTGCAAGTCTACATCCCCCTGTCATTCAGTGTCACCAGGGCACCTCATTCCTTTTCACTGCTTGGTGACTAATGCAGACCATCCCCTTTGGGGCTCTTCCAGAACCTGTCTGAACCTCTTGGCTGACCTCAATCAACTCAACCTAGTCTGTCTTAACACTGGAGCACCCACATTCCTTTCTGACTCCATGCACACTTGTGTCCATTTGGGCCTCTCGTATTGCACTTGCCCATTGTCTGGAGTGGTCTGTTCTCTCTGACACGTACTCAGGCGACAATTTCCCATGTTATATCCGTCTACTACGTCACCTATGTGTGAACCTATTTGCAGATTTATAAGGTTGATTGGAGGCTTTCTCTTCCCTGGCAATCTTCGACGAACACCTTGTACTCCATTTTTACCATGCCGTTTTCCAGTCCCCTGGTCGATTGAGACATACTGCAGTGTGATTTGTGCGCGGAGAAGTGCTCTCTGTGTTTTTAACCGTCATTCTATGATGGCAAATTTTATTAGTTACAAACAGTTTCATTCGCATTGTTGTTCCACTCCCCCCGATAACAAAGAAGGTATCTGGATTTTATTTACTCGTTCTTTTAACAGTTTCACTACCTCTTTTGTTGTGTACAGGCAACTTCTGTTAGCTCTCTGGGACCCAAGGTCCATTCCCCGATTTCCTGCCTGACTTGTAGCAGAAAAGTCATTGTGGATCCTATTGCTGTCTCAAACACCTTAAGCCGCTGTTTTGCAGAGATTTCACACTCTACACACTATCATCCCACCTTTCTCTCTAGAAAATGATTGTAGGAAGCTTGGCTGATACCCTTTTTTCCACAGACTCGTGAATGTTAAAATGCCACCTTTACTCTTAGGGAGCTGGATCATGCTCTCACTTAATCCGATCTTCCACTCCAGGATTGGTTGATGGTCACATTCAGATGTTGCAGCACCTTTCTCTTGTGTACAAGCACTTTCTCCTTCAAACGTACTATCATGTTTGGGAAGATGGCACATTTCCCAGATGCTGGAGTGAAGCCACTGTCATACCCATACCTAAGCCCTGTAAGGACAAATGTATTCCTTTTTGCTACCTCCAATTTGTCAGTAGCTGAGTTTGCAAGGTGATGTATGATTCATGCATGACTCGTCACACAATCCACTAACCACTGCACAGTGTTGATTTCGAATGTGCCATTCTGCAGTTGACCATCTTGTCAACCTATGTCATGAACTGTTTTTCATGGAAATACTGGACTGTGGCCATATTTATTGATTTGGAGAAAGGCTATGCCACCTGCTGGAGAACTGGTATCCTCCGTAATTCATGCTTTTTGGGCTTCTGTGTTTGCCTGCCCTGTTCCCTTCAGCAGTTCGTTGAAGATACTTCTGAGTTGGGCCTTGTCGAACACTTTTGACCAGGAGGACAGGGTGCCCCAAGGCTCAATCCTGAGTGTTGTCCTCCTTGCTATAGCCATTATCCCTGTTGTGGTCTGTCTCTTGCCAGGCATATCCAGCTCTCTTTTCATCGACACTTTACGATCAATTGCAATTCGCCACAGACTTGTCTCCTTGAATGGCGTCTTCAATGATGTCTGAGCCGTCTTTATTCAGGGAGCATCGACAATGGCTTCTGCTTTTCCACTGACTAAACTGTTTGCATGTATTTCTGGTGGTGTAATGGGTTTCTTCCACCATCTTTACACCTTGTTCCTGTTGCTCTTCAAGAGTCTGCCAATTCAGCTGTTTCAACATCTCAGTGACACCCTCCTGTTGGTCAAACCAGTGACCATTTGTGCTGCCCTTCTCTGTATATGTTCAATAACCCCTTACAGTCCTGTTTGGTACAGGTCACACAAACTGGAGCAGTATTCTAGGATGGGTTGTACATATGATTTGTAAGCGATTTCCTTTGTAGACTGATTGCATTTCCATAGTATTCTATGTATAAAACAGTCTGCCACCTGCTTTACCCATTACTTAACCTATGTGATCTTTCTGTTTCATATTCCTATGAAATGTTACACCCAGATATTTTTATCAGGTGGCTGATTCCAGCAGTGACTTTTTGGTATTGTAGTCATAGGATGCTACCTCTTTTCATTTTGCAAAGTGCAAAATTTTACATTTCTGAACATTTAAAGCAAGTTGCTAATATCTGTACCTGTTTGGAATCTTATCAAGATCTGACAAAATTTATGCAGAGTCCTTCAGTTAGTAATTTATTATAGATAACTGCATTATCTGCAAAAAGCCTAATTTCACTATTAATGGTGCCTGCAATGTCATTAATATGCAACATTAACTGCAAGGGTCCCAAGGCACTTCCCTGGAGACACTTGAAGTTACTTCTACATCTGATGATGACCCTCCATCCAAGATAACATGCTGCGTCCTCCCTACCAAAATGCCCTCAATCCAGTCAGAAATTTCACTTGATACCTCACATGATGTACTTCTGACATTTAAGCATAAGTGTGGTACTGAGTCTTATGCTTTCGGAAATCGAGAAATACTGCATCTACGCGATTGCTTTGACCCAAAGCTTTCAGTGCATCATGTGAGAAAAGTGCAAGTTGGGTTTCACATGATTGATATTTTTGAAATCCATGCTGGTTATGATTGAGCAGGTCATTTTTTTCCAGACACAACATTATGTTTGAGCTCAGAATATGTTCTAAGATTGTATGACAAATTTATGTCTGGGATAGTGGACAGTAGTTTTGTGGAACACTTCTACTACCCTTTTTCTGGTTGGGTGTGACCTGTGCCTTTTATCAAGAACTGGGCAGGGTGTTTTGTTCAAGGGATCTACAATAAATTGTAGTCAGAAGAAGGGCTACCTCTGCCACAAATTCAGTGTAGAATCTGACAGGGATTCAATCGGGCACTGGAACTCTGTTTAGTTTTAAGATTTGAACTGTTTCTCAACATCGCTGACACTAATACTTATTCCATTCATCTTTTCATTGGTAAGGGGATTAAATTGGGGCAATTCTCTTGTGTTTTCATTTGTAAAGGAACATTTGAAAATGGAGTTAAACATTTGAGCTTTTGCTTTGCTACCCTCAATTTCAGTTCCTTTTCCATTCACTATGAACTGGACATTAACTTAGTAGCCACTAACAGCCTTAACATATGATCAGAATTTCTTTGGGTTCTGTGAATGATCACTTGGCAGTATTCTGCTATGGTAGTCACAGAAGGCATGACACATTGCTATCTCGACAGCCAAATGTGTTTCATACAACATCCAGTGCATGTTCAACTATTCTTCTAAACTTGAGCCAGAATTCCTTTACATGCTCCTGTACTGTGCTGAAAGTTTAAAGTTCCTCATTGAGATATGACACTAGTTTACTGAACATGTATATATTTCTGCTCGTTTTAGTTGTCCTTTGTACTTTGGTAATCATTGTTGCCAGAACTGCATCATGGTGACTGATACTAGTTCCAATATGGACATTCTCAAAGAGTTCAGATCTATTTATTGCATTAGATCCAATATATCTATGTCATGGGTGGGGTTTCTACCTGCCTGTTCTTTGTAGTTTTAAAAGAAAGCATTTAGTATTGTTTCATAGGATGTCTTATCACACCCACCACTAACAAAACTGTGATTTTCACAATGAATTGTTGGATGATTAAAGTCTCCAGCAATGATTACTGTGTGATTGCGGAACTTACTCATTCTATTTCATATCCTTGCAAAGTGTTACACGCAGGTATGTGTATGAGTTAACTGTTTCCAGCTGTGACTCTTTGAAATTAGTCACATGATACTTTTTTATTTGTGAAGTGCACAGTTTACTTTTCTGGACATTTAAAGCAGACTGCTGATCGTTGGAAATCTTATCAAGATCTGACTGTATATTTATTCAGACTGTATTTAATTGTGGATAACTGCATCATCTATGAAAAGTCTGAGGTTACTGGTAATATTGTCTTCAAAATCATTATTATACAACATGAACAGCAGGGACTCAACATGCCTCCCTGGGGTGCACCCGAAGCTACTTTTACATCTGTCTATGACTCGGCATCCAAGATATCCTCAATACAGTCACATACCTGTATTTCATGTGATACTGCAAATGATTGAACTTTTGAGAATAAGCATAGGTATAGTACTGAATCAAATGCTTTTCGGAAATTAAGACACGGATGTATGTTAGATTATATTTAATGGAGGGGCTAACTCAACCACAAATTTTATATAGAATATGAGGGGAATATTTTGGGCCCCATGAAATTTGTTCAGTTTCAATGATTTTAGTTGGCTCTCAGCATCACTGATATTAATATCTATTTCCACTATCTTCTCTGTTGTACAAGAATTAAGTTAAGACAATCTTCTGGATTTTCTTTTGTAAGGGAATGTTTGAAAATAGAGTTAAGCATTTCTGCTTTTGCTCTGCTATCCACAATTTCTGTTCCTGTTCTACACAAACCTCTTCCTCTCAGAGTAGGACTTCTACTGAATGTCCTCACTTATTTGTTGGGTGTATTCCAATATCTGTGTTCCTCTACAGTTTTTGCCCTTACAGTTTCCTGTAGTACTGTGGTAATTATTTCATGATGTCTTGAAACATGTCCTGTCATCCTGTCCCTTCTTCTTGTCAGCACTTTCCACATGTTCCTTAACCGAATCTTTGGAGAACCTCCTCATTTCTTATCCTATCAGCCTACTTAATTTTCAACATTATTCTGTAGCACCACATTTCAAATGCTTTGATTTCATTCCGTCCTTGTTTCCCACTGTTCATGCCTTATTACCCTGGAATGCTGTGCAGCAAATGTACATTCTCAGAAATTTCTTCATCAAATGAAGGCCCTTGTTTGATACTAGCAAACATCTTTTGACCTGGAATGCCCTCTTTGCCTGTGTTAGTCCACTTTTTGTGTCATCCATGCTTCGTCCATCAGGAGTTATTTTTCTTCCAAGGTAACAGACTCCCTATTATTGTCTATTTCGTGATCATCAGTTTTGATATTAAACTTCTCGCTATTCTCATTTCTGCTACTTTTCATTACTTAAGTCTCTCTTTGATTTACTCTGCATCTTTATTCTGTACTCATTATACTGTACATTCACTTCACCAGGTTCTGTAATTTTCTTCATCTTCACTGAGGATAGCAATGTCATCAGTGAGTCTTATAACTGATAGCCTTGAACCCTGAATTTTAACCCCATTCTTGAACCTTCCTTTTATTGCCTTTATTAATTCCTTGTATAGATTGAACATTAGGGATGATAAACTGCATGCATCTCTTAAACCATTTATAATCTGAGGACTTCATTCTTGGTCTTATTGTCCCCTCTTCGTTCTTCTGCATACTGTATATTTTATGCTCCTTCTTGTTGTTATTGTTGCCTTCAGTCTAGAGACTGGTTTAATGCAACTCTCCAAGCTACTCTATCCTGTGCAAGCTTCGTAGTCTCCCAGCAACTGTGGCAACCTACATCGTTCTGAATTTGCTTAGTGTATTCATCTCTTGATCTCCCTCTACAATTTTTGACCCTTACATTGCCCTTCAGTACTAAATTGGTGATTACTTGATGCCTCAGAACATGTCCTACCAACCAGCCCCTTCTGCTAGTTAAATTGTGCCACAAATTCCTCTTCTCCCCAACTCTATTCAGTACCTCCTCATTATTTACGTGATCGACCCATGTAATCTTCAGCATTCTTCTGTAGCACCAAATTTTGAAAGCTTGTATCTTCTTCTTGCCTGAACTATTTTCCCTCCCATACCTGGCTACACTCCATACAAAAACTTTCAGAAACAACTTCCAGACACTTAATTCCATACCTGATATTAACAAATTTCTCTTCTTCAGAAATGCTTTCCTTGCTATTGCCAGTCTACATTTTGTAGGCTCTCTACTTCGACCATCATCAGTTATTTTGTTCCCCAAATAGCAAAACTCATTTACTACTTTCAGTGTCTCATTTCCTAATCTAATTCCCTCAGCATCACCCGATTTAATTAGACTAAATTCGATTATCCTCGTTTTGCTTTTGTTGACGTTCATTTCGTATCCTTCTTTCAAGACACTGTCCATTCCGTTCAACTGTTCTTCCAGGTCCTTTACTGTCTCTGACAGAATTACAATGTCTTCGGCAAACCTCAAGGTTTTTATTTCTTCCTCGTGGATTTTAATTTCTACTCTGAATTTTTCTTTTGTTTTCTATTACTGATTGAATAACACAGAGGATAGGCTTGAACCCTGTCTTATTCCCTTCCCAACCACTGCTTCCCTTTTGTGCCCCTCGACTCATAACTGTCATCTGGTTTCTGTACAGATTGAAAATAGACATCGCTTCCTGTATTGGGCCCCTGCTCACTTCAGAATTTGAGAGAGAGTATTCCAATCAACATTGTAAAAATCTTTCTCCAAGTCTACAAATGCTAGAAACGTAGGTTTGACTTTCTTTAATCTATTTTCTAAGATAAGTCGTAGGATCAGTATTGCCTCATGTGTTCTTACATTTCTATGTACTGATCTTCCTCAAGGTCGGCTTCTACCAGTTTTTCCATTCGTCTGTAAAGAATTTATGTTAGTATTTTGCAGCCGTGACTTATTAAACTGGTAGTTCAGTAATTTTCACATCTGTCAACACCTGCTTTCTTTGTAATTGGAATTATTATTTTCTTCTTGAAGTCTGAGGGAATATCGCCCATCTCATACGTCTTGTTCGCCAGACAAAACCAGTAGAGTTTTGTCAGGGCTGGCTCTCCCATGGCTGTCAGTAGTTCGAATGGAATGTTGTTTACTCCTGGGTCCTTGTTTCAACTTAGGTCTTTCAGTACCCTGTCAAATTCTTCATGCAGTATCATATCTCCCATGTCATCTTCATCTACGTCCTCTTCCATTGCCATAATATTGCCCTCAAGTACATCGCCCTTGTATAGACACTCTACATGCTCCTTCCAACTTTCTGCTTTCCCTTCTTTGCTTAGAACTGGTTATCCATCTGAGGCTCTTAATATTCACACAAGTGGCTCTTTTTTCTCCAAAGGTCTTCTTAATTTTCCTGTAGGCAGTGTCTGATCTCATTTTTTAGACACTTGTATTCCTTTTTTATTGCTTCATTTACTGAATTTTTATATTTTCTCCTTTCATTGATTAAATTCAGTATGTCTTCTGTTACTCAAGGATTTCTACTAACCCTTGTCTTTTTACCTACTTTATTGTTTGCTGCCTTCACTAATTCATCTCTCAAAGCTACCCATTCTTCTTCTACTGTATTTCTTTCCCCTATTCTTGCCAGTCATTCAGTAATGGTCTCTCTGAAACTCTCTACAACCTCTGGATCTTTCAGTTTATCCAGGTCCCATCTCCTTAAATTCCCATGTTTTTACAGCTTCTACAGTTTTAATCTACAGTTCATAACCAATAGATTGTGGTCAGACATATGTCCCTGGAAATGTTTTACAATTTAAAACCTGATTCCTAAATCTCTGTATTACCATTATATAAATCTATCTGAAACCTTCTAGTGTCTTCAGACCTCTTCCACGTATACAACCTTTTTTCATTATTCTTAAAACAAGTGTTGGTTATGATTAAGTTATGCTCTGTGGAAAATTCTACCAGACAGCTTCCTCTTACATTCCTTACCCCCTATTCCATTTTCACTTACTAATTTTCCTTCTCTCCCTTTTCCTAATATTGAATTACAGTCCCCCATGACTGTTAAATTTTCTTCTCCCTTAACTATCTTTCTTTTATCTTATCATACATTTCTTCAATCTATCATCTGTTGAGCTTGTTGGCATGTAAACTTGTACTACTGTGGTAGGCATGGACTTCGCGTCTATCTTGGCTATAATAAAGCATTCACTATGCTATAGCTTAAACCTACTCCTGCATTACTCCAATTTGGTTTTGTATTTATAACCCTATATTCACCTGACCATAAATCTTGTTCCTCCTGCCACCGAACTTCACTAATTCCCACTTTATCTAACTTTAGCCTATTCATTTCCCTTTTTACATTTTCTAACTTACCTTCGTGATTAAGGGATCTGACATTCTACACTCAGATCCGTGGTATGCCAGTTTTGTTTCTCCTGATAAAGATATCGTCCTGAGTAGTCCCCGCCTGGAGATCCGAATGAGAGACTATTTTACTCAAGAGGACACCATCATTTAACTATACAGTAGAGCTGCATGTCCTCAGGAAAAATTATGGCTGTAGTTTCCCCCTTGCTTTCAGCCGTTCGCAGTACCAGCACAGCAAGGCCGTTTTGGTTAATGTTACAAGACCAGATCAGTCATCCAGACTGTTGCCCCTGCAAGTACTGAATAGGCTTCTGCCCCTCTTCGAGAACCACACATTTATCTGGCCTCTCAACAGATAGCCCCTCCGTTGTGGTTGCACCTATGGTGAGGCTATCTGTATTACTGAGGAACGCAAGCCTTCCCACCAGTGGCAAAGTCCATGGTTCATGGGGAGAGGAAATGCTCCTTATATCTTACTTATAATGCTGCTTTTTTGATGGCACCAATGTAGGAAAGTTAAATGTCAATGCAAAGAGGAATACTTTCAAAGATATGAATGTACTATGTTTTGTTACACTTAAAAATCAGAATTCCAGTTTTGAAGTTCAGAATTGTTTCTCCCTTATACCTGATTTTCTGTAATACACAAAATACTGTAGATAGGTAATTGTAAAAAGGAGGCAAACTTAGTCTTGGTGGTTAACACAAAAGATATGAAGGAGATCAGTACTGCATTGCACACCTGTTGCTACTTCAGCCAGTTAAGTTTATATCATTTACAAACCAAGCAGCTGTGGCCTCCTTTCTCAGAGCGTTCTGAAATGAACTAAATGGGTAACTTAGTATGGATTGTGAAAGGAACTATCTTTCAGTTGAACTGGAGATATGCATTAACTGTTTTCAAAATATTTATTGTTCAACATAATCATACTAATTTCAAAACATATAGATTGTTTGCTTTTCTACATTTCGTTGACTGATACGAATAATATTGTTGGTAAACATACCTGTTGCCATTGTTTAATTATCAGTTCTTAAAATTGATTTTCTGCCTTAGGCATTGTCAGATGATCTCACTCGTCTCGCTGTTTTTGTATGTTTTTGTGTTAACAGTGCTTCAGATCATTTCTTGAATTTTATTTTGGCATTTTCAGAGTTGATATGTTTTTAATATACTGTTGTTGTGGCCTTCAGTCCGAAGACTGGTTTGAAACGGCTCTCCATGCTACTCTATCCTGTGCAACCTTCATCTCCCAGTAAATACTCTAACCTACATCCCTCTGAGTCTGTTTAGTGTATTCATATCGTGGTCTCCCTCTACGATTTTTACCCTCCACACTGCCCTCTGCCCTCCAATACTAAATTGGTGTTCCCTTGATGCTTCAGAATATGCCCTACTGACCGATCCCTTCCTCAAGTCAAGTTGTGCCACAATTTCTCTTCTCTCCAATTCTATTCAATACCTCGTAGTTAGTTATGTGATCTACCCATCTAATCTTCACATTTTGGAAGCTCCTATTTTCTTCTTGTCCAAACTATTTATCGTCCATGTTTCACTTCCATACCTGGACACACTCCATACAAATACTTTCAGAAACAACTTCCAGACACTTAAATCTATATTCAATGTTAACAAATTTCTCTTCTTTAGAAACACTTTCCTTGCTATTGCCAGTCTACATTTTATATCCTCTCTACTTCGACCATCGTCAGTTATTTTGCTCCCCAAATAGCAAAACTCCTTTACTACTTTAAGTGTCTCATTTCCTAATCTAATTCCCTCAGCATTATCCCATTTAATTTGACTACATTCCATTATCCTCATTTTGCTTTTGTTTATGTTCATCTTATACCCTCCTTTCAAGGCACTGTCCGTTCTGTTCAGGTGCTCTTCCAGGTCCTTTGCTGCCTCTGACAGAAGTACAATGTCATCGGCGAACCTCAAAGTTTTTTTTTCTTCTCCGTGGATTTTAATTCTTACTCTGAATTTTTCTTTTGTTTCCTTTACTGCTTGCTCAATATACAGATTGAATAACGTTGGGGATAGGTTACAACCATGTCTCACTCCCTTCCCATCCACTGCTTCCCTTTCACGCCCCTCGACTCTTACAACTGCCATCTGGTGTCTGTACAAATTGTAAATAGCTTTTCGCTCCCTGCCACCTTCAGAATTTGAAAATGAGTATTCCAGTCAACATTGTCAAAAGATTTCTCTAAGTCTAGTAATAATAGAAACATAGGTTTGCCTTTTCTTAATCTATTTTCTAAGATAAGTTGTAGGGGCAGTAATATACTATTTGTCATGTAATTTAGGTTATTATCACTGCTTATTTTCTGAATTTGAGTGGTCTTTCCTCCTTGCACATGATAAATCAGTCTTATTTATTTCCCGATTCCCTTTCAGTTGTACAACTCATAAACATAGGAGGAAATAGAATTGTTGTATGCCTTTTTTTAAGTAGTGGTAATATTTATTATCTTTGGTGTTTAATTTATATTTTTCTCTTGTACCTTTTGTTCTAAGTTTTCATTGAACATTCTTATTCAGCAATTATTTTTGTTTGAGTTTTGTGGACTTTTTTTGTATTTTTTCTGTACTTAGGTGATTATGGTTTGATTGTGTCGTTTTGACTGCTGAGGATAGGTTTGTCTGAAAACTTATTTTCACTTTGTTCTGTTATGCACATGGCAAATATTGGTGTGAAAAATAGTTGAAAGGTTAAAATCTACTGCTGTGGGGTACACCACTCGACATTATTAGACCGATGGGTAGGAAGAGTCTCCACAACCAATGATATTATTATTTTTTTCCCTTAATTTAGTTGCACAGAAGCAAAAGTGAATGTACATCTCTGAAACATATTTTGTTTTCTCAGTCTGTAAATAATGAATTTCTTAATGATAGAAATAGTTTCTTGCACTGTCTGTGACATAATTTGTTTCAGGATATTCGTGAAAATGGATGTAGCAACACTGAGAGATGAATTGGACAAAGCTATAAGAGATAACAATTTGGGAATTGAGGAATATGAACTTGAGCACCAGGTATAATTGAATTTTATGTAATTCTTTTGATATTTTAACCATGTGACACTACATAAATATCTTTGTGAAAAAATTGTCATGAACTGTTCCTTTGGATAGCTGCTACATTACACAAATTGCTATTATTTCAATTAAAGTTACTGCTGGAATGTTACACATCCTTCAAGAATCCATATTGTGCTTGCTTTGTGCATTTTCCTCCTATTTCGTTATTGCTTATAGGTGTGAACTGCATTACACCAATAAGAAACATATACCATACTGAGCCAAAATATTTTTCCAAGTACGCAATGTATTTACTCTTCCCATAAGTGTGACACATCTACTCAATGACTAGCAATCTCCAGTTATTCCTCCTAATATTTATAAGACTAGATACATTTGCTTGATAGGTTGAAGAGTCCTTTCATGATTTATTCTCAGCCTGAGTGCTAATAATAGTCTCAGCTAATGTTTACATGTTTGCACATTGTACTTAGCTTCAGTTAGGAAATGATTTCCATTCCTGCCCCATTTGCCCTGTTCATGTGCTATGTCATTTACATTTTGCTATGTCATATTATAGTTGTAGTGGATTCTGTTGCTATTGCCATATTCTTTTCTTTTATTTATGAGAGAACTGTTTCAGGTTACTCTGTGATGAACAGTATCAATCTTAATGTCAGTTCACCATTAAAAAATAGGGTAGCACAGTATATGAGGTAGATTACATAATAGTAAGTGTAGAAATAACTACCAAAAAGAAGACTAAATGTGAAATTCTGAAACAGTTAACTCGGGTGCCCGACGGACATCACACCACCAAATCTGCAGATTTTCTGAGGTTTTGAATTTCTTTAACATGTCAATATTCTATTTTTTACCAGTCTCAGGACGTTCAATTCCGAGTGGTCTAGTGGTTTCCACATGACCATAATGGGTTACAACAAAACTTTGTGTGAACAGTCAGCTGAAAAAATACACACTTGAGGAAATGTCAGGTTTAGCTGTTTATACCTCTAGAATTAACTTTGGGATAAATCTGAAACTTAGCAGTTAATAACTTACCAGTACTACTGCCTGATAGTTGTCAGTTTTGCTAAACAACAATCCTGCATCAAAATCAAGTCACCTTATACTTCAGTAACTATTCTGCTCCTAATGCTTGTAAATTAGCATTTGTCAGTACTAGTAAAGTTTGCAAAAGTTGAAAACTTCCTTATACTTCTAGGTACACATGTATCTTGTTTAAGTAACATACTCTTACTTCTAGTAATCCCTATGATATACACAGGTAGTATAGGATACAGATCTTTATTTCTCAATGTGCGTAAAAAAAATCTTGTTAGATCAGGCGAAATCTCACTATCTAAGAGTATATAATGTCTACTTTCTATATACTCCCCGAACTACTATGTGGTTTGGTTGGCTTTCTAAGATTCCATGATTCTTGACTAGCATACACAGTGACATAGATATTCTACAGGTAAAATCTATATACTTGATGATTGTATTGTCACGTCCTGGATCCTGACCCCTGTCTTGGGGTATCCCTTGTTTTGCGCTGTAATAACAGGATAATTCCCTTTAAGTACCCTGTCACCTGCCATGGATATACAGTGAAAGCCCGCTTTTACACTTTTCAAGGGACTTCAAAAAAATGGTGTAAAATACAGGAAAATTAACATGTGGGAAATAATGTTTTAAGCTGTAAAAGTTACGTATAGGACACCCCCTTGCACTTTATGTATGATTTGTGTACATAACAGACATCAAAAGATTTGTCAGGGACTTTTTTATTATCTAATAAAGGTTTGTTATCTGATAAAAACTGCTGATGTAACTGGAATTGATAACTCTATGGGAAGTGGAAATGTTTGACTTAATTTCAAATGTAATAATAGATTCTTATGGAAAGCCTACAGCTGTCATTCATTATTTAAATAATACTGCACTAGTTACGTATTTTTTCATGCGTAGCATGAAGCGTTTAGAGAATTTTTTTATGTTGTCAAGTGCAAATATGTAAACAAGTATTTTGTATGGAGTTTGAATGTGTGTTATACTGTGCCTAGTCAGTTATGTAGAAACGCGCCCCCCAGCCCTACACACACACACACACAC
Source organism: Schistocerca gregaria (assembly GCF_023897955.1). Taxonomy (NCBI): domain Eukaryota; kingdom Metazoa; phylum Arthropoda; class Insecta; order Orthoptera; family Acrididae; genus Schistocerca; species Schistocerca gregaria. The sequence goes on along the minus strand of NC_064920.1, from coordinate 378,383,723 downwards.
ACACACACACACACACACACACACACACACACACACACACACAAACACACACACACATATTCAAAATATCACTCAAGTTGTTTGTATAACATCACAAAAATACATATGTAAATACTGCACTTGACAATGAGAATAAATTCTCGTAACAAGTTTTGCTCAGCATGAATAAAATACGTAACCGGCACTGTGTTTACACTAAAAACAATTGAGCAACACAAAGTGAATGATGGTGTCAACTAGCACTCCACGGGGCCATACACTGAAACATGCTAAATATGGTACGGCAGAGATGTCAGATGATCACAACAATCATGAAACAGCATTTGCGCAGTAGAGACAGTTCAGAAATAGTTGTGGTTATTCATGATATCTTCATTCAAACGAACCTACTTACTCCCATCAGCCACCAAGCCACATAGAGCTTAGCAGCTGCAGGAGATACACAAATTGTTACAACTTTTACTCAGTTACCCATTCAAATCTGCTGAATAGAGTGCCCAGGTGTCAAGAAACTTAACCATTTAATATTTGTAAATACTACTGGACGGCCAACATTATGCCAACATTATATTTTCTCCATAAACATATTTTTGTAAGGTGTAAATGGCCGGAAAATTATAAATATGTTGATGCAAAATCAGGTGCAAATTAACATTGTGGGCATTGGAAATTTGCCGCAACCGATAAAAAATGCCGTAATTGGCGGGAAGATGTTAATTCCGGGTACCGTAAAAGCAGAATTATACTGTATCTATCATCCATACCATTATTGGCTGTGTTTGGTACAGACACTTGCGACTGTATTTTTCCCATCTCTCATTTTGTGAATGACTGATTGTTACCTTGATTACTAACAAGATTAGTTTCTCTCTTTCTTGTGAAGTGTTTGGGAAAATTTTTACCTTCAGACTGTTATGTCCCGGTTCTTTAACTGGACATCTTCATTATGTTCTTTAATTAAGGTGCCTAACCCTTTGATGAAGGTTGGAAAATCACTGATAGTTGTCAATCCTCTACACAAAATTTCCTTTCTTACATACTGAGGTAATCTGCCTGCTAATATTTTGAAAAGCTTGATTCTTCTATTTGATAATCTGAATCTTTAGATCAAGCTAAATGTTGTTCAGTGTACTTGCTACAATTTTCCCTAAAGCTATTATATTTTCAATCTAATAATTCTTTAATAAACATTTATTGTATGCTAGAAGAACAGCATTTTCTCTTGAATTTTTCTTGAAAATGCCACAGGATCTAAAATCTCCTGAATGAGCTGTTCCCCATTCTGCTGCGTCCTCTGCCAAATAACTAAGCGCAGAATTGATTTTCATATGATATTCCCACTTCTTAGGCAATACTCGCAAAAAAATAAGTTGAGTGGTGTTCTCCACCTGGTTTAAATTGTGGACGGTATTTAGATTAACTCATTCCACTTCCAAATTGGAATACCTTGCTATGTCACTTAACAACCTAGTATTTTTGAGAGCTGTTTTCTTACAAAGTTCTTTCTGGATATTTTCCAGTGCTTCCCACAACTTCTGAACGTCCATCTGATGTTCTACAGAGTTGCTCAAAGAATTAGATGTAGCACTAGTGGATTCAGCTGTCTCATTTACCTTTGCTCTGCTAATTCTGGTGTACATTCCTGCAAACCAGTCAATTACTTCACCAAAACCTCTACTCTGTTCTGATGCCGGGCCATTAATTCAGCCAACTTGTGTGTGGTAACAGGGATACAATGTAGACAAAATATATTCACTTATAGCACTAAAGTACTGTGACTCTGTTTTGACATGAACACACAAAATTCTCACCTAATTGGGTGTACACCAAGCTGCACTGCACTACTGATGTGTTTCGCGTGAGCTCAGTGACAGAGATGACCCACTGCATATCGTTACACTGTGGAGTGGAGGCGCGCGAGTATATACCTATCCTTTTTTCCCCCCTAAGGTAAGTCTTTCCACTCCCGGGATTGGAATGACTCCTTACCCTCTTCCTTAAAACCCTCATCCTTTCATCTTTCCTTTTCCTTCCCTCTTTCCTGACGAAGCAGCTGCCGGTTGCGAAAGCTCGAAATTGTGTGTGTGTGTGTGTGTGTGTGTGTGTGTGTGTGTGTGTGTGTGTGTGTGTTATTTTATTGTGCCTGTCTACCGGCGCTTTCCCGCTTGGTAAGTCTTGGAATCTTTGTTTTTAATATATTTTTCCCATGTGGAAGTTTCTTTCTATTATATATATATATATAAAACTTAGTTAGCAATGTGGGTAGGGGAAACTCACGACTTTTACTAAATTTAAAGTGGTTCATAGCAATCCTAGATATCTCTTTCTGTCAGATAGATTGGAACTGATCACATGTAATATTTGCAAATTATATTTCCTATTGACAGCTGTATTATTGATTATTGTGTATTCAGATGTGACCAGTTCTGGAGATCCTAAATAGGAACCTGATGTAGGGGCTCAGCAACCCTGAAAAATATCGTGTTTGAATATATGATAAGTCATTGACATAGCTGTTAATGTTACTAAAGAAAAATGAATCTCATTAGCACCGCTGTTATTGAGAAAGACTTTTGCTGTGGTAGCCTTTTAGGTAACACAATAAAAAACCACAATCCTCAGTAGGTGCCTATTGGTTTCAAGGTTTATGTGGCAACATTGAAGTTGAATTACTGTTCCTGCCAACAGGGCTTGCTCAAGCACAACAATGGCATGTAGAAAAGGAAGGGTGAGAATATTTTCCAAACTTTCTCATGCAACCACTGTTTTAATTGCTTACCAAGTACAGTAAACCTTAATGACTGATCTTTTTGTTGTTCTTCTTTTAACAGGAACAGAAAAGGCTTCTTGAAAAATGGATGAGAGAAGCTGAGCGCTGGTTAAGAGGAAAGAAGTCTTTCAGTGCTGCTGACCTGATGAAACGTCCATTGTCAAGTGTGTTGGCTGATGGTAGGAAATATAAAACAATCAGTGCTTGTTGTATCTGTTAACAATGCTTTAGAATTTATCATCAAATAATTTGTTGCGATATATGCAGTTTTTGAGGTGCAGCACTGAAGCTGTTTCAAAATATACACTTTGATGCTACTGCTAAATATTTGTGGCGAAAACAATCGATTAATTTGTAGATGATGTACTGTATTTACCCGATTATAAGACGAGCTTTCTTCCCAAATTCGTCATTCGAAAAATATGGGGTCGTCTTATAATCGCAGATTAAACTATTGCTGCTGAGGTCAACATTATTACATTGTTTTATAGATTAATGTAGAGGTTGTCTCACATTTACAGATGATGCCTTCGCTATTGAGGTTTTGTATAAACTTATTTTGAACATTCCTGGAGAATAGGGATTTGCAGACAATGCGTTCGAATAGGCCCGAGATTTCCAGACATGCTGAAGTGCTGGATACAGTATTGAACTCGCACAAATAATCACATGACATTTGCTCGTGGCACTAGTGCAAGGGATATGCAAGAAACTATGGACAAGCAACTACAACAGTCTAATGCTTTACTTAAAAAGTGACAATTTTGTGGAAAACCAGAGAAAATACCATTAAATTCTATCAACTTACAAACTTTTGTAGCATTTCAGCAGTTTTGCAATAAGTTTCTCATACATGTATGGATACCATACACAAACATCAATATCACTTTTTTTTATTAAAGGTAATATTCAAAACCAGAAGTGTCTGTCAAAAAGCATTAGTTGATTCAGAATCCAGACCAGTATTTTATTTGGATACGAGAGACTGTAATGATTTACTAAGTGGATTGCAAATGAGAAATTTGATCCCTGTTTATGTATTGGAATACTGGGGAAAAACATTACCAGCTTTTAATCAGCTTTAGAAAAAGATGATACCATTCAGATGAAACAAAAGAAAATTAATCCAGAATTTAATGTCTAAAAACAGAAATAAGTTACATTAAACTGACTGCAATTATTATTGCAATAATAAATTATGGCAGAACGACCTGTTATGGAGGTAGTATTAACAGATGTCACTATATTATGGGACAAGCAAAAGTTCGAGAATTGGACTGAATTGTTATTGTGATCTTCTACTTGTGTATTAGTTGCTATTGTTACACATGACCTACACCATAGAAGATATTGCTGACCATATTTCACTGTCCCTGAAGCACTGCACTACAGAACATTGGAGGGGGCATAGTAACACCAACTTGGCTGTGAACTAGGGTGAATGGGGGGAGCGGAGTAGTGAGCGGGTAGAAATTATATTGTGTTGCCAACCATGGGAATGTATACTGCATACTTAGGCTTTTTATGAACATCTATGACATTCAAACTGCAATTTGTCTGAATGAATTTGCACTTGAAATCAAATTGAATTTAAAATTGGTCAAATTGGAAGAAATAGCCAAATATTTGTGACAATGAAGATATAAATTTTGCAGCTGTCCTGTTAGGATAATGATGGTAATTAAAAACAACATTCATTTCTGCAGGAGATGGTAAAAGTGTAGATTGTGGCCAGTGGTGTACTTACGGATTCTCTACTCGGCCAGTGAGAGAGCAGCGTTCAGACGATATGTTAGGAAGCACAGCCATTGTAACATTCTCACATCAGTGTAGAAGAGTAATGCTTTATGTGTTCAGAAAAAAGCAGCTGTGTTCACAGGTTTCACCATAACTGCAACCTCAGGAATCTCAACATAATCGGAAGAAACAGACAAATATTTGTGACAATGAAGAAAAAAGTTTTGCAGCTGTCCTGTTAGGATGATGATGATGATGATGATGATGATAATTATTAAAAACAGTGGTACCACAGATGATAGCCTAAATAAAAAGGCAGTGAAAATAAATTTAATGTGAACAATTTCACAATTTCTCTTTTATTCCCTCCTCCCACCCCCCGTGTTATCAAAATGTAGACAATAAATTGTACAGATTTAGAACAGGTGCAATGTTAACTGTTTAGGCAGACACCTTACATCAGTAAATGCTTGTAATTTTGATTAGTCAGAATATACCCTGTTTAAAAAAAAATAAAAAATAAAAAAAAATTATGGGGGAGGGGGTCGTCTTATATTCAGAGTCATTTTATAGCCAGGTAAATGCAGTTCTCATCTTGGTTGTTCACTAGCAGAATGGGGTGTGCAATTTTTCCCACACTGATGTATGGGGCACATTCAGAAACTAAGTATACTGTGACCATTGAGATGTAGAGGGGGTCCTGTGACTAGAGTGATCATCACAGGTGCATTGTAGTATTTAAACTCATGTTGTTTTGTCCAGTTGAGTGAAAGATGTTGGTAAGAAATCCCAAGGGTGAGTCACATGCTGTGACTCATTCCCTACTCACAGAAGGAACAACATGTACCAAAATTTTTTCGTATATCAAAACTGTTTAAGATGGAGGTGTTATAAACAGAATTAATGTGTTCTTAAGGAGAAGGGAGTTTAGTAGAGGCAGAACAAATGTACATGATGAATATAGTGTGGAAGACATTCTATTTTGATTGAGTTGGTGCAAAAAATCGAGGAAACTTTATGATGATGGCTGCTGTTTCCACATTCTCCTGAACTCTCTTATACTAGACGTTCACATACATGCTAGGACACTGGAAACTGTACATGAGATGGGTCCCAAAGCAGCTGCCACAGCAGCATAGGAAAAATTGATTCAGCTGCACTCACGAGTTTTGTGAGTACTTTAATTGGAAGATGAGAGTTTTCTGAGCTGTATTATGACTGGACACGAGATGGTGGCTCATAACACACCTGAGACAAAAAGGAAGTTGTCACAGTGGCGTCACACCAATTCCCCACCTCCCAAAAAATTTCATACCATGTTTTGGACAAAGTCATGATCTCAGTGTTTTGGGGGCTGAAAAGGCATCATTTTGCTCGCATTTCTGCTCCAGGAGAGACTATCAATGCACAACGATATTGAGAGATCCAAAGAATTTCAAAAGGAGCATTCAAAACATACGGAGAAAATACTGATGAGCAGAGTATGCTTGTTTCAAGGCAATGCCCATCCTCACACAGCCTTAGCCACTATTCTGCTTGGTTGGGATGTTTTGACACCCCCTCCTCCTCCTCCTCCTCCTCCTCCTCCTCCTCCTCCTCCTCTTCCTCCTCCCCCTGACTTGGTGCTGTCAGATTATCATCATTTCACTTCCCTGATGACACAAATGAGTGAATTTAAATTTTCAGCTGATGAGCAGGTACAGGAAGTAGGGGCAGGAGCTGGTGGGAGAGATCTTCAAGGAAGACATAAAGAAGTGTGTGCCAAGGCTCGCCACTTAGATAGAATGGCAAATGTAATTTTTATTGCTAAATGGTATGGTATGATGTGCATGGTCAGGCGATAAGATTCCTGTGACGTCAGTTATGCCATCAATCCAAAATTACAACCTTTATACCTGTATACAAAATTATCTGCTTAAATAAGTCACAGTTTGGTTTCCATCTGTCTCATCCTACCGTACTGATGGTGGTTGGTAACTGAGTACTCAAAAGATTGACCTCTGTGTTCTATTTGTTTCCACTTCAGAAGAATTTTGTGCTTCTGAGCTCCAAACTTCTGCCCCACATTAAACTCTGTAATATTACATCATAACAATGTAGACATTGTATTTGGGATCTTTCTATTTGAGTGTGTAGTAGTTTTCAGCCCCTTGCTGGTGCTATATACATTTAAGAAAGCTAAGGAATTCCTCTTCCATGCAACACATGAAAAGAACTGATCACCACACTCTTGATCCCAGTGGGATGAAGACCAGTTAAAGAAGATTAATTGTAAGCAAGTGACATAAAAGGCAATTAAGAGTTACAGATGTTCTCTTAGACACATGTGTTGCAATGTGCTGTAATGGATTGGGGCTGTCACACTTTGCTGGTAATTTGGAATTTCTCAGTAAAAGTGAAAAATAAAGTCACCATCCTGAAAAAAATGTCCCACATTTCATTCAGATATTGTAAAGAAGGCTCTGTACGTAGTCGGATATCAAAGGACAGGTTGTTGTCTTGGAAGACAATTTCAACTTGTGAAAAAGGTCGTGAATGAAAGTGATCGGTTTTTTAAATGTAGGGTGATAGGTTCTGTATAATGGTTTTGAGATGTTGGTCAACAAAGCCAGAGCTTCATTAAGTGGGAGCATCCTACCCATCCAGATAGGAGTGCGAAGGGGTTACTGGTGTGGGGAGGGAGATGGGTTCGAGTGTCACACTTCGAGGTGGACTTAAGGCCTTGAGGAGCTGTTGGAGATCTTACTGAACTTCTGGCATGGGATGATGGTAGTTTGGTTTGTATGAAGAGGCGTCAGTACTTTGATGGAAACTCTCAGCCTCATAGTCACTATGATTCCTGAGCACTTTGGTGGAGTCTTTGTCTGCAGGAAGTACGATTAGTCCTTACAGACAGCTGTGTGTTTCATAGGAGTTATGTTGGACTTATTGGAGAAGGACTTGGGAAAGGAAGATGAGGCAAGGTTAAAAGTGAGGAATTTCTGAAAGATAATCTTGAATGACTTGTAAGGAACACTGTTATCTTGGATGTCATGCCCTAGCAACATTGTACTCCTTACTTGCTGCTGGCTTCTAGAACTTGTGAAGCAGATTGCACCTTTTCTCTGGAAGGAACATTGTCTTGCTGTATAGTGTCAATAATGCTCCAGTGGCGCTGTTCACAGGGCATCTTGGCATGGGGAGTAGAGGCATTCTGGGGCTTCTGCACACAGCAGTGTCATAGATGTGGTTGAAAGTCTTACTTTGTTTCATAGGAGAACAGTGTTTGAGTAATTAAGTCATTTCATGAAAAGATTTGGGAATTAATTTTGAAATTTGTGGTTGAAACAGTATGTGCTAGTAAGTAACTTTTCATGGAGGAACATATTGACAGCAGAACGTAAATGTAAAGGCTTACGTGGTCAGTGATTACCTACTTAATTAATGTAGAAACACATCATAGCAATGGTTATTTCAGTATGAACATGTTCCAGTTTTCATCTGAACCGCTTCAATATTGGAAAAGTACAAGGGACACTTATTCGTATTAGGTGCAGGGTCAGGTCAGGTTAATTTCACAACGAAGCGTGTTCTCTATGCATGGCTCCCACACTCAGATCTGAAAAGTGCCAAAATTAATCTAAATTAACTGAAGACAGAGTTTTACCAACTGGGTAGAAAAGGAGGATAACTGTTGGAAGGAGGTTGTCACTGTTTCAGACAAGGTTCTCTGTGGGCTTTTGGTTTGCTGTTGTCAGTGGCAAAGAATTATTTCCACTGCAGAGAACACATAAAGGAAACAAGGTCCTTACAAGTCCAGCAAGCTTGAATTTAGATTTTGACTTAAAGTGGGGCCTTTAGAAAGTACTGAAAATTCCTTGTTTAAAACGGTTTCAAACTCCCTGCTACTGTGGGCCTCCCCCTCTTCCACATGGTCATCCTCTGGTTATCATAGTGACTTTGTGCCTGAGGGTCTCTATCAACTTTCTGATACCTCTGCGTACAAACCTTGTGACCACGATCCCGTTCCAAAAGTCCTACAACACTTCATCAGCTCCTCAAGACCTTAGATCCATCTAAAACCTGAAACCTGAATCCATGTCCCTCCTCACACGAGCAACCCCCAATACTCTGGTCATCCATTCTGGCTGGGTACAGTACTCCCACTGGGAGGATCTCTGCCTTTGTTGACCAACATCTTGAACCCAGTGTCCATAACCTACCTTCTACATTCAAGAGACTGATAACTTTTTTCACAGCCTTTCCACTGTGCCTTCCGCATTACCAGCAGACACCTTATTGCTCACTATGGATGCAACGTCACTTTACACCAACCACCTCTGCTACCTTTCCGAGTGTTGTACTAATAACTAACCCACCATCTCTTTCCTATTACTTCTATGCAACCACATCCTGATCCACAATTATTTCATTTGTGAAGGTCAAATGTATAAACAGATCTTTGCTATGCGGTGGTTACTCGCATGGTACTATCCTATACAACTTATTTGTGGGACATCTCGAGGAATTCTTCTATTCCAATCAACACCTAAAGACCTTGTCTGGTTCAAATTAATTGATGACATTTTGATGATCTGGAATAGTGGTAGGGATAATTTTTGTGCTCCCTCCATAACCTTAACACTACTCCCAAATCCACTTCACCTGGACCTTCTCAACTCAACGACCCAACTTCCTATATGTCGATCTCCACTTCACAGATGACCCAATGAATACATCCATTCATATCAAGTGCATCAACCACCAACAGTTCCTCCACCTTGACAGCTGTTACTCATTCCATCCGAAAAAGTCTTCCATACAGCCTAGCCAACCATGAACGCAACATACCCAGTGGAAAGCAGGAGTTGTTGACATATACTGATCACCTTACCAGAGCCTTTATTCACAGGTTATATTCTGCCCAGCTCATCCATAAACAGGTCTCTTTATCACCTAGTATCACCCCAGCCTTGAAAAGCTCTACTTTAATCTTCACCAGGTCTTAACTATTGCTTGTAATGTCCTGAGATGAGGGCCATCGTACACAAAATCCTGCATGCACCACCAACAGTATTGTTCCATCACCCACCCAATCTACAGAATATCATTGTCCATCCTCGCTCCAATCCTTTGTGTTCGATCCAGTGGCAGGACGCGTCCCATATATCCACCCATCAGGTTCTACCGCAATCCAATCACAAGCCTCTCCTACTCAATAACAGGTAGGTCCATGTGTGAAAGCAGCCATATTATATGTAAACTATGCTGCAATTACTGTACAGCATTTTATGTGGGCCTGACAAGTAACTAACTGTTCACTCACACTAATGGCCACCATCAAACTGTGCCAACCTTGCCGATTCAGTCACGAACATGCTGCAAGTCACACAAGTTACTTCAAAACCTGCTTGACTGCACAAGCCATTTGGTTACTCTCTTCCAGCTCAAGTTTCTCTTAACCACTGCAGTTTCAGAATGATATCCCCCTGCCTTACTTTAGCTCTCTCTCTCTCTCTCTCTCTCTCTCTCTCCCTCTCCCTCTCTCTCCCTCTCTCCCTCTCTCCTCCCCTCTCTCCTCCCCTCTCACCCCCTCCCTCTCACCCCCTCCCTCTCACCCCCTCCCCGTCCCCCCCTCCCCGTCCCCCCTCCCCGCCCCCCCTCCCCGTCCCCCCCTCCCCGTCCCCCCCTCCCCGTCCCCCCCCTCCCCGTCCCCCCCTCCCCGTCCCCCCCTCCCCGTCCCCCCCTCCCCGTCCCCCCTCCCCGTCCCCCCCCTCCCCGTCCCCCCCCCTCCCCGTCCCCCCTCTCCCCGTCCCCCCCCTCTCCCCGTCCCCCCCTCTCCCCGTCCCCCCCCTCCCCGTCCCCCCTCTCCCCGTCAGCCCTCTCCCCTCTCACCTCTCCCCATCCCCCCTCTCCCCCTCAGCGAACGCAAAAGGAAAGTAGTAGGAAAGATGAAAGGATGGGCAGGTACATTGTTAAGGGGCAGCACACAAAGGGGATGAGGGAATATGAAAAGGGAGGAGGTGATAGAATGAGGGGGTGGAAATTGTTGGGGGGAGTGTCAGGGTAATGTCAGGAGTGGAGAACATGTAAAACAGTAAGTCCCATCTTCACCGTTCAGAAAAACTGGTAGTGAGGGATCCAGATGGACCAAGTTCTGAAGCAGCTATTGAAATCGAGCATATTGTGCCACAGTGTGGTCTACTTTGCCCTTGGCCAGAATTCAGCAGTGGCTTTTTGTCATGGTGGACAGATGGGTGGTAGTCATACCAGTATAAAAAGCTTTGTAATGGTAGGAGCATAGCTGGTATGCTACATAGATGATTTCATAGGTTGCAGCAGAGCTGGTATATGACATAGCTGCTTTCACAGTTGGACTGGCCTTATCATCTTGTGCCATCTAAGGTCAGGCTACCTGTGATAGGAGCTACGTTGTATACCAGTTCTACTGCAACCATCGCACAGCTTTTTATATTTGTATGACTACCAACCAGATGCCCACCAGAATGAATGGCCACCGCCAAACTGTGGCCAAAAGCAAAATGGACTACCCTGTGGCACAACGTGCAGCTGAACACAAGATGCTTGATTTCAATGGCTGCTTCATAACCCGTGTCATCTGAATCCTCCCTTCCACCAAAAGCTTTTCTGAACTGCACAGATGGGAGTTATCCGTACAATTGATGCCTAAGCCATCCATCCATCCATCCATCTATTACCCTTCCCTGCTTCTTTCCTTTTCCGCTCACCAAGTTTCATTTTGTGCAGCAAGAGTTATTTCAGATTTCGGAAGAAATTCATTGGCAGCTGTTTCACCAGCAGACGGCTTCTTAAAAACTAACACTAAAGTAATTGCCCGAACAGCCCATGAAGGCCCAACAATACCGGTGTCACCCTTAGCCCACAGGTGTCACTGGATGTGGATAGGGAAGGGCCTGTGGTCAGCACAGTGCTCTACTGTCCGTATGTCAAATTACGAGACTAGAACCATTACTTCTCAATCAAGTAGCTCCTCAGTTTGGGTCACAAGGGCTGAGTGCACCCTGTTCGCCAACAGTGTTCGGCAGACTAGATGGTCTCCCATCCAAGTACTAGCCCAGCCCAACAGCACTTAATTTTGGTGATCTGGCGGGAACCAGTTTTACCACTGCAGCGAGGCCATTGGCTAACTAACAGCTTCTTGCTGGAATTAATTACATTTTGAATGCCATGTTGTATTTTCCACCAATATAGCCAGCTTTCACTTGCTGTAAACTTTTCATTTTCATTGTATCCATCTAATTTTTCATTCAAAATCAATACTTTTTCTATTATGATTTGCTCAGATGGTGGTGTTCTTTTTCTTCTGTGGTGCTCAGACCACACCTGCAAAGCATTGTGTAGAATTTCACTTCTAGGCTTCTTCAAGGTCTTGCATAGTTTCATTTCTTTCTGTATCATCGCCTTTATTTGACTTAAGGGGTTTCCTAATTTTTTTCCAGTCTTTATCAGTTGTTGTGCCAATCCTTACCTCACTTGAGATGTTTTGAAGAGACTTGATTTTGTCTAAGCTTACAAGGATGTTCATTTCTTCCCTAAAGATAGTTGATACCAAGATTTAGTTTTACGCTCTTTAATATTTAGGAAAAACACTGTCACTAATTTATAAAACGTGTGTGCATAAAAACAATTATTGATCAAGTTAGAAGCTAGTTATTTCATATAAAACTGATTGAACTGTCACACCTATCAACAATCAACTGACTGCTAATCTGTATCACAGGCAATGACTCACTGACAAGTCCAGAAGTCACCAGAAATGGGATGGTCGAATTGGGAGTTGGACCATCTGAGGTCGGATTAGCAAGGTTCTACTGTACTATGAGCTTCTATAATCGCATTCTGCTGCAAAGATACTTCTTCTCACAAAGTTAATGCAATCATTGTCCCATTTTAAAGGCATTCATTGTCCCTTGATATGATTCGCCATATGCAAGTAAAATAACAGATTCACACAATATAAGTGCTCTCCTCTATGAAAACAAGTGTCATTCATTGGTAGGGTGCACATCACTGCTCCGGAGTTGTATGTATCACCACATAACCGGAGTACAAAGAGCATCTAAAACAAAATGAAAGATTTAAATGTTTATTAAACTATATGAAGAGGCAGTAGTGTTATATCTGAGTGAGGAAACTGAAATGTTTAGCTATTGGCAGAGCATTAAGGGTATGTTGTTGTTGTCGTCTTCAGTCCTGAGACTGGTTTGATGTAGCCCTCCATGCTACTCTATCCTGTGCAAGCTTCTTCATCTCCCAGTACTTACTGCAACCTACATCCTTCTGAATCTGTTTAGTGTATTCATTTCTTGGTCGCCCTCTACGATTTTTACCCTCCACGATGCCCTCCAATGCTAAATTTGTGATCCCTTGATGCCTCAGAACATGTCCTACCAACCGGTCCCATCTTCTTGTCAAGTTGTGCCACAAACTCCTCTTCTCCCCAATCCTATTCAATTCCTCCTAATTAGTTATGTGATCCACCCATCTAATCTTCAGCATTCTTCTGTAGCACCACATTTCGAAAGCTTCTATTCTCTTCTTGTCTAAGCTATTTATTGCCCATGTTTCACTTCCATACATGGCCGCACTCTATTCAAATACTTGCAGAAACGACTTCCTGACATTTAAATCTATATTTGATGTTAACAAATTTTTCTTCTTCAGAAACGCTTTCCTTGCCATTGCCAGTCTACATTTTATATCCTCTCTACTTCGACCATCATCAGTTATTTTGCTCCCCAAATAACAAAACTCCTTTTTCTACTTTAAGTGTCTCATTTCCTAATCTAATTCCCTCAGCATCACCCAACTTAATTCAACTACATACCGTTATCCTCATTTTGCTTTTGTTGATGTTCATGTTATATTCTCCTTTCAAGACACTGTCCATTCCGTTGAACTGCTCTTCCCAGTCTTTTACTGTCTCTGACAGAATTAAAATGTCATCAGCAAACCTCAAAGTTTTTATTTCTTCTCCTTGGATTTTAATACCTACTCCAAATTTTTCTTTTGTTTCCTTCACTGCTTGCGCAATATACAGATTGAATAACATCAGGGAGAGGCTGCAACCCTGTCTCAATCCCTTCCCAACCACTGCTTCCCTTTCGTGTCCCTCGAGTCATAACTGCCATCTGGTTTCTGTACAAATTGTGAATGGCCTTTCGCTCCCCGTATTTTACCCGTCTTCTTCAGAATTTGAAAAAGAGTATTCCAATCAACATTGTCAAAAGCTTTCTCTAAGTCTACAAATGCTAGAAACGTAGGTTTGCCTTTCCTTTATCTATTTTCTAAGATAAGTCATAGGGTCAGTATTGCCTCATGTGTTATAACATTTCTACAGAATCCAAATTGATCTTTCCCGAGGTTGGCTTCTACAAGTTTTTCCATTCGTCTGTATAGTATTCGCGTTAGTATTTTGCAGCTGTGACTCATTAAACTGATAGTTCGGTAATTTTCACATCTGTCTACACCTGCTTTCTTTGGTATTGGAATTATTATATTCTTCTTGAAGTCTGAGGGTATTTCACCTGTCTCATACATCTTGCTCACCAGATGATAGTTTTGTCAGGACTGGCTCTCCCAAGGCCGTCAGTAGTTCCAATAGAATGTGGTCTACTCCCAGGACCTTGTTTTGACTCAGGTCTTTCAGTGCTCTGTCAAACTCTTCATGCAGTATCGTATCTCCCATTTCATCTTCATCTACATCCTCTTCCATTTCCATTGTATTGTCCTCGAGTACATCGCCCTTGTATAGACCCTCTATATACTCCTTCCACCTTCCTGCCTTCCCTTCTTTGCTAAGAACTGGGTTTCCATCTGAGCTATTGATATTCATACAAGTGGTTCTCTTTTCTCCAAAGGTCTCTTTAATTTTCCTGTAGGCAGTATCTATCTTGCCCCTAGTGAGATAAGCTCTACATCCTTACATTTGCCCTCTAATCATCCCTGCTTAGCCATTTTGCTCTTCCTGTTATCTCATTTTTGAGATGTTTGTCAGTATACGTTAAGGGTAACTGTAGGTGAAATTTAGGAGAAAAATTGATAAAGTACTGGACAGTACAGTAGAACAGTTCATGATAGGAGGAACCTTCTATGGTGTACAGTCTCTGTGAAGAAAGGACTAAAACAGTGTAGATGCATTTGTTATGGTGACAGCTAATAACAATTACCTGGTTTGGCCAAGGAGAAAAGAATTTGTGAATTAGTACTAATATGCTTTGACTCTAAATGTCTTAAAATGGAGGTACAGATCATTCATTGAAGTCCAGTATGTATGAAATGTAGCAAGCACTACATATATTCTCAAGATATTAAATTCATTAATTTTGCTGGCTGATAAACAAACTGTCAAGTTCCTACCTAATCTAGACATTGGGCTATGCTGCAGATTGATCTCTTCTCAGAAACTCTCATTTCTAAAGTCTTATAAAAGCAAAATAAATATTTCAGTATACATTTGTATCTCTGTCTGTGCACTGATCACATTCCCCGGCCTACGAAAGGAAGGCTAGTTAGACAATTTAGCTAAACAGTTTTTGCATCATTTCCTGCAATCCAGGCAACACTTTCAGTGTGCATAGTGCAAAACACACACTTGCATGAAAACTTCTGTTGGTGCTGGTGATGAATTTTGTGATGTGTCACCAGAAAAAGTAGACAGCGGCAAGCAGCGAGCAAGAAGAAGGTAGACGTTTACTATCTGATTTCTTATTGTGGAGAATATATTTTAGGCTTTAATTACAATAGAAGTCGTGGGCCTATTGCAAAATGAATTATCCAAATGTATTCTTTGTTTAACTCTGAGTCTGGATACATCGCTCAATTTGGTTTTAAATTTCTGTAATTAGTTTTTTATTTAAGATAGTAGCAAGAATTGTAAAAAATTTGGGCGTTTTTGCTACGCACTACTCATTTTAAAACTATACAATGTGTGGCTTGAAAATTTTAAGAATGGGCTTGTAATTGTACAGTGGTGGTACTTATATGCTACTGTGATGCATCTCCTTGTAAATAGTCTCCTTCTGACTGAACACACCGACTCCACCGATGTTTCCACTTTTGGAAACATTCCCCCCCTCCTGAAGTGTGTTAAGGACACGCTTCGTATTTGCCTGGACATCTTCAGTCAAGCGAAATTTCTTCCCTTTCGTTGGAAATTTCAGTTTAGGAAATGGGTAGAAGTTCGCAGAGGCCAAATCGGGGAATATGGTGGTTGTGGAAGCGCAGGAATTTTGAATTTGGTCAAAAATTCAATGATTGAGAAGGCACGATGAGCTGGAGCATTTTCATGGTATAGCACCCAACTCCTGTCTTTCCACAATGCAGGCCTTTTCTTCTACAGCTTTTCACGCAAAAGCTCAAGGACCCATTTATAGTATTCCTGGTTAATTGTCTGTCCTGCGGGGATAAATTCATGGTGCACAGTACTGGTAGAATCGAAAAAAATCAGCAACATTGTTTTTATCTTTGACCAATTTTGCTGTGCTTTTTTGTTGTTGTGGTGAACCTGGAGTCTTTCACTGTGAAGACTGCACTTTGGGTGCAGGATCATATCCATATACCCATGACTTGTCAACTGTAAATACCCTATTTAACAAATCTAGGTCATTTTTAGTCCGATTAATCAGTTCTGGGCACACTTTTAAGTCCATATTGTCTCTGGTCACTGGACAACACTTTTGGAATGAATTTTTCACTCGGTGCATGTTCAGAACTTCAGTTAAACTTGACTGAACTGCAAAGAAAATTAAATTAAGCTCATCAGACATCTCCCTAATTGTAAGTCTACCATCAGGGCACACTGTCGCGAACTTTCACAACATTTTCATTCGTTTTTGAGGTGAAAGAGTATCCGGACCATAGTTCATATTCAAATGACTCACAGCCATTTTTAAATCTGTTGAACCAGCGAAAAACATTTGACTGGCTCATACAATTATCTCCAAAAGCTGTTTTTAAGATGTCATAAGTCTGAGAAGCTGATTTCCCAGTTTTAAAACAAACTTTTAGACAAACCCATTGCTCTGTTTTTATGTCGGATTTTCATGCAGGCAGAATCTGCCAGCAAGCCCTAACAGACCCGCACTCAACCAGCTGTCACAATGCAGAGGGCTTTCAAGGACAAGACAATGACTCACTCCCTACCCTCAGTGTACCTGCCCGCCAAACCAGTAAGCATTAGTGGATCAATTCTTTCAATCACGTCTCGTATATGTCAAAACACATTCATTTGATGTTAATGAAATTTTAATGTGTTGTAGACACATACATTGACGGCATAAGTCTCAAGTTACAGAAATTACTATTAAAAAAGTTCCCATCATTTTTTTTAAACCAACAGTTTTTCAGCCCATAATAAACATATAACTGAAAGTGTTGGTTAGTTTTGAAGCTCTCTTTCATGGTTATCAGGAACTATAACCACTGTGACCACACAGGGTGTACTGTTTTCAGGAAGAACATAACTGAACAGTGGTTCTGTGCATGCCAGAACGTACGGGAACCCTGCAGTGGCTGTAGCCTACAACGACCACAGGGCTGAGTCTGCTGCCCTCTGGCCAGGTGCACACTGTGTTTCCTCCCGTCAGCCAACCAGGCAGCCAGGACATTCAGCCCTTGTAGCTGCGAAAGGGTTAATCCCGATCGGGCCATTTAGCTCGTGATCAAATTTGTAGATTATTTGGGTGTGAAATGTAGAACACAGAGATGCCAGCTGGAATAGCAGCAGTGGGCTTAGGTGACAAAATATGGTTATGGCTCAATCTGTACCCGAGTTCATAAATCTTTGTGAGTGGCGAGTGATGGCATTTCAGTCTCTTGACAACCTCTAACTAGGTGTTTTCCATAGGTGGTGAACAAAGGAAAATTTTTGGAAAAATGTCTTACAGCTGCAAATTTTGTGTAGTGGTGGAAGGGATTGTCATGATCAACATATTAAAAATCCCCATCAGTCAGATGTTAGCTTGGGGCTGGGAGATGTAACTTTTTAATGTTTTTCTTAAATAATTGGAAAACTATATCTTCAAGAGAAGTTGTTTCCCAATACAAAATTAAACTGCATTAAATTTCCTACCAAAAAATGTCCCATTCCTTTATGTTAGGCTGGTATTTTCCATATTGTAGGGGATGGAAAGGTCACAATTATTAAAAATGGTGTTTTAATGGTATAAAATTAATAACTATTGTTAAACAAAATGAGATAAGAACAGATATATTGTGTGTGTACCACGTCTTGGTGCAGTAGAGCAGTATTAAGGAATGAATTGTGCTCTTGGGGTGTAACAGGATGGAGAAGAGGGATGGAGGGTAGAAGCATTTAGGTCTACAAAGTGAAGAGCGAGCAGATTGTTCCGCACTCTATATACCATACTATGTCACAAGAAACAACTGCAGGTTGTTTCGAAAAGTCACACTTACCCGCCTCAGTGTGCCACGTGAATCACTGGTGATTCAGTGTGCAGGCATGCCCAGGTGGTGCCTATTTTCCACAAAATGTGGCAAGACTGTATGAAATACAGATATGAGTTACTAATAATACTAATGCAAAAAGGTGTAGGTAAATCTCCACCTACTGTTATACACAGCTAGAGGTGAGGGGGAAACTGATTCTTAGTCATCCTGTACGGCAGCTGTAGCATTCTTCCGGGAAAGGCAATGCCCCCATAATCGATTTTTAATTTACAAACAGACTAGACTAACACAGCATTTCCTGTCCAGTTTTCTTATGTGAGCAGACATTGTAACTTCACAGAGCTTGTGTTTATGTAGTGGGAATTATTTTCACTTTATTAAATGAGTACCAAGTTACGGGGGGGGATTTGTAATTGAAATTTTATGTATAATATGTACCTCTAAACAATGGCTGCGAATTGTACTATTTATAAGCGTGATGATGCCAGTGACCGCTGGTGGGAAATGGATTGGGTTGGCACCTAGCTGCTGTATCATTGGCAGTGTATTGTAAAGCCATGTAACTGTGTTATAATCACTTAGTGGTGAATTAATGAATGACCAGTTAGTTGCTGCATTTCTTCCACCATTAATTGTGTTACTGGTAGACTGCATAAATCTCTCCCATTTAGGAATTGCTGGCATTTTTAGAATGGGCTGCACTAAGTGGAGCCTGTTACCACACAGCCACAGTAATCTTTGAAGACTGTGTCTGATGGGATACAACTCATGTTCAAGTCTAGAAGAGTAATTGGTTGAATGCACTGCTTGACTTACATTGAAATATCTGAAGTTCCATAACTTAACTTCTAGGTGACCTTAGGTTGGATTAGCGCATTTGATACCTCTGATGTTCTGAAAAGTATTCTAGCATACATATTGACAGTATGTTACACTTGGGGCACACTCTTCTTTGTGGTAGTGAGTTGCAGTTTATAATGTTAAAGTTACATTATTTACTTATGATTTAAGTGTTTTAATCATCCCTTACATAAACTGAAAGAACAATGGAAAATGTTCTTTACAAAGATTTTTATACAATGTTAATATTTGTGTGTGTCATCCTTTCTGAGGAATTGTAGGTGCTAATTTTTCTGGAAATAGTTAAAATGAGTGTTTTACCTCTTTATTGTGTGGTCTTCCAGTCTCTGTAAATTAATTGTGCCCCCCCCCCCCCACCACCAAAAAAAAAAAATTAAATTGTTTCCATGTAGTCTGCTTTTGGTGACTGGAGTACTTTTTTTGCCTTGTTTTCTGTGACTTCTGTACACTAGAAATTCTTTTGTCTTATCTGGTTGATAAAGAAATTAGGTGAACTACTTTTATGTTCTGAAACACTTGTATATGTTCCTTTTAAAAGTGAAGCTAATTTTAAAAAATTGAATGCATCTACATCTAGATGGATACTCAGCAAAACACATTTAAGTGCTTGGCAGAGGATTCATCAAAAATAATTCTCTATTATTCCAATCTCAAACAGCACATGGAAAAAAACAAACAGCTATATCTTTCCATGCAAGCTCTTGATTTCCCTTATTTTATTATGATGATAATTTTTCCCTACGTAGGTTAGTATCAACAAAATATTTTCACATTTGGGAAGAAAGATGATGATTGAAATTTCATGGGAAGATTCCACTGCAACTAAAAACATCTTTGTTTTAATGATGTGCACCCCCAAGTCCTGTATCACTTCAGCGACCCTCTCCCCCTTATTTCGTGGTAATACTACATGTGCTGCCCTTATTTGATTTTTCTCGATGTACTCCATCAATCCTACCTGGTAAGGATGCCACACCACTTAGCGATACTCCGAAAGAGGATGGCCAAGCATAGTGAAGGCAGTCTCTTTAGTAGATCTGTTACATTTTCTAAGCGTTCTTGGTTTGCCTTCCCTACAATATTTTTTGTGTCTTCTTTGCAGTTTTAAGTTTTTTTAGTTGTAATTCTAGGTAGCCTTTAGATTTGACTGATTTCTTATGTACCCGAAGTTTAACGGATTCTGCTTAGCACTCGTGTGGATGATCTCACACTTCTCATTATTTAGGGCCAATTGCCAATTTTTCCACCATATTGATATCTTTTTTAAATCGTTTGCTATTTGTTTTGATTTTTCGGTGGCTTTATTGATCGATAAACAAAAGCATCTTCTGCAAACCCACCTCAGGTGGCTGATCTAGATTGTCTCCTCAATCATTTATATAGATAAGGAACAGCAAAGGGCCTATAACACTACCTTGGGGAATGCCAGGAGTCACTTCTGGTTTTCCAATGACATTCCGTCAACTACTATGAACTGCAACCTCTCTGACAGGAAATCATGAATCTAGTCACGTAATTGAGACAATATTCCATAAACACGCAATTTCACTAAAATCTTCTTGTGTGGTTCAGTGTCAAAAGCCTTGTGGAAATCTAAAAACCCAGAATCAATTTGAAATCTCTTATCAATAGCACTCAACACATTGTGTACAGAGGTAGTTGTGTTTCAC
The DNA here is from genome assembly GCF_023897955.1 of Schistocerca gregaria. Lineage (NCBI taxonomy): Eukaryota > Metazoa > Arthropoda > Insecta > Orthoptera > Acrididae > Schistocerca > Schistocerca gregaria. The sequence goes on along the minus strand of NC_064920.1, from coordinate 378,363,254 downwards.
AAGAACAATACTTTTTAAGTTCACATTGATTGTATGTCAATAGACCGTTCTCTTTGAGGTAATTCATAATGTCGAAACATAATATATGTTCCAAAATCCTGCTGCATATTGACTTCAATGATATCGGCCTGTAATTTAGTGATTTCTCCTACTACCTTTCTTAAATATTTGTGTGACCTGTATCTTTAGGGTACGGATCTTTTCAGCGAGCAAACGGTTGTATATGGTTGTTAAGTATGGAGCTATTGTGTTATCGCCCTCGGAAAGGAAACTAGCTGGTATAGTGTCTGGACCGGAAAACTTGCTTTTGTTAAGTGATTTAAGTTGCTTCACTACTCCGAGGATATCTACTCTTCTACATTACTCAAGTTGGCACCTATTCTTTATTCACTTCCTGGAATATTTACTTCATTTTCCTTGGTGAAGGGATTTCAGAAGGCTGTGTTTAGTAACTTGTTTTTCACAGCACTGTCGTTGATAGTATTTCAACTGCCATCACGCAGAGAAGGCATTGACTGTGTCTTGCCACTAGTGTACTTCATGTTCTACCAGAATCTCTTTGACTTTTCTCTCCGGTTTTTAGACAACGTTCTGTTGTGGAAATTATTGTAAGCATCTTGCATTGAAGTCTGCACTAAATTTTGAGCTTCTGTAAAAGACCACCAGTCTTGGAGATTTCGCGTCTGTCTAAATTTGGCATGCTGTTTTCATTGTTACTGCAACAGTGTTGTGATCTGTTCTGTGTAACACGGAGGATCAGCTCCATCATTTGTTAATTTATTCAGTATAAATGTCTCAATTGCTGTCGAAGCTATTTCTGGTCTATAGTAACATTTTTAATTTGAAAGAAGTGGAGATGATCTCTCAGGAAGGTGACAAGTGAATTTTTTATGCTTTTTTGAATAGGCATATTTTTTATTTATTTTTGGAAGATTTGGGGGTCACAATATTCAATCTCGCTATGACAACCCTGAGTTCACTAATCCCTGTATCCGTTTTGATGTTTGTTATTTGCTCAAGATTATTTGTTGCTAAGAGGTTAAGTGTGTTTTCACAGCTGTTTACTATTTGCACGGGCTCATGAACCAACTACCCAAAATAATTTTCAGAGAATGCATTTAGCTCAATTTCGGATGATATATTGTGTGTACCTCCGTATTTAAACATACATTTTTGCCAGCATATTGATGGAAAATTAAAGTCACCACCAATTGTAATTCAATTAGTTGGGTACATGTTTGAAATTAAACTGAAGTTTTCTTTGAACCTTTGAGCAGTTGTATCACCCGAATTGTTAGGTCAGCGAAAGGATCCAAATATTATTTTATTCCAGCTGCCAAGAATAACCTCTGCCCATACTAACTCAAAGGAACTATCTACTTCAATTTCACGACAAGCTAAACAACTTCTAACTGCAACAAACATGCCACCCCAACTGTTTAGCCCATCCTTTCGGAACACCATTAGTTCTTCGCAAAAATTTCAGCTGACCTTATCTCCAGCTTTAGCCAGCTTTCAGTGCTTATAACGATTTGAGCGTCAATGCTTTCCATTAGCGCTTCGAGCTTTGGTACTTTCACAACACAACTACGACAATTTACAATTGTTATACCAATGGTTCCTGTATCTAAGTTCTTCCTGTGTTTGGCCTGTGCCCTTTGAGACTGAATCCCATTTTGCGTTTTCCTGAGACCCTCCTACCTAAAGAGCTGCCCAGTCCACGACACACTGCCCCCTGCTAGCAGTGTAGTTGCCTCCTGCGTGTAGTGGACTCCTGATGTATTCAGCGGAACCCGAATCTCGACCACTCTATGGTGCAAGTTAAGGAATCTGCACCCCAGAACCGTGTGAGCTTCTGATTCGGACCCTCCACTCAGCTCTGTACTAGAGGTCCGCAATTGTTCCTGTCGACTATGCTGCTAATGTGTGCTCTGTTTTGATCTCGCAAGCAAGACTGACAGCCTTTACATCTTTTAGTCACTCGAAACCAGAGAGAATCTCTTTCAATCCAAAGCAACACACATCATTGGTAGTGATGTGTGCCATCACCTGCAGTTGGCTGGTATTCGGAAGGACCCGTTCCTCGTCTGAATGGCTCCACCTGGTGTGCACACCAAGTCCACATTGGCTTTCTTCTCTTCCTTGGCAGCCATATCCCTAAGGGACCCCATAATGCGCGTAACATTGGACCTCCCAACTGCCAATAGTCCAACTCTCTGTGATTGCCCAGATCTTGCAGGCTGAGAGGTTTCCTCTGAAAGAGGACAGGAAACTGTATCTGGCTTAGGGACAGTGTCAGCACAGACGACACCTGTTCATCACACTAACTGGGGCAAGCCATACATGTGGCCCCCTGGGGAGTCTTTTGCCATCCTGCACCGCCCCGAGGCGATCTCCCACTCAACCACGGGTGAGGTGTCAACCTCAGTGCGAGCAATGCTGCCCATTCATCAACTAAATTTTATGACTTCAAAGATGTCTTAGTTCCTATTGTTATTTTCAGTTTATGTAAGCAGTTACAAAATAATAATGTTTGTTGTCAAAAAAAGAAAAGTTTTCATCTTTCCTAGATACATTACTTTTTACATAACAGCTCACTTAATAGCTGCAAATAAGTACTCAGCTAATAAACTAAAAATAAAATGAAAAGTGAGGACTTATCATGGTGGAGGAAGTTGCCTTTTCAGTTGGAAAGCTACAGCTAACATACAGGATGACTGAGATTTAATTTGCACTTCAGCTGTGTGTAACAGTATCGAGAAATTTACATAGATTCTACCTTTATGTGCTTCTTGCATCAGTATTAGTAATGTAGTGTTAACACACTTCATGAAAAATAAATACCCCCATGCATGGAAGTGCATTGTATAGCCACAGTATAACTTTGTTGCTTCTTGTGGTGTAGAGGGATAGAAGAGACTGGGGTATCACTTGATTGCTTTTCATTTAGTAAGCCTATGGACGAGGGAAGTGCATGACAATGATCAGGCTACGTAACTTCCCTCATGCGTTTGCCCTGCATTGTGCCCCCTATTGCATCCCAAGGACAAAACTTTTGCTTAACAAGAACACAACTTTTTCTTGCCGGGGACACAACTTTTTCTTGCCGGGGACACGGCGCTTGCTTTTTTGGCGAGTTTCGCTTAACACGGCTCTACTGCACTTGCACATGGTACACACATTTAATATTTGTTCCTAACCAACCTCAACATTAAAAAATAATCTTATACCATTATAACACTATGTTCGAGTAATCTGTGATTCTTCATTCCCATGCAATATCAAGAAAATATTAATACTAGAGAAAAAGTAAATAGGATTTTTTCTTTTTTTGGGGGGGGGGGGGGGTGTAGGAAGTTGATGCAGTTTAATTTTGTACTGATAAACATTTTTGCTAGAAGGTATGGTGTTTTGAGTTATTCAAGAAAAACACAGAAAACTGACCTTTTAAGGACTCAACCCCACCTCTACCCCCACTTCCATGCTCACACTCCACCTATGGGGATTTTTAGGATATTGTTCAATACACTCCCTCGTACCACTGTAGGAAAAATTGTGATTACACAATTTTTTCACCTATTTGAAATTTATTAGTTTTCTTCGACTGCCAGATTCACAAATCTGGAGACGTGCTGGTCAGGGCAGAAGTTAAACACCCTCTGTATTGGTTTAGGACAAGGCAGATCAGAACAGAATAGAACAGACAGCATGTGGTCATACATTGTGTCAATGAAGGATAGTGTCTAGGAGACGTCGGAGATAAATCACAGCCAACAACCCTCAACCCCAAACCCCTTTTTTTAACGTGTTCTGTCATCCTGTCCCTTCTCTTTGTCAGTGTTTTCCATATGTTTCTTTCTTCACCAATTCAAAGGAGAATCTTCTTATTCCTTTCTGCATAAATTCATCAAATTTTGGCTGTGTGCCATATCTCAAATGCTTCAATTCTCTTCTGATCTGGTTTTCTTACTGTCCATGATTCACTGCCTTACACTGCTGTGCTTCAAATGTACGTTCTCAGAAATTTCCTCCTCAAATTAAGGCCATGGTTTGATAGTAGTAGACTACTTCTGCCCAGGAATGCCCTCATTGCCCTTGTTGATGTACTTTTTATGTCCTTGCTTCATTTGACACGTATTATTTTGCTTATGGGGTAGCAGAATTCCTTAACTTCATCTACTTTGTGATCATCGATTTTGATATTATATTTTTTGCTATTTTCATTACTGCTTCTTCTCATTACTTAAGCCTTTCTTCACTTTTCTGTCGGTGCTTATTCTGTACTTGTTAGACTGTTCTGTACAAATCCATTTGGCTTTGCTCTATAGGATGTATGTCAACAAGGGATAGGTATCTGGCGTTAGGAGGTGGTTGTAGAGTGAGAAATTAGAATTGGCGAAGTTCACTATTGAAACCAAATCATGGCAGCGTTTGTTGCTGCCCCTGAGGGATACAGAAATGAAGTCTGAGGGATACAGAAATGAAGTCTGAAATGCCTCATGGCTAGAGTGGACTGGAAGGTAGGCCTGCATAGTCAGAAAGCTGACTGAGAAGAGAGCAATTTGCTTCGTCCACATTCCTCAGCTCACCCAAGGCTTCTACATGACCGATGCCATTCCTGTGTATGATTTCATCCAATATAATTCTTTGTCTGACAGCGTCAGACAGCTGCTGTTCAGATTACTGTGTATGTGAACCAGAGATTGCAATATGGTAATGCTCATTTGTCTTGGAGCCCCCACACGTGAATGTTAACATCATGATACTGTTATACACAAAGCAAGACTTGTTTTAAAAGATTTCAATACTGCTACTCCCCTGTCCAGTGTACGAGGGGGGACCCAAATGTAACTGTAATCGTGTACTTGTAGTAGCAGATTGTGCTGCCAGAGGGTTGTAGTAGGAGCTCTGCTGTGTCATTCTGCCACGTGACGTCACCCAACAGTGAGAAGTGTGATTTCTTTGGCAGTTCTTTGAGTGTGCGTACAGTGCAGACGTGGCACGAGGAAATGGCTATTTCTTACGAACAACATGCAGCAGTGAAGTTTTGTTTCTGCTGCGTTCTTGTCAAGCAAGAAACTGTTGCAATGATTCAGACAGCCTACAAAGACCATGCTCTTAGTAAAACGCAAGTGTACGAATGGTTTTCTCGGTTTAAAAAGGGAGAAATGGTGGTCGCGCATTCAAGCCTGTCTCGAAATGAAGGACGCGTTCAAAGATGATCCACATTTTTTCAACAAAATCATTACAGGTGATGTCATGGTGCTGTGGGTACGATCCAGAAAGTAAACAACAGTCATCACAATGGAAGTCACCTGGCTCACATCGGCCAAAAAAAGCTCGACAAGTGAAATGAAATGTGAAAACCATGTTGGTCTGCTTTTTGATATCAAAGGGATCGTATACTCTGAATTTGTCCCTGAAAACCAGACAGTAAACCAACAATTCTATTTGGAGGTTATGAAATGGCTTCGCGGAAGTTTGTTGCGAAAACATCCGGCTTTGTGGGATTCTGGCATGTGGTTCCTGCAGCACGACATCGCTCCCTCGCACACAGCTCTCAGCATTCACCAGTTTTTCACCTCAATGAAGACAACTACCTTGACCCATGCACCCTATTCACCGGATTTAGCACCCTCGGACTACTTTCTATTCCCAAGGATGAAAAGAGACTTGCGAGGGAAGCATTTTGCGGATATGGAAGACGAAAAACGCAATGTCATGAAAGTGCTAGCAGGTATCAAAGAGGACAAATTTAAAAAGGTGCTTCGAACACTGGAATGAACATTTGGACAAGTGTATTAATGCTAATGGAGAGTGCTTCGAAGGAGATTAAGGTTCTATTTGAAAACAATAGTGTATATCATTCCTAGAAATAAATTCTGGTTATTTTTGCCCCCACCCCCCCACCCCCTCCTCATATAAGGCACTTCTTTGTCTTCACATATATACAGAGCTGCTGGTTATGTGTAACTGCAACACTGCTCACTTGCCAACTGTACGTGGCACTCCAGCCTTTGCCACAGTGTCTGTCCGAATACATGCCTAGCTGTAAATAAACACATTTTCCATCTCACTGACATGGGATGCGGGTGTACAATTCTGCACGGCCAAAGGAACAATGCATCTGTGGTCCTGTAGGACACTGCATGTGATCCTTCAGAACCCATTGATTTCACATTCCTGAGCATCAATGTTGTTGTAGGATAAACCACAGTCTCGATGGGCGACAAACGTCATGTTATTAAATTCCAGCATATGCTAGTAGATGTTTTTCCTTTATGCCCAGTCTTCTCACAACCAACCAACATTCAGATGTGATTTCTTAATGAAAAACCCACTGATCCACTGCATCGTGTATCGTTATATATGTAACATTGGTGGCATAACTCTTATCTGATTTGTGTGGATGCTGTGAAATAAAAATATTTTGCAATCCAAGTATGTAAAGTACTTCATGGCAGTTTGATATTTTTGCTTGCTGCCTTCATGGCATTGGAATTTCAAATGCCAGCAGTGCGGTATGTATTTTAGGTGACAATGAGACTTGTATGGTGCAAAATTGTTCCGTATCGTTTAAGTTCATGATTAATATTTTTTCCCCCATTGCTAGTGGCCTATTGTCTTCTCCTCACTACTGCATGTGTATTGAGGTCCAGCATATTGTCTGCTGGGACCTAATCTCTTCCTCTCTTTTTATAAGCCTTTTCTTGTTTAATGCATATCCTATCCAGTTTTGGTTGTGTCTCCAAACTGGTCCTTAAAGCAGATGAAATTTGTATTTTTGTGGGGAGAGGGTTTTGGACACCCCCATCAAAACACACACACACACACACACACACACACACACACACACACACACACACACAGGGAATCAGCCACTTTATATCTACATTAATATGAAAAACACTTATAGCTGTATATTATGCATATCTAATGTAAATTGATTATATTTTTTCACTCTGTTACAGAATCAAAGCATGTACCTCTCCGGTCATCAAGGTCAGCAGCAAAGGTGTGTTAATGAAAGATTTTCAAAAATATCCAGTTAATAACTTCAGATTTATCATATAACTTTTGTCATGCCTGTAGCATTTGGGGAGGGGGGGTAGGATGTCAGACGGGATATGACTTGGAAAAGGAGAGGCACCACAGGACTTTTCAATTTCCACTGTCTATACTTTTACTAATAAATTCATAAAACATTGTCAGCATGACCAGGAAGGATTCAGGATTCACACTCATAGCAGCAGAAGTTAAAAAACACAACAAAATAATTTTTTTGTGTGTGAAATTTCATCATTTTTCACTTACTATTGGCTGCATTTGTTGTTAAAGGTACACTTTTCTTCATAAGTAATCGAAATTCTTCGATGAATTTTGCACAGCATACAAACCTTACTTACAGGTGTATGAAACTCTAGAATTTATTTAATTTATGAAAAAATGAATGAGCTGTTACATTTTAAACTTCATGTTTAGAAAAAACTCAACTTTTATAGTTAATTATCTCAATTTTTACCACAGTTTTTAATAAATTTTAAAAATTTAGAGTTTCATACACCTGTAAGTATTGTTTGTACGCTGTGCAAAATTCATCGAAGAATCTCTCTTAGTAATGAGGAAAAGTGTACCTACAGCAACAAACACAGGCAGTAGTAAGTGAAAAAATGATGAATTTTCTGTCTATATCCGGATCCCGCTTCATCTACTGCTGGGTCTGGGTGCTGATAAGTCCTCTCCATTTGGCTCAGTCTGCCCACCACTTTTCTTCCTCCACTTGCTGCCAGGTCACACCTCTCCTTTCCACAGATATTCTCACTCCCATTTTCCACAGTGTTCTTGGGCGCCCTCTAGGTCTTTTTGCATCCAGGTTTAGTTATTCCACAATTTTGGGGAGTCTCTGCCCATGCATCCTCTTAACGTGCCCATACCATCTTAATCTCCCCCCCCTCTCCTTCTTTCCCTCCCTCCAATTTCTTCTCTCATACTTTCTCGTTTAAGGTCCTGTCTAATCTCTACATTCCTTAAGCTGTCCATTCTTGTTTTTCCCTTAACTGCTATGAGAAATTTCATTTTCCCTGTTTGCAGTCAGCTCCAGTCCCTTTCTGTCATTGTCCATCTTTCTCCACTATAGGTGACAGTAGGGAAGTAATTATTCTTATACAGGAGTTTTGCTTTTTCTGAAACTTCCTTATTCCAAATCAGGTTTTTTTATTGTTTGGTAGAAATTGCCTCCCTTCGGTAACCTCCTATTAATTTCATTGGTTATTCTTCCCTAAATAAGTGAAACTTTCTACCACTTAGAGCGGTTCTCCATTCAAGGTAATATTTGTGTTGATCCCTTTCTATCTTCCAAATACCATTACTTCACTCTTATCTTTATTTATTTTTAATCCATACCTTTTGATTATTTCCTTCCATGCCTCAAGTTTTAACTGTACATCTGCCTCTTTATCGCCCCACATTACCATATCATCTGCAAAAATTCTCCTTTTGGCTTTTTCTTTTACTATTTCTATAACTGCCCTATTCATTCCCTCCATCACAACATTAAAAACTGCGGGAGATACAATACTTCCTTGCTTAAGTCCTTGTCTTATTTCGATGTATTCAGAGTTCCCCAATGGTGTTCTGATTCTACAATTGTGTCCTCTGTACATCAATGTATTCATCTTCTATATCTATCTTCTTCATTTCTTCCCAGAGTCTTTCCCTGTTAACTGAACCATATGCCTTTTCTATGTCTATAAAAACCATTATCACCCTTTTGTTATACCCCCAACTTTTTTCTAACAGTTGACAGATAGAAAATATCAGGTTGATTGTGCTTCTCCCTTTCCTAAACCCATGCTGTTCTTTACTCATCACCTTTCCTATGTTTTCACTTATTCGACTTGGTAAAATTCTTTCAAAAATCTTGGCTGTATGACCCATAAGGGTTATTCCTCTGTAGTTTTTACAAAGTCTTTTATTGCCTTTTTTGAAGATGGGAACAATGTCTCCTTCAATCGTCAGGGATTGTACTATTTCTCTACACACTTTAATAGTACTCTGTACATCCACTGCATTCCCATTGGACCTACTGCTGTTATCATGTCCACTGATACTTCATCAGGTCCTGGGGCTTTTCCCCCATTCATCTTCTTCATAGCTATTCCCATTCCTTTCAGTTTAATTTGCCCACATTCGCTTCCCAACTTCTCTCAGTTTCTCCATTATTTGTTGTTTCCTCATGTACCTGCTCCTCAACGTTTAAATGTTTCTTAAAATGTTCATTCCAGAGATCTTTAATATTACCTGGATCTTCAATGACGGTACTGTCCCCTGTTTCCATCTTTATTGGTACTTCAGAAGCCTTCCTTTTAATTTTCATCATTTTATAGAACATTTTCTTATTGCTTTTCACATCTTAAAGTATTTTTGTAAACTCTTCCCATGCCTTTTTCTTTGCTGTTCCCACTATTTCTTTGCATGTCTTCTTTTCCTCTATATATCTTTTATGGTCTTTGTCATTTTTAGTTTTCCACGAATTTCTTCATGCTCCATTTTTTCTTCTAACTGCTTGGATTGTGGTATTGTCCCACCAAATTGTCTGCCTTACTTTTTCCTTTCCAGATGTTGTACCACATACTTTCGTGGTGCTTCGACTAAAGTGTCTTTGAATAAACGCCAATCTTCTTCTACATCGCAGAAAACTTCTTTTGGGAATTTTTGTGTGATTAACTCTTCATACTTCTCAGCACTTTCACTCTCCTTCAGTTTCCAATCCCGTATCCTCACCACTTTCTTCTGTTTTCTATTTTTCACACACTGATTCATTTTCCATTGTCCCACCAGTAATCTGTGGTCTCCATCTGCACTCACACTTGGAATTACCTTCACATTTGTTACTTTCTCTCCCCATTCCCTCATCTACTAGAATATAATCAGTTACACTCTTGGTTCTTTCATCCCAACAGTATCTGGTGAGAACACGACTTTCTCTCTTCATAAACCAGCTGTTTGCTATTTTCATTCCATTCCTATGGCACAAATCCAGGAGTCTATCCCCTTCTTCATTTTTGCCTCCATATACAAAACATCCCAACACTTGCTCAAATCCATTTCTGTCTTTGCCTACATGTGCATTAAAATCTCCCGTCACTATATTGGCACACTCTGTATGGTTTTCCAACTCATTTTCAAAGTCCACCTTCTCTTATTTGCAACATCCAACTTGTGGTGCATAAATTTGGATTACTTTAGTGCCATTTTTTGGAATCTTAGGTTTAAGATTATGACCCTGTCCGATATATATCTCACACCTTCAATACAGCTTTGTACATTCTTATTCACCATCACTGGCACACCATTTCTTCCAAATCTGTTATTCCCACTCCAGTACAGTTTTCCTCCTCCTCCTCTCAAATTCTTCGCACCTTTTCCCTTCCACTTTGTTCCGCTTAATCCCAATATAGCTAACTTTCTCTTTGTTAGTACATCTGTCATTTCTTCCACTTTTCCATTGAGGGTTAATATATTTAGGTTATTTTTTAGTCCGTTTGGTTTCTTCTTCTTGTGCTGATGAATATCGTCAGGTCTCCCATCATTCGCACCAGTACTTGGAGAAGCAGTGGGGTCAAATTTTGAGTGGTTTGTTCTGATGCTCGTCTGTGTTTTGAAACCAATATATGAAGATTTTCCTACAGGCTTGCTAGGCCTAATGCAAGAAAGGGTTTTCTGTTGCAGTTGTCTCCCTTAGCCTTTGGAGTTTCACCTCCACCACAAGGCAGTAGTTCCTTTCTCATTCAATCCCCAGAAAGGAGGGTTGTCTTATCTGCGAGCTACGCCGTTCCGCAGTCTTCCTTCTCCGCCGTCGTTGCCATTAAGGTCTTCATCCGTAACTGTGGTCATGGGTCCCTTGGTACACCCCACGGGATTGGGTACCTGTCTGAACTCGGCCCTCCTAGCCTACTGAAGTGTAGGATGGCCACACCTGCGACGTGAACACACCAGACAGGAATTACCCCAGTGGAGGAATAGAGAAGCGGACCCTACCTCCCTGGAGCCGGGTTAATGATTGTGTATGGTGCCGCAATCAAAGGTTTCAAAGTTTCACGTGTAAAAACGTTATTTTGTCATGTTTTTTAACTTCCACTGTTGCCATGAGTGTGACTCCTGAATCCTTCCTGGTCGTGCTGACAAAGTTTTATAAATTTATTTGTAGAAGTATAGACAGTGGAAATTAAAATGTCTTGCATTGCCTCTCCTCCTCAAAGTTGTCCCATTTGACGGCCTACCTCCCTTCAGAAACCAACTACATTTCCCTGTATCAGGTGAAAGTAAAAGATTATTTTGGCCAACATTTTTCATTGAATACAGATGCAATAATAAGTAATATTTTTATTGAATTGCAGCACCAGCTACACCATAATATTTTTATTGAATCACAGCACCAATTACACCAAAGTTTCTCTGCAACTTGTTTCTGTCCTTAGACCATTTTCAAGCATACACAACATGAGCCCCTCTTGTCAGTTGGAGTCCAATAGACTTCCTGATGCTCTTCAAGTGGCATGGGGATCCCAATGTTCAGTTATGAACACTATGAAAATGGCGAAAGGACTGAAACTGCTTGCAAATTAATAAAAATATAATGTAAGTTACACCATTAAATTGTTGTTTGCATATTCAGCACTGCACAAAAGCTTTTGTTAGTCTTCTTAATACCACATAGTATTAAGTTTTCATGTGTGGCTTAGTTTATGTTTCACTTCTATACTGTTTTAAGATAATGTATGGCATGTGCGCATGATACATTTTATTCGATAATAAAGTTAGATAGTTCCTTGAGATGAGATGCTTGTTTTACATTAATGTGATTTGTAATGTATGTAAGCAAAGGAATAGAGGTTAAAATTTTATGCTGCAATGGGTTAAGCACAAAAGTGCAGTGCAGTGATTTCAAAATAAAAATATTACATGCAAAAGTCAGTAATGGTGCTTACTGCAGCTCTGTATTTGCATTAGTACTGAAACTATATTTCTAAATTCTTCATTTGCCATTGTGCATGGAAGGAACTCACCCAGAGGTTGATTGCTGCAGCTGAGGCAGCAAAATGTGCACTGCTTGGCCTCAGGGAATGTTGGTATTAAAGTTGCATAGTGTGAAACAGTGGACTAACAATTTGTGCTAAAAGATTACAAGGTTATGAGACTTCCTTCGACAACTAACCGTAATTTCTAGTTATTGCACAAACATGTTGCAGTGCTCACTTCACATGACATAATTTACATGTTGGCATAACAAATTCTGAAAATATAAGAGAAAAAAGTTCGGTGAAAGCTATGTGCTTTGCCATGTTGCTTATTAGAGAGGCTATCAGGAGGATGCATTCCAATTTGTCAGACACATTCTGACAGACTGTGATACAAACTATGGAATGTTCACTGTACTACTCATTAAGCAATATCTGTGAATTCTTCTTCAGACCTGGATTTCTATTGATAGCAGTTCGAAGAATATCAAGGCAAAGATTAGTCGTATGCATATAAGGCTATTGCAGATAGACTAGTCAAGGTGTGCAGTGATGACAGGTAATCATAGCGTCGGGCTTTCCAAGGATGATGTATGAAGCAGGAAACTTGACAGGATTATTAAAGTCTTACAAAGGCCTTGCTGGCCAAAAGCTTTATTTGTGACATTCGTTTTGTTGTGCCCATCTTTGACTTGGTACCTCTGGTGTATTGTTAGTAGCAATTTTCCTTTTCATAATATTGTTACATTCCATCCTGGATTTGCCGTTATTTAATATTATGAAAAGGATAGTCTGCTGCTCACCACAATATAGAAGGCATAGAGTTGCAGAGCGACACAATAAAAAGGCAGTTTAAGCTTTCAGACAAGTGTGTCATCCTCCTCAAATAGGACAAACACACACACACACACACACACACACACACACACACACACACACACACACACACACCTACCTTTTACTAATGTCTCTGGCTGCGGCTGTGTGTCCGTTGTGCAACAATCTGTAGTGGGGGGGGGGGGGGGGGTTGGTTAGAGGCATGGTACTGGGTTGGGTGGGCTGCTGTAGTTGGAAAGGGGGGGGGAGGTGCAAGAGAAGGTGGATAGACTGTTGATGCATTAGTGTAATAGAAAGTGTGTATAGTGCTGGAGTGGGAGAAGGAAAGGGGTTAGCGAAGTGGGGAACAGGGACTAATGAAGGTTGAAACTGTAGGGAGGGGAGGGGTGGGGAGTTAAAAGAACAAAGGCCATATTGTAGGGAGAGCTTCCACCTGTGAAATTCAGATACACTGGTTTTGTTAGGAAGGATCCAGATGACTCTGGCTGTTAAGCAGTCATTGAAGAATCCCCCCCCCCTCTCTCTCTCTCTCTTTCTTTCTCTCTCTCTCTCTCTCTTTCTTTCTCTCTCTCTCTCTTTCTCTCTCTCTCTCTCTCTTTCTTTCTCTCTCTCTCTCTTTCTTTCTCTCTCTCTCTCTCTCCCTCCCCCTCTCCCCCATGCTCACACTCTGGCGTGCCTTCTACTCCACCCACACACTTACAGTATGTATCCTCTCTCTCTTTGCTCCCTCCCCCCTTCCTTCTCTCTGGACCTTGCAGTCTTTCCTGTCTCCACCATGTTCTTGCACACTCCCATAAGTAGCACATAGGCTCTGAATTGCATACCTTTAGAGCTACGAGCACTTATTACTCTCTCTTACTGTGAAACACATTTCTTTTATCGAACAGATGCCCATAGCTCTTAAGGGCCTATGTTTACTGGACAGTTTTTTTCTGGGTTTGGTCCCTGTTACCTCCTCCCAAAATATGGAAAGTAAAAGAGCTTGCTGTAAAAGAGATGTGTTTCACAGTATTGTAGATGAACAAGTGATCATAGCTCTTAGGACACGCCTTTTTGGAACCCATGTTTAATAGACTTTTCTCTTGTTTTGGTGCAAGGAACTTATCCCCAAAGTTTGTAAAAGTGTTTTTAAACATCCTGTATAAAATTAACTGACAAATTGAAACTAAATGCCAAATTCCTATACAGTATACATTGCAGGATTAGCATTCCTGGAAGAAGGGGTGTGACAGAAAATAGCTTAGTTACATCATGGATGATTGTTTCCAAAATGAAGTTTAGAAAATAGAAATGTTGACCTGGCAGAATTGAAACTGGGATGACAGATCAGGTGTGCCATGCATGAAGAGTTCTGCTCAGGGGTTAAGGTGATGTGTGGGCATCCAGGGAGAATTAGTTTTAAATAAGAAGAAAACTCTGTTAAAAACATGGTGTCATGTTTACTGTTCATTTAGGAATACATATGACGCAGCTGGGGAAGACTCCATGTTGAGGGGGCCGTTATGGCCAAAGTTCAGAGTGGATCATAAAATAGAGATAAAAGTGTTGTCGAATTGTGATCTAGCAGCAGAGAGTGAGACGCGTCTTGACCTGACATCAGAGACCCTGTGTGCACTTTCTCCTATGCTTCCATTGGTTGAGGGTTGCAGGCAATGTTTGGCAATGGTTCAAGTTTGTCATCAGTCCTTACTGTGGGAACTACACTCTGCTCGACATCACATGCTGGAAGGTGCATGAACTGCACGAGAGGTCTTCCAAAAACCAGTTTGAGAAAAAAAGATTAACAAACTGCATCAATTCCCTCCAAATGTGTGGCAACCTGAACTGTTCAGTCCTTAAGAGCATTTCCCATGAATGTTTCCATTCTTTCATTTAACTGTTTTTATTTAACATGTTCGTGTTGGCCTCTGCCATCAGTGGCTCATGCTATATCCTCCCATTGGGCAGCCTGCACCCCCAGTGGTCCACACTAGCTCAGTGGCAGTCAGTCTGGTCCCTACCAGTTACTAGTGGACATTCCAGCTTTCATGGTGGGCATTAGGAGGTTGGGGATTAAAGAGATTTTCATAAAATTTGGCATAAAGTATCTTCTTACTGATTTATTATTATCATTATTATTATTATTTCTTTCTTATCTCAGACGTTATGTCTGGTCAGAAGTAGAAAGTGACGCGGACCTTGATCAAGCGTGACTTCCTTTTAACTGTACGGTATATGTTATATTGCATTTAGGAACTTTTGTGTAATTGAACATGTATCAATTATGGATTTCTGTAGTTGTATATATAAGTTTGGATGTAGCTGTATTGCATTATTATTATTATTATTATTATTATTATTATTATTATTATATGTGTTAAGCTGTTCAACTCTGCTTTAGAAATTTTATAAACTATAGTTTGTTCCATAGTTTATAAATCACCATTACTGTGGAATTGGTGGGCGGTTAGAAAATTTTACTACTAATGAAGATACAAAAATGGGTGGTAGTTAAAAAAGGTCGACTACCCCTTCACTAGATTCACCCATTGAGCAGCATGTACCACTGGGGGATCACACTCGACTCTACCAATTACGCTACCAGCAATACGCTAACATACGGTTATTACTTATTAGCCAGGTGCAATGAACAGCTGTGAATACAATTTTGTGTGATCTTTCAACAAGAGAGTTCTCTGAACAGATGATGTTTGACAATTAGTGTAAAATTCTTTTATGTGATCTCTTGTTATTTTAAAAGAGCAGACTGATGTCATTTTCAGAGTAATGGTTCTGCCCAGAGCATTTGAATGCAACCAATGCTCCACAATGAGAAACAGGAAAAACAGTGCCACCAGATGAAGGAAACCATGAATATGCGTGCCACCCCACAATGACTAACACAATTGTTAATGCCGAGCTGCCACTGTTTTAAAAATAACAAAGAATTTTGAAA
This sequence comes from Schistocerca gregaria, assembly GCF_023897955.1. Classification (NCBI taxonomy): domain Eukaryota; kingdom Metazoa; phylum Arthropoda; class Insecta; order Orthoptera; family Acrididae; genus Schistocerca; species Schistocerca gregaria. The sequence goes on along the minus strand of NC_064920.1, from coordinate 378,347,462 downwards.
TGATAGTAATGTTGTATCCATTAGTGTCAGCAATTGATGGTAGGCAATGAAAACCTCCTAACTTCGTTTTCTTAAATTTTGGAGGAGAAGCAAACACAGTTTGTTAAAGAATAACGTAAAATGACACAGAAAGTTGCTGCATGTGTAACTGTATTGTAGAAGTCTAATTATTGACAGATTAGAGAAATCTGCGCACTTCCAAATCTCTCTCAAATTATGGAGTTACTGGTTATTGGAATTAAGAGATTTCCGCAGACAGATGCGAGGTTTTCATTACCTGCTATCAATATAAAGGTCATTTGTAAGAAAAATGTGACCAGCAACCATTTTACCGAGTTCTCTCTTAAAATTACCACATATGAGCTGACACAAGATCAAACTGAAACTTGAGAGATTGTGACCCTTATGTTGAAGAACTCCAGCAGAAACGGTTGCTTTGTGTGGATCTGTCCATACTTAATCAGATATGCCTTTTTCTGAAGCTGACAGCTATTTATTTGTATCCAGTTAAACCCAATTAACTGCTTACAGGAATTATTCTTCTACTCTGTTTTGTTCTGATATTAATTTTACTAGAGAATCACTTGATTCAAATATTCATAACTCTTAAATCATAAAGTGTGCATTGTACTGCATTTTGCACTTGGTGGAAGAATGTGGTCAGCAGAAGGGGATGTTTATGTAATAAGGAAACAAAAAGATGGCTATATATACACACAATTTGCTATCGTCAAATATTAATTCTATGGCTTGTTACAATTGACCATACCAGAGTTTCTTTTCTTTGGGAAACATTCCTGAGCTTCAACTGTGCATTTAATTTACTAGTAGGCAAAATCGCTACTCATGTTGTTTTCAACTGTGTCAACTTTGTTTGGTTGAAATGAGTGGCTTCTGCTTAAAAGTTGATCACCCAATGGAAACATTCCAATCTGTAATTCTACACTGTATATTTAGCACGACTTAACAAAATATTTCTATTTTGAATGTATTGGTCAAAAGCTGGCAGTAGTATGATGTTAATTGCTGTTATCATGTTAGTTGATATTTCTATTTACTTGTTGCTCATCTAATTGATATCTTGTTTATTCCAGGCTGCAGCTACAAAAATTCGGAGTGCTGTAGAAGCAGAAAGTGAAGGAAACAGTAAGAAGAGAAGATGCATTGTAAAGATAGAACGAATAAGTGCACCTCAGTCGGCTTTGGACATAATTGTTGAAGAACAGGAGACAAATAATATATCACCCAATGTGGCAAACACACTTTTGAAGCTTGAAGTTGCCAGTGCTACAGTGAATGATAAACCACATTTAGATTGTCAGAAAACTGTTAACAAAGACAATAACGGAGAGTCGCCATCTTCTGATCACCAATCCCCTTTCCAGCGAGGTGTTGTAGCAAACTCAACTTTTGTTCTTGATGTTGTCCAACCAGAAACAGTGAAGTGTCTCTTACCAGAAGTTAGTGATAAACCAAACAGAGACTGTGAAAATTCACCAACAGAAACTGTACAAAACAAAAGTGGCACTGAACTACATAGTACTTTTGTAATATCTACAGGAAATGCAGATGCTGTTTCTGACAAGCTGGAAGAGTATAAACAGTTGAATGCGTTAACAAAGACTCCTGAAAAACAGATGGTAAACTTGAATGACAATAAGACTAAAAAAAGGTGAGAAAATTTAGTATTATAGAGCTAGCAGGCTGTCAGATGATGATGATGATGATGATGATTAAAATGTCATTGACACATGCTGTATCTCAGAATTACGGAACACATTAAATAAGGAAAAGTCAACCACTTGTCTTTAGTAGGATGCAGTGTGTTGCATACACATGAAATGGAAAATAGTATTTGTACTAGCTTTTGACCTCTTCTACATGTACATTGACACTCCCCAGTTCACCATAGGAATGTGACGGAGAGTACCCTACACCACTACATTTCCTTTCTCGTTACATCACAAGTAGAACAAGGGAAAAACAACTGTCCATATGCCTCTGTACGAGTCCTAATTTCTCATATCATATATCTTCGTGGAGCTTATGCATAATGTATGTTGGAGACAGCAGAAATATTCCGCAGTCTGCTTCTAACTCCAGTTCTTTAAATTTTTTCTCGATAGTGTTCTTCTAAAAGAACATCACTTTCCCTCCAGGGATTCCCATTTGTAGTTCTGAAGTGTCTCCTTAACACTTACATTTTGTTCAAACCTACCAGTAACAAAGCTAGCAGCCCACCTCTGAATTGCTTCTGTCTCTTTCTATAAGCCAACCTGGTACAAAAACTCGAGCAGTACTCAAGAATGGGTCACACTAGCATCCTATATGCGGTCTCCTTTACAGATGAACCACACTTCCCTAGAATTCTTCCAAAAAGCAGAAGTTGATCATTCACCTGTCTTACCTCAATCCTCACACACTTGTACGATTTCATATTGCTTTGCAAAGTTACCCCCAGATATTTAAACAACACGACTATGTCAAGCAGGATGCTGCTAATGCTGTATCTGAACATTACAGGTTTGTTTTTCCTACTCATCTGCATTAACTTACATTTTTCTACATTTAGAGCTAGCTGCCATTCATCGCGCCAACTAGTAATTTTATCTGTCACCTTGTGTCATCCTACAGTCACTCGACTTCGACACATTATCGTACACCACAGCATCATCAACAAACGACTGCAGATTGTTGCCCACACTGTCTGCCAGATCAGCTCTCACTTTTTTCTTGCAAAAGTACACACATTCACAAAACCAATCAACCACAGACACACTCCTCTGACAACGGGAATGTGCATTAGAGTTTCTGCTTGGTTGTGTGTGTACTTTAACTAGAAAAAGAACAAGAACTTGAAAGTTAGTGTGAATAGTGGATTCTGCTGCATGTGTCTGCGCCCACACACCAGTCCACTATAGATGAGTTTTTCCTTATTTTACACATTGTTCCATTCAAGAATTGCCAGTATTGCTAAAATTACAGAATATTCTTAGACATAAGTTAATAGAATAATGAGCAGATAAATAAATTGTTGCCAACAGCCTTGCCACAGTGGTAACACCAGTTCCATTCAAATCACCGAAGTTAAGTGCTGTCAGGCTGAGCTAGCACTTGGATGGGTGACCATCCGGTCTGCCGAGCGCTGTTGGCAAAGGGGGGTCCACTCAGCCCTTGCGAGGCAAACTTGAGGAGCTACTTGATTGAGAAGTAGTAGCTCCAGTCTCTGAAAGTGACATACGACCGGGAGAGCAGTGTGCTGACCGCATCCAGTGACGCCTGTGGGCAGAGAATGACACAGCGGCCGGTCGGTACTGCTAGACCTTCATAGCCTGTTTGGGAAGAGTTTAGTTTTTTTTAGGTGAACTGTTGGTCCAGGTGACCCTGAGATTACTGTGTGTGTGTGTGGGGGGGGGGGGGGGGAGATTATTGTTATATTTAAATATATGTTTCAACTTTGGTGACTGGTGTAATGGTCATATTTCTCTCTACATTAACCCTCCGCTATCTGGTATCTGGGAGTTGAAGTATCCAGCAAAAATTCTTTCAGTTTCATCTACATCTGTACTCTGCAATCCACCATGAAGTGCTCAGCAGAGGTTACATCCCATTGTACCAGTTATCAGGATTTCTTCCTATTCCCCACACTTATGGAGTGCTGGAACAATGATTGCTTGAATGCCTATGTACATCCTGTAATTATTCTAATCTTGTACTCACAGTTCCTATGTGAATGATATGTAGGGGGTTGTAATATGTCCCAAGAGTAATCATTCAAAGTCAGTTCTTGAAACGTTGTTAGCAGACTTTCTCAGGACTGTTCACATCTATCTTCCAGAGTCCCCTAGTTCACTTTATTCAGCATCTCTGTAACTCTTCCCCCAGTGCCCAAACAAACCTGTGACCATTTGTACTGCTCTTTTTGTATATGTTCAATATCCACTGTGAGTTCTATTTGGCAAAGGTCAGAGCAGTATTGTAGAATGGGTCGCATGAGTGATTTGCAAACCATCTCCTTTGTAGACTGTATTTATTTCCCCAGTATTCTACCAATAAACTCAAGTTGAGTGTTTGCCTTACCCACAACAGAAGCTATGTTCACATGCATAATTCATTTGTTCTTGTCTGATACAACTATTTATCGCTTCCAGACTCAGTTTCAGTTCGTTAAAACAATCCTGAAAAAAAGCTGTATTGCATCAGGATAGAGCCTGGGGTGAGTCGGGCCTTTGTTGTTGAGAAATGTGTTTACAGATTGTGGGCAAGCTGATTACTGAGTAGATGAAAGAATTTTCTGTCTGCAAAGTTGTAGGTTACTGCAAGGTGTACACACCCAGGGACAACCAGGAACTCTAGGAAAAATGTGGGTTTTTTTTTTATTCAGGGAAAACTGGGGAGTAGTTAGAATTCCAGGAATTTTTCGTTGTTTTAGTTTTCAGTTAAATTTTTGTAATTTTGACTGGTAAGAGCTGATAACTGAACCAAGAATTTCACTTGAGCCCAGTGCTGCAGAGGAATACTGCAGCAGTAAAACATAAATGAGAGAATAACACCAAAATGAAACTGTAGTTGCAAAGAAAATGTGCCATTTACAACTTCAAAACATAGTATATACAGAAGTGTCTGCTGACAACAAAATGTCAAAGGCTTCAGGACCAACACTATGCAATACTTTGTAACAACAAACTGTTTTCGTAACAGGTTGCAGGAAAATCTTGCGAATGGAATTTTGAAAAATGTCACTTTCAAAGTAAATTTTCTTATGCCCAAAAAGAACTGTATTTTGTGTGAAAATGTCCGATGAATTTCTTATATCCTGGAGCATTTGACTCTCATTCAGAACTTAAAGCTTTCAGTAACAGCCACTTAGAAAACTTTTGGGCCCAGAAGACTAGCCACTATGCCATTATTTAAAATTTTACTGGTACATTTGTGTCTGATATATCTAGAAAAGATCGAGCTTCAAGGTTAGTTTTTCATATTTCTTTTGTTCTTTCATAGATTACAAATTATGTGCTAAGAATGGTAAAAAAAAATATTCTTAAAAAAGTACAAGGTAAGCTCTATAGCAATTTCAGCGAGACCTGGCTTTTCTCTGGAAAGCTCTGAGTGCTTGAAGGAACATGTGTTCATTCAGGTTGCCCACTAAATGTTTTATGCACAGCAGTGAAATTTATAATTGTGCTTGTCAGAAGTATTCGGCTGCTGCAGTTTAAGTTGTGCTCATCCTGCCTAACCACACCCTCAGGGGAGAAAAAAAAGATGGAACAATTTTTTGACAACCGATATTACATGTGAAAGATTAATTTAAACCATCAACTGTTACTATTTGTGTGTTCTAGCTACACAGTAGTGATACTGCTATTGGCTGACAATAATTCGTGTCCTATGCTCTGAATATCTGCTGCCATTGGCTGGCAAGTTCCTTTGACATGTGCTATGATTGACTGGCACAATGCTTCAGAAGCTACCATATTGTATTGGTGTTCATAATTTTGTAATATGAAAATACGCAGTAAACATGTTGCTGCACATCAAAGACCTTTTCATAATACATTCTTTTTACCTAGGTTGCTATATTGGTAACCTGTTACTGTACACCCAAGCAGCCAAGAGAAGTCATAGTAACTGTGCATCTGATTTCACTTATTTAAAACTGTAAGGAACTTGACGAGTTCATAGTTCAAAGTTTTTTTGCCTCGACTTGTTTTATCATACCCTTTGGATAGTATGGCATTTTCAGTTGGTCACGTAATCACATTGCTGTTGGACATTGTGAGTTAAACTGTTAAGAATACACATTGTTTCATGTATATCTTGCAGACTCTCTTGAGTAGAAGTAATTTTTGTCAGTATTCTTGAATAAAAGCAATTTCTGTCAGTATTCTCTGGAAGTTTTCTTGTTTTTTTTTTAACCATTTTATTAGTCAGATACAGAAATCTACATTCTTTCTTTAATTTTATGACAAAGACAAGTTAGTTACTTTGTTCCTTGGTTGACTTACACATTTAAACTCATAATGATGTGGAATGAATCATTTATCTATAGTTCTGGTGGAAGGAAGAAACTTTATAAATTCTTTGCATGGGTGAAAAGTCACAATTTTTCATGCACATTGATGTAGTTGGCTTCATATTGTAAACTTACATGATTAGAGACTGAATACTTCAGTAGAAATAGGTATTAAATTTCTACTATAACATTTTCTCACTTCAAATTCATTTTCTGTTTATGGTGCAGTGGATCAAAGGTGCCAGTTGGGAAAGGTGTGACAGAGAATGAGGCAGCTTATTCTAATCTACAGAAATTAATAATTGAATCACCTGTTCGAGTTACACGAACAAAAACACGTGCCTTTGCCCAGGCTGTTGCAGCTGCTGCTGCTACTACAAACAGCAGAGAAAATGGCCAGGTAAGTCAGTGTTATTAGTAAGAATGATGACACCTGTGATTAGATTTTCATAATTTACCTTGAGAATAATGGTACTTACGTAAATTAGTTTGTTTTTCTTGTGTAAATTGAAAGATTACTAAGTTGTGGATGTTAATCTGGCGTTAACTGATGATAGTAAGATGAGTAGCTGACAAACAGGCTTGAGTGACAAAGATAACTCACCTCACAGTTTAGGCACAAGCCTTCGTTAAAGGAAGACATTGATGTTTGTGAAAATTGCAACATCTAGAAAGAAGAGGTTGAATATATCTAAACATTGACTGTATAGAATAATACACCGGCAGTAAGTGAGTCACCGTATAAATAAGCTGCCTGTGACTTGGAAGGACAGTGTAATGGCTAGCATATTTAGTGAAGGGCTATTAAATTAAATGCAGTAATGTGAAAGTGACAATGTGCCTTATCAATGACAAATAGGACATTTGCCGGAGTATAAGATGACCATCTTTTTCTTCTTTTTTGAAGAATGACACTGAGAAATTTTCATTATATTCTGACTAATCAAAATTGCAAGCTGTTTTACTGATTTAAAGTGTCTGCTTAAAAACATAAACATTATACATGTTCAGAAGTTATACCATTTACCCATTGTATACATTTTGATACTGCAAGGAGAAATAAAATATATATATATATATTTTCATACTGTCTGTGCAAGTCTGTGATACCACTATTTTTAATTGACACCATTGGTATCATTATCTGGGATGCTAGATTTATCTAACCAATGAGAGGTGAGAAAGGAGAAAATTCACCTAACCAAAAAGAGGTGAAAAAGGAGACAGTGTGTTTCTAAATATAAACTGCAGTGAAATTTGTAATCTCTGTTGCTGTAGGTACTTAGTGGTTTCTTCAGAATGTACCACAATTTCTAAGATGGAGGATATGGTGGGTCTTAATGGCACAGCTTAAATTGCTATGAAAGCCATGGGCATAAATAATATTTACAATTTTGGTTGTTACAAATATTTGGCTGTTTCTTCCAAACATGTTGTGATTACAAGTTTGTGGGACCTTAGAACATAGCTGTTTCTTCTGAATACATAATGGATTTCGTATCTATATTGATTTGAATATTTATTTCTCTCTTGATTTTGAATGTGTCGTCTGCTTGCTGCTCTCTCATTGCTGCACGAAACATATGTCACTAGCTAGACTTCAACCGAGCCCTGCAGAAATGTATAGTATTGTTGATGAGATGTCCAATTTTAAAGTCAGTACAATTCTGACTACAAGTAGATTCATGCAAACTGCAGTTCAAACTTCGCAGATTTTCATAAAAAGCCAGGATACACAATAAGCATGACAAAATCTGCTGCTTACTCACCACTCCCCTTCTCACATTCATCGTATTTCTCAACCAGACTGATGTCACTGTTCCTCCTGCAGTCCTTCTGAATTCTTCAAAATAAATCTGCATGTGACCTCAACTGCCAAAGCTTCATCTGTATATGTAAGACAACCTTGTATTAATCTACTACACAAAGTACAATGGTAATCTCAGCAGCAATAGTTTAATGTGTGAATGTAAGATGACCCTGTATTTTACAAAGTACAAATTTGGGAAAACCCCTTACCTTTTACTGTATTTACCCAATAGTGGTGTGAAGTTTTTCCAAAATGAGATATTTGAAAAATACAGGGTCATCCTATATTCACAGATTAAATTACTGTTGTAGAAGTCGGCATTTTTGTGTTGTGTAATATGTTGTTATAGATGTCATCTTACATTAACGTAGGAAGCTTTAGCAACTGAGGTCATGTGAAGATTTATTTTCAGGAAATCAGTAAGGTTGTATAGCGTCAAAAAATTGCCGATATTTGCATTCGTACTCCTGTCCCTGATGCGTTCAGAGCCAATGTCTAATTTAACTATGATTTGATTGTTTTAATGGACTATTGTTTAATTGTTCCTTTCACAAGGATCTGGTGGTTTAAAAAAATTAAAAATAAAGCTTAGTTTGAGATGGACGAGATGCACCAGGGTCAACTGTTGTTTGTCTGCTGCATTAAACATAGGCTGGCCACCCTTGTGCCTGCCGTGCGCATGACAAAAATACAGACCTAGACTAACTCCATAATGCCATGTGAAGGTGGTTGGAATCTCTTCTAATCTCCTTGCATTGCTTAGACTGTTCTTTTTTTTAGCAATAAGTTATTGTAACTGTTTTCTAAATTGATTGAAGAAAGTTGTCACAAAAGTAATACTATTTGTTAATTAGTTCTGTTGAGCAAAACATAACATCAATTTTACCAAAGTATATTATGCATCAGTGAAAGAAAAAACTTGACTATTTGTGTAGCATTTGTGAAAAAGAGATCACAACTAAATCTTTTTCCGAGTTTGCTGCCTTTCCATTTGTGGTCAGAATTAAATTGACTTTAAGTTGGGAGAAATATTCAACAATAGTAGACATTTGTGCAGGTGACACTAAAATTGTAGACAGGGAAAAGCAGCATACTCACATCTTTTGTGCAGCAATGTTGTTAATGCTCACCTTGAAGGTATGATGTAAACAAAACGGGGCTTGTCAACTGCTGGTTCTGTGAAGCCAATGAGACGGAAGCAAGTGATGACCTGTTTGGAAGCAAGACAGCAATGAATATAATGTCACATTCTCACGTCAGTGTCCGTGTGAAATGCGCCATGTATTTTGAAAAAACAGTAATGTACTCAGGTCCCACAACAACCGCAACCTGAAGAAGCAGGATATATTTCGAAGGAACAGCTAGGTACTTGTGACAGCCAATATTATAAATCTCATTGCTGCTTGTATATAGAAAGATACTGCCTCTTTTCTCACCTCATTAGTTAGCTGAAATAAATGATGATGATGATGATGATGACTAAAAATAGTAATACGGTACAGGACTGCCTTTGTAAGCAAAGAAGGTAGTGAAACTAAAAATTAATGCAAACCATTTGTATTTATTTTATTTCTCTTTGTGTCATTAAAATGTAGACTATCCAAAAATGGGATAACCTTAGAATAAGTATAATGGTAATCTTTTTCTGGAGATACTATATACCAAGGCAACAGTTTGTAATTTTGATTAGGTAGAATACGTTAAAAATTTTTTTTCTCAAAGAGACTCTTTAAAAAAAGGTGTGCTGTCTTTTATTCAGGGGAATTTTACCCTCTGGTCACTACAGTTATTGGTAAAATATCGCTGTGCAGTATCAGCATGGGAAGTTAGTGAGAACTGTGCAGGATTGTCAGGACCAGGAAAAGGGTGTCGTGTTACATCATTTGGCTTCTATATAGAATACTGTTAAGCAATGAAAGATGTGTGCAAGTAGTGGATAGAAAGTGGTTTTATGTATTCACAAGCAGGTACTCAAGCATGCAATGTGTGTCGCCATCGTCTTGTCTATATATCTGTAACAGACCATGAATCTTCTTCCATAATGCAGTGCACATAAATACTGTCACCAGCACAGTGAGTAAAAAAAAAAAGATATTACTGTGGTGATCACAGTTTTGTGGCCTGTGTTGTTGAATGACATATGGAGCATATCTCAGGTGTGATGGTCACTGAAGGCATGTGAAAGTAGTAAGCAAAGAAGGTAGTGAAAAGTATTGGAAAGTAGTCTTAATGGTGACCATTACATTTGGATGCAGCCTCACAGTGCCAAATTCATATTCTTGAGGAAAAAATCTTGTTTCACAAAGAGCCTAGCATTCACCGCATCTTGGTCTATCGGTTATTCATATGATTTTCAACGCATCTCTGTTGGTCTTTAAACATTTTTGAACACATTCTGAATTGATTTCTGAATGAATCTAAGTTGATTTTTGAATGCGTGCTTAGTGTACTTGATGTCTCTGCCAGGGGAATCCTTGTCACATCATAGTAATCACAAAGGGGGATGGGGCTATACAACCTGAGCGGAGTCAAACTGAACAGATGAATGCCAGTAACTGTTTGTCTATGTGGTTGACTGAGTTTGCGAATGATCAGCATTGTTATAATTACTAGTGAAATCCATAGGTTCAGACTACCAGAGTGGAAATAAATGACTAACAACAATAACAGGTAAGAAAGTTGTACAGTTCTTGGCTATTCAGGGAGTAGCATGGAAAATGCGTTGTACGAAACTGTAATAACGCCTAACTGGAGAATAATTGCAGGATAACCAAACTGGTGATTCTGGCAGGGTTGGTGGTGTTAACCGGAGAATCAATTTTGACAATGGCAGGAATAGTTACAGAATTAGTGATGACAAGATTGTTTGTTAGAACAAGGAAGGGGAAGAAACGGGGACATCACACAAATTTTGGAAGAATTCAAAATTTATACAAAAATTTCGTCCTACTGCTTTTGGATCTCATGCTTGAGAAACTGGAGTGTATGAGTGAAATGTGGAACTTTTCCTAACATAAAGCTTTTGGCTTGTAGCAGGCCAAATAGGCATTTCATATTGGTACTTCGTGATTTGTATTCTGGTGTGTTATAAAAATGACCATGGCTGCCTCATTTATTTGGTGTGTTACAGTTTCTGCAATATTAGTAATGCCTATTTTGTTTTATCTAGCAGACAGTGACAAAGTAGACGTAATCAGATCGAGAAACCACACCAGGCTTGGGTACTCTTTGTATTAACAGCTTTTTCAGTAGTATACAACAACATTTAGATTTTTCGTGTAGCTAAACGTTTGACGAACTTTGTTCAGGTTATAGATTCTTTTGCATAAGGGAAAGCACGCCATGTAAAGCTGTAGCAAGATTAGAGAGAACAAAAATCCTAGGACCTAAGGGTTGAAGAAATGTGTACTGCCTTGCATGTCTCTTGTCTTTACTGGGTTTATGTATTCTATATTTAATTTTATGTTACACAAATCAGCAAGGTATTGGCTAAGAGGCAATAAAGAGTACACATTTCGTAAAGAGTTCTTGATGTCACAGTTACAAATAATCCTACCCTGTATTAATTGTGAGTCTTTCCTTAAGAGGGGCAGCATGTCAAACAGGCTGATTGGGAGCAGGAGAGGCATCACAGGTCATTTTAATTTCCACTGTTCTGAATGTAGTTTGATGGCATCCATTACAAAATTCACACAAAATGTAAAGTGCGAAAAACAGTGCCTTGCGGTAGAACAACACTGTGTGAAGAGGTGTGGCACTGCACTTTTGCACACTAAAGACCAAATGACATGTCTTATATTTCCTTGAACATATATTGCTGTACATATCAGACAAGTCAGAAAGATGTGTGCTATATTTGACATATATTTGGAATCGTCGATTTTTGCAAATATTTGATGTCCTATTTCAAATGCTCGAGGGAGTGGGGGCGCCACTATCTGGTATTGGCCTGGTTTGTAAATATCGAAGATCCTGGACTTCGCAAAGAGCAGTCTGAGTTATAATGGGGAGGTTGGTAGTGTCTACGTGACCCGTGTTTACAATTAGTGATTTTGCTGTTTCCTCTTCGTTTACTACACTCATGTCAAATGAAAACAAAATGGATTTCTGCAGCTGGGAGACATAAAGTGAATTAAAATACTTTAACATAATTACAGAAGGCTAAAATATGTTATTAGTTTCAGATTTTATTTCATTTCCACTTTCTGACAGTCAAGCGTTAATCGCCTTGCAGAACAATGAAGCTATTTTTGGAACACGTATTATGTTAGAGTATAATGACTTTTCTGGAGACTAGAAATCTACTCTCTGTAGGAATCAGCATGGGTTTCGAAAAAGGCGCTCGTGTGAAACCCAGCTCGTGCTATTCGTCCACGAGACTCAGAGGGCCATAGACGCGAGTTCACAGGTAGATGCTGTGTTTCATGACTTCCGCAAGGCGTTCTATACAGTTCCCCACAGTCATTTAATGAAGAAAGTAAGAGCATATGGGCTATCAGTCCAGTTGTGTGATTGGATTGAAGAGTTCCTAGATAACAGAATGCAGCATGTCATTCTCAGTGGAAAGAAGTCTTCCGAAGTAAGAGTGATTTCAGGTGTGCCGCAGGGGAGTTCCGTAGGCCTGTTGCTATTCACAATATACATAAATGACCTTGTGGATGACATCGGAAGTTCACTGATGCTTTTTGGAGATGATGCTGTGGTAAATCGAGAGGTTGTAACATTGGAAAATTGTACTGAAATGCTGGAGGATCTGCAGCGAATTGACGCATGGTGCAGGGAATGGCAATTGAATCTCAATGTAGACAAGTGTAATGTGGTGCGAATATATAGAAAGATAGATCCCTTATCATTTAGCTACAAAATAGCAGGTCAGCAACTGGAAGCAGTTAATTCCATAAATTATCTGGGAGTACGCATTAGGAGTGATTTAAAATGGAATGATCATATAAAGTTCATCGTCGGTAAAGCAGATGCCAGACTGAGATTAATTGGAAGAATCCTAAGGAAATGCAATCCGAAAACAAAGGAAGTAGGTTACAGTACACTTGTTCGCCTACTGCTTGAATACTGCTCAGCATTGTGGGATCCGTACCAGATAGGGTTGATAGAAGAGATAGAGAAGATCCAACGGAGAGCAGCGCGCTTCATTACAGGATCATTTAGTAATCACGAATGCGTTACGGAGATGATAGATAAACTCCAGTGGAAAACTCTACAGGAGAGACGCCCAGTAGCTCGGTACTGGCTTTTGTTGAAGTTTCGGGAACATACCTTCACTGAGGAGTCAAGCAGTATATTGCTGCCTCCTACACATATCTCGCGAAGAGACCATGAGGGTAAAATCAGAGAGATTAGAGCCCACACAGAAGCATACCGACAGTCCTTCTTTCCACGAACAATACGAGACTGGAATAGAAGGGAGAACCGATAGAGTTACTCAAGGTACCCTCCGCCACACACCGTCAGGTGGCTTGCGGCGTATGGATGTAGATGTAGATATTTTTGTCGTTTTGCTAAAGAAATTTAGCTTTTATTAATCTTTTCCACTGAGGCAGTCATTTTATTTGGAACGAAGTTTTTAATTCCACAGTTTTGGCTAGTTTCAACTGTTCGCTGCATTTCAAGAGCATGTTTTCATATTCTAGTATGTATGGCATTATGGCATAATAAAGAACCAAACAAGAGATAATACAGTACTGGTACTCAAAGAGAATTTGCATCCAGAAAACCACACAGAAAAGCTTAATATCTGGTCGAGGCCTACTTCATTTGGAATCTGGACATAACAAGTGTGCATTTTCGTACAGTTCCCGAAATTCCTATTCCCTTGGAGTATCCTCGGATGTCTTAGTTCTTTTATGACATAATGTAATATCTTCCAATGTTTTACACGTACGAACAAACGGGGTTCCTACATCATCGTAGCTGCGCAAGTGCGGTGATGCCTGTTATGTGACGCTCTATGGCAACTGCTGAAACGAAGCTATTAATAACAGGTCGCTGGAAAATATTGGGAATGGCGGTTTGAAAAGTGTTACTTACAAAGTATACTTCCTTTTATGCAAAATGAACTATGTGCGATGAATTTCTTAATCTCAGAGCTTCTGACTCTCATTTAAAAAACAACGCTTTGATGCCGAGGCATTTAGAATAATTTCGAGCACAGAAAATTGGACATTTATGTCAATATTAAAAATTTTACTGCCAAATTTGTGTGATCTGGAGCAAAAAAGGACAACAGTATATTTGAAATCTTAGCTTCTCTTGCAGTATATTAATCTTAGAGCCAAAAATTATATGTAAAGCTGTGCTTTTCTTGTAGCAACACTATGTATATTAAATTAAACCATTAACTTTCACTGTTTTTGTGTTCGCACTACTTAACAGAGATGTTGCTATTGGCTGATTACATCACGTGTCCTACGCTCTGAATATCCGCTGTCATTGTCTGGTGAGATCACGTGACATGTGTTATGACTGGCTTACAAAAGCCCATTGCAATCTCGATTTTGATGCTTCGGAAAGTAACATGCGGTATTTGGTGGAATTCGAATTTATTCTTTCGCAGTATGGAAATATGCTGTGTACATGTTGGTCCACATCAACGATTTTTCCGAATCGCCCCCTCCCCCCTCAAAAACCCCTTGTTTACTAAAGTGCCGGGAAGTTCTACGCTGGTGTATAAATTGGTAACCATTCAAAGGGTTGATAAGTTTTACAGTTCCGAGGGAAAGTATGTCGTCACTTAACTCATCCGGGATAAAGTGAATTTTTAAGTGGGAAATCGGAGAAAAATCAGTTTTTTTTTTTTTTCCCTTCTTGTCTGCCTGTGCACCCTGCTATTGCAACGAACTGGCTACACACTATGGTGAATTCAATCAGAGATGCCATACATTTCTGTTATTCTGATAATTTAAATATTGAGAAGTACCTGTGCTCTGTAGTACAAAGGTTATGTCTGTTATATGTATCCTTACCGTTGCAGTGTTCACAAGTGTCACTGTATTTCGGTGTTGATGAGAATAATTTAGTGGGTAATTGAAAGTATTTGAAGAATGAGAGATTTAAAAGTATTAATTTTTTGTTTTATGCCATCAGTGCATGATTTGGAACTGTTTGAATATCAGCGGAGCTTCGTAGGTCTGTGCAATATGTATTAGATACCCAAGCTCATTTCGCATAGTCAGTTGAGGTTTTCCAACCTATCATTTCTAAAAAATAATTAGTTGTTAATACCTAGACTTTTTCTGTGTCAACAGAAGTTATCAGTTTTTGAAAACCTAATGTAATTTGATAGATAAATGTACTTACCATGTGGCAACAGGAGAACACACATGTAAAAGATATTATGCATTCAAGCTTTCAGAGCCAGTGACTTCCCCTTCCTGCAGAAGGATTGAAGGAAAAGGAAGAGGGGTGAAGGAAAATAACTGGTGAGTTTCAGGAAAACAGGTAGATTTCGGAAAAGTCACCCAGACCCCCAGCTCGGGGAAGACTTACCAGACAGGATGAAAAGGAAACACTGATTGTTGGGACTGCACTGGACAAGATTTGGAAAACTGGGAGCTGAAATTTGGAAGACAGAGTAATATGCAAGACAGAGATTACTGCTAAGAGATCTTGCATGTGTTAATAAGAGTGAAAAACTAAGTGCATTCAATGTGATAAAGGTGGAAGGAGGACAGCAAAAATAGACAGGTCAGAAAATGAAAAGGGAGTGAAGAAAGGAATAGCTCTAAGACCAAAGAAATTAACGTAAATTAAGGCCAGGTGGGTGGTGAGATCCAAGCACATCTTGTAACAACAGCCCCCACCCCTGGAGTTCTGAGAAACTGGGGTCACGGGAAGACTCCAAATGGCACGGGTGTTGTAAGAGGCACCATGGTTACAACAGTCATGTTGCAGTGCTTGCTCTGCAACAGGATATTGTGTGTTGCCAGTATACACCCTCTGCTTACATCCATTTGTCCTAACTCATAACTTGGTGGCAGTCATACTGATCTAAAAGGCCGGACAGTGTTTACATAGTAGATGGTATATGACATGTCATTTCAGAGGTGGTTCTTGCTGTGATAGTGTATGTTTTACCAGTAACAGGGATGGTATATGTATTGGTAGAAGGATGCATAGGACAAATCTTGCAGTGGGGACAGTCACAAGAGGTAGGAGCCATAGGGTAGGAAGATTATTGAAGGAGGAGCATAGGAAGTCATGGCCTTGTCAAAGTAGCTGATAATCAGAGCCTTCATGTCCTTGCTTCTCGCCTCCCACCTGTCCATAATTTAGTTTAATTTCCTTGGTCTCAACATTTTGTTGTAGTAACTATTCCTTCACTCTGCTTTAGTTTTCTACATTTTTCATTTTCTGACCTGACTATTTTTCACCATCACTCTGTCACCTAAATCACATGCAACGTATTTGGCTTTTCACTCTTATTAAATCGTGCACAATGTTTTAGCAGTAATCTGTCTTGCATATTACCCTGTCTTCCACCTTTAAGCTGTCACGTGTTCAAATCTCACCCAGAGCAGTCCCCAACAATCTGTTTTTCCTTCTTATCCTGTCCGGTAAGTCTTTCCTGATCCGGGTTCTCGGCGACTTTTTCGAACTCATTTTCTTCACCTCTTCTCATTCCCCTTCAACACTTCTGCCAGGAGGAGGAGCCACTGGCTCTGAAAGCTTGCATATGTATTACCTTCTATTTCTGTGTTCTCCTGCCACTTTTTGGTGAGTAGATTTTTTATGTATCCAACTACATTACTTGACTTTTTTCTGTACTGCATTTGTTTATGCATATAAAATTTACAGAAGTCTTAACGTATTCTTTTACTCTGCTCATCCATTATGAATGGTGGATACACATACAGTTTGCAGTTCGCCCTATGTATGAGCAAGAAACAAACACTGATTATTTTTTTAAAAGGTAAAAATAAAGATAGCTTTGAAGTTGAAACGTATCACTGAGCTTGTGTAAGTAGATTTTGTTCTCTTCATTGTGGAAAAAAGTAGTTCATGCATGTATGTAGATCCGAACATCAACATAATCTGCGATTTTATTCGTAGCTGTTATTTTCTCAGCAACTGTGGTGTATATTTCGGAATAAAATTCAGTCCTTAGTTGCACAACTATGGAAGTTATTTCGCTTTACCAGTTTCAACAGACTAATGTGTTACCTTCTGAAAAGTAATACTGCTTTAGCAGATGTCAGTATTTTTATCAGACAAGCATAACATACGTTCCTCACTGCTAAAACAACTTTATTATATACGTATATGTGATTCAGCTTAAGTAATAAGGTAGGGGCTCAACGCGAAGAACATTCTCTAATCTCTTATGAATAAAACTGGAGAAGCTCTTCATGGCTGGAGAATGTTCTCCATTTTTTGAAGCGATTTATTTATTTATTTATTTATTTATTATTTTTTTTAAAGTAAAAATGACAGAATTTATGTTACTTTGAAGGCAAAAAGGGATGTATGCAGCCCGAAAAGATACTAAAGAGACAAACTCTAGAAGTTTATACAGATTTAACAATATAAACATTACTTGGCTGTCGAACACTCTTTCTGAAAATCGTGAAAGAAGACGTATTAAGCTAAGCAAAAATGAAACTATTTTTGTGCTATTTAGCAGACCCAGGTATTCAAGCTAGTGTAGGAGAAGATTTAAGTACAAAACCAGACAACTGCGTCACTGTCATTTTCAGATGTCCATCTTGTTTTGTTACAGCATAAATCTTACTTTTTTCCCTTAGAAATAAGTAGGCAGATCAATAAAATTAAAAACTGGTTTATTTGCAAACCTAGTGATTTGCTTTTCGGAACAAAATTGCACAGGCAACCTTATAAGTACTCAATGCATAAGCGGACCAGTATGCGTCTGATTTAACCAAAATCATCCCTTGCTGGAAAACTGACAGAATTCCAGTTTTGAGTAGATGAAACTGTGGTGTACTCTTAAGATTTTGTTCACATAATGTTTTCACCTAATTTCAGTAACAAAAGTTTTCTGGATATTGAATGTTTCATGACATAGTCGGTGAATGCAGTTTGCAAACTGGCCATAATCGTCTTAATAATTTGTTGCCACATGTAAAACTAAAATTGAAACGAGGTGCAACTCTTCTAGAACACATTGATTAAGTTCTATATTTCTACACTGAATAGTGTGCATGTTTGAGCAAGGTGAATGAAATCGTAAGATTACACACATTTTCTATCCCAGGCGCAGCAGACGAAACACCTTGAGAACCTCAACATTGTCAAGGCACTGGTGCACACATGAGTGAATCTCTGCCCCTCTTTTAATGTCTGTTATCAGAACCAAGTCCACTAGCTCTTTTATGAATATGAGACTGCTGTCTGCTCCATGAAAGTAAATTGTCAACTTAACAATATCAGAAATGTCTGTACACTCACCCAGCAACAAAGAAAATGCAGTCAAGTATTTTGGAAGAACCATAACCTTATCTGTATCATTATTGGTAATTTCTTGTTTCCTGTGCTGAGTAGTTGAAAGAGAGTGACTAACCACAAGAAACTTTTAAAGTGTATCTGGAGCTGTACGCTCAGCTGCAGATGCTAAACGTGTTTGTAAACTTTCCTTCAGTGAAATTACACAGTGATTTGGTAATGTGAAAAACATATAGTAATTTAATCGAATTGCAGATACGTTCTTTGAATGTTATTCCTGAAAACAAAAATATATTTTCATAGGCAAAATAGTGAGAGTAATTATTAAGACGTGTATTTCTCTGCTCCCACAGTGATGAATACTTATTCAGTCACATACGTTAACAATGCTTGCTTCTATTTTTGCAACTCTGCTTCCTGCTATTGGCCTGCGAAGTGCCCATAATCCTCTGCATGGAAGTTATAATAATGTTGTTGTAAATCAAGTTTTTGATGTGTTCAGAGCTTTGTTGAACACTAAGCATCCTGCACTGATGTGTTGTGAATTGATGTCAGTGTGTCAGATGTTCAGTTTGATGTTCCTGGCCTGACCAATGGAAATATCTGTGGGACTTCCACTGAGCAGAAGACTGCTTATGCACCCATATGACCCAGAAAATTCATTTTATTGGCCATCGAAGAATGACGTGTTGGCTTCCAGAACAGCACATTATTGCAGTTATAACAGCATCATCAGGCAACACTATCTGGATGGCAATATAGTTTCCCTCATGACATTCAGCAGCAAATTAATGAAACTTACAAAAAAAATAAAGTAGCTTGAGGTAAACAGAAGATTAGGGTCCTAAAAGATACCTCTTGTAGCTCTGACTTGGCTCTCAAAGAAATGTATCATTAGTCTTGGGAACCTGTGGTAACAAAACCACCGTTGGCTGCTGTTGCACAGCTATCAAACATGGGCCTTATGGCAATGGGGATGCTGGTTTTCTCACTTTAAAAGAATTAAAAAAAGCCACCATTAATTAAGCCACCGTGGACCCCAGCAGCACATTTACAGTTTCTCACCAGTACACTAACGTTGCACGTAAAGCTCAAACTAAGCTAACACAAAGTATACTATACCTTAAACTGGAATTAAACGAGCAAATCAGTAGCATTACACAATAAAAGAACATACTAATAATTCTCTATGATAGGAATCCGTTTCAAAAAATGCAAGGAAGACTGCTGCGAAGTTTAACAAAATTTACACAACATGATAATACTGTAAAACTGGCAGTTCATATGATATGCGGTGCAACTGTTATACAGCAACAGCAATTTTACTGCCATGATGTCCATTGTCTTTTGAAGTTTATAACCAGTTTGATTGAGTAGTAGTAGTAGTAGTAGTAGTAGTCGTTGTTGTCATCTTCAGTCCAGAGACTAGTTTGCTGCAGCTCTCCATCCTACTCTATCGTGTGCCAGTCTCTTCATCTCCGAATACCTACTGCAACCTTCTGAATCTGCCTACTGTATTCATCTCTTGGTCCCCCTGTACGATTTTTATTATCCACACTTCCCTCCAATAGTAAATTGGCATTCCTTTGACGCCACAGAACGTGTCCTACCAACCAATCCCTTCTTCTAGTCAAGTTGTCACAAATTCCTCTTCTCCCCAGTTCTATTCAGTACCACCTCATTAGTTACATGATATACCCATCTAATCTTCAGCATTCTTCCTTCACACCACTCTTTTCTTGTCTAAACTATTTATTGTTGATGTTTCACTTCCATACATGGTTACACTCCATGCAAATACTTCCAGAAAGGATTTCCTGACACTTAAATCTATACTTGATGTTAACAAATTTCTCTTCTTCAGAAATTTCAGCAGAAATACGTCATGGAGTTGTAACAAAAAAGGCCCCTTTCTTCTTCTTCTTCTTCTTCTTCTTCTTCTTCTTCTTCTTCTTCTTCTTACTCCATTTCACTTCTTAGTCATCAAGACTTTTGATATTACCTTCTGGAAAGAGGACTCAGTAATTGTGGGACGTCATAAAAGATGTCAGGTTTGAGTGTCAGTGGAATACGGTTATGCTTTCAGTGCACATTTTGACTTTTTTTTTACAAAAATTGTCAGTTATGCCCTAATTGTGTATACCATAGGAGACTGAAATTGTAGGTTCTAAAACCTTGTATTGTTAAGTTATTGAGCGCAAAGTTTTAAATTTATTCCACATTTACTTTTGAAAATATAAAAAACTGAACTTCAATTTTTTTTCCCCCAAGCAACAGTTTTTTTCGGTAGTCTTAGCTGCAATTTATTCACGTAAAATTGCTCAAGAGATCTTTATCATTGTTATTAGTTCTGTTGTACAATGTGGCCAAGTTCTGCCTCTTTCAAGAAAATGTTGCCGAAGATATTATGTCTCAGAGTCCCTGAAAACTTGGGGGTCCACTGTTGAAAACTGTGCTAAGGGCCAAAATAAAGGAGGACTATATCTGTGCAAGTATAGAGTTGGTGGTAATGAAACTTTACCATTTATTATTGTTTATTATTTTATCAAAATTTATGTTGCTCGAGTGGGAAACTCTAGACCAGTTAGCATCGAATGACCCAATTACAAACTATTGTACCCCAACTCCCACCCCCCCAAATTTTCCATAACCCCCGGAAGATAATTTACTCAGCCAAAATGGCTGTTGTAAAGTGAACAGGTTATATTTATTGATTTGGAGAATACTATGCAAATCAGTATTTAATCACTAAGAAAGTTATTTACTTCTTGACTTTTGTGCTTTGTCTTATTTGTGAAAATGCTTGTATTGGTTGATACATGCTGCATAACATGATTCAATGTAATGTATACATTACTTATACAATCATCAATGTGTTTGATCCACACTAATAATATTAAATGTGAAAGTAACTGTTAAATTTTCATGACTAAACTGGCGAACAGATTTTGCCGAAATTTGTTTAGCAGTATCGTGAACCCTGAGGAAGAACATAGGCTACTTTTGAGAGTAGGGGTATAAATCTATCCCAAAGAGGGTGAAGTAGGGAGTATTCATTTTCTTGAAAGTTATTTGTGATTTATGTTGAGGCTCTTGAATCTTTTGTGTATGAACTGAAACAATCATATAATGAAATTATACCTTTGAGACCATTCGTTTGCTGCTTCTATTAGTATTGACTTGGTTATAAGAACTGTAACATGGAAGTAACTTAGCAGCATAGAGTCCAAGGAGAATACAGTAGCCAGTGCTCAGTGAGCAATCTATTCCAAAGCAGTGGTTGACTTCATTTATTCAGAAGGGGAGGCCAATACCGTTTGCCTTCTTTTGGCAGGTTGACATTGTAGTGTGATGATGGAATTGAGACAAATGCCCTGCATTCTGTCTCAAATGATTTTATGGAAACTATTTGGGAAAAAAAATAGTTAAACTGTGCAGGGCAGCTTCATGATGTTATACCCATCATTTCGTTAATGGTCATAGTTATTGCGATAATTCAGTTAAGGGACTGCATGAAATTCAAAAAAGTCTGCAGTAAAATGAGGGGCCTGATGATTTTGTGTGTGGTGCATATTATATAATATGCTGCTGCGTATGAAATTTAGCTAATATATTAAATTTTTCTTTAGACTTGGATGAAGATCTCTGTCACCAGTTTTGAGAAAATTGATCTTATGTACCATACTCACTTGTGATTGCGTATATTATTGATAAAACCAGAATGAAATATCCTTAACATTACTCATATTTCATAAACAGTTTGAGATATTGAAAAGAAATTTAGTCAAATTATATTAAGCAAAGAGTAGAGCATTTTGCTGTATGGTTATTATGGAAAACTTCATTATCTACTGTGTTACTCCGTTAAATAGATACTTCTACGATGAAGGAATGTAATTTTTAAGAGCTATATATAGCTATTGAAACGAGAAATGCTGCAAGTTTTGGAACAACGTAAGTGAAGACTTCACACATTTATTTTTGTACTGAGGCTGGGCATTTTGTTAAAATGTCAACCTTACTTGTCCTCAGATGTGCACTTTATAAATTTAAATAAACCACTGTTTCAGAGTTCTCTCGCTGTTGTGTCTGCACAACATGTTAGTGAGGTGACATTGTGTAAACTGTGCTGTGTTTTATCAAAAGAAACAGATTTTAATACGGCAGTGAGAGAATTGTAGGTTTTAATTAATTTGCCACTCATGATGCTTCTCTGAAAGTTACGTATGGTTAATAAATTGGTGCTTTTGTTACACTTTCAGTGGGATTCTTTTTAGATACTAAGGAAATCAGAAATGACAATAGATCTTTTGGATGGTCGCCATGCAAGTGCAGGTGGGGAGTGTTTCCATATAATATTTACAAAAGATGTGAGCCTAGGATTCAGTTTAGAATGACACTTCCCCTCCAGCACTTGGCATTTCCCCCACAGCATGTTGACAACCTACCTGCAACCACCATCACTATTGCTCTCCCCATTCCTGCCCTTCCAAGTGCACATCCACTAGCCATGTTATTCTGCACACGCTCTGCTTACTTCCATTTTACCATTTTGCACCTGCCGGATACAGATTTGTGTTTCTGACATTACCTATGGTCTGCCCACCATTTCATGATTTGTAAAACAAATTTTAGTACACGTGTTGCAAGACTCATTCCAAGTAACAGCATATGTAGTATGTTGAAAATGAGTTGTGTGAAATTAGGTCATAACTATACTTACATATATTTCAAAGAACACACACACACACACACACACACACACACACACACACACACACACCTGTGCTGGCTGGACACACAGTGCTGGGATTGTATTTTGGCAGTAGGGTGGGGCGGGTAGAGGGAAAGAAGCAGAAGAGGGTTTGGATGTGGGCAAGTAGTGGCTTGGAGAAGGGAGAGCAGGTTTGTTGGCTAGGAATGTGAGAGGGAGGGGTGCCAGGTGCATGGGCACCAGAGACGATGGGGAGTCGCACTCGAAGGAAAAGGTCATTTCATTCCAAGTGGTTTAAAGGTTCCCACATGACCATCACGGATTTTGATGAAATTTTGAATGAACAAGTGCACACATGCCCAATGAACACTGATAAAGTTTCACAATCATTAATTTAATACTTCCAGAGTCGTAGTTCATTTTGTTCGACCCCATAGTGCAGTTATCAATAGTGCACCCACGAGTTTTGAGCAACTTTGAAAGATAATGTCTCCGGTAATATTTTCTTGAAAGAAACAAAACTAGGTCATCTTGTACAACTTTTTGCTCTCTCTTTTAAAAAAATAATAATAAAAAAATTTCTTCGGTGATTTGCATAATGATAATTTGAAGCAAAAATGCTGAAGTTTTGTATATTATATCTGCGAAAGTAAGAGTGCGATAAACCTGAAACATTGCTATGAAAGACTTGTCAGTATAGTGTCTTAAGATATAAAATTTCATTCTCCTACTGCTTTCCAGTAGTTGACAAATAGAAGGCAAATTTGACAGTCTTTATAAAATACCAAAAATGCGTTTTTGGCCCAGCTTTACTAAGTGTCTTCTGCAAACTATTTTAAACCATATTCTTTAGAAAGACCATATTCTAAACCACCTAAAAACTGTATTTGGTTTCGAAGCGTGCGCACATAAGGCCCCCCCTCAAAAAAATTAGATGATGACAAGTTGGAGTAGCATTGAAAAGTTCCCCATATTTCACTGATAATCGAATTCAATCTGACATTTTTTATTATGTTTTACAATTGTTTAGTTTTCTCTGGGGAAGAATATATGAAGTCTTGATGACTAGGAAGTGGAATGAATTACAAAATTAGTAGGAAGTGAGATAAACTATGAATAACTCGAAAAACTTTTACAAAAGCTATGTTTTTTCGCTACTCATCATGACTTATTTCAGCCTGTTTTTCTGCTACAACCACAGGATCAAACTGTTTCTAAACTTTGCAGTTTAACCCTGTATTATCAGACAGTGGAGGTTATGGTAGGGTAGTAAAGTTGTGTAACAGCTGCAGCACACATCATATAAGTAACCTATAGGTTTCAAACCACTGTTATATTGCGAAAATTTTGGTAAAGTTCACAGCAGTCTTCCTGATGTTTCTTGGAATGAATTCATGTTGCAGAGAATTATTAGTATTTATTTTTGTTGCCTAATGCTATTCATGTACTAATTTAATGCTGGTGTGAGGTATAGTGTGCCTCATGTTAGCATAGCCTGCAGTTAATGTGAAACATTAGTATACACCTGGAAAATTGTATAAATGTACTGGTGTTGTCCATGTAGGCTTAACCACATCTGGTTTCTTTTATAGTTTGAAAACCAGTATCCTCATCATCTTAGGGGCCATGCCCGATAACTGTGCAACAGCAACCACGGGTGAGTTTCTTTACCACATGTTCCCAAACCTGATAAGGATTTCTTTGCACAAGATCCCAAGCCGATGATACATTTCTACATGTGTCAGATGCCAAATTTAAAAGGGTTTTCTCTTAGGCTCCTACTCTTATGTTTACTTTATGCTACTTGAATTTTTTAAAGGTTCCATTAATTTGCTGCAGAATATAATGAGGAATAGTATACTACCAGCCCGATGGCACCACTGATGGGAGTATTTGGGAAAAATTTTCATCTGACAAAAACCAAAAAATTACTCTTTTTCAAATGTGATTACCTCAGATTATTAGAGCCACAAAAAAGAGAATACTATTTATTATTGGATTCCTTATTTCATTTCATGTTTTATCAAAAGAATTTTGTAGAGCTGAATGCTGTATAGACATCTAAAAGGAAGAGGAAGGAAAAGACTACTTGTTTGTAGTGTCTCGGAATCAGCTTATTTCAGTCATCTGAATTTTTGATATTACCTTCAACTGTGAGTACTAAACAACTGTAGAGACATATTTAATAAGTATCAGCTGAATATGAACCCATGTTTCACTGCAATTCCCCCATGCCATTCCTTTTTAGGGCCTTATATGCTCGCATTGCAAAACCAAATATAGTTTTTTAGGTGATTTAGAACATGGTCTTTCTAAACAAAACTGTTTAAAAGGATTGGCAGAAGACTTTTTCATGAAAGTGGGCCAAAATAGCCATTTTTAGAAAAATCGTCAACTTTGCTCATGATTTGTGAACTTTTGGAAAGCGATAGGGGAATGAAATTTTCTTTTCTGAGACCTTGTATTGGTATGTTGTTATGGGCAATGTTTCAGGTTTAACCCACAGTTAATTTCGGAAATATAAAAAGCTAGACTTCATATCTTTTTAAAGTGAGTATTCCCCCTGTACCACACTCCCATTCAGTTATCATCAGCTTCCCACCCATCTCTCCGTCTCTTTCCTTGCTGTTACTTAATAAGGGTAAGTTCCTTTTCCCATTCCATGTCCTGTAACATTTACACAGAGTGATAGAGATGTGAAAGTGTCACTGCATAAGGAACCAATACATCAATGATACGGAGAGCGGTTTGTGGTGAAGTAATTGAAATGAAGAATGTTGACAACAGTCAATTTATCTTGCTGTGATACTGATTGGGTCGCCACAGCGTGAAGTTTAATTTTGCCAGAAACGAATAGTGACTACTCTTCCACAGTGCTTGAAATTAGTTTTCTCATGTGACATACTAATTGTTCAGAATACTGTGAACTCAAATGATAAACATTTCATAACAGTCATATTATAAGATACTTTGGCTTCAGAAAGAGTAATTTCTTCTGTGTGACAATTCCTTTCAGAGTTTTTAATGTTGTATTTTTTTATGCTATAGGAGCCTGTCACAAAGCTATTCCTACCAGAAAATGTTTCCAGCATTAAATATTCCAAGAAGAAAGTAAAAATCACCAACAAGAAAGAGGTACCACAATTACAATATCTAGTTTTAAAATTTGTTGTATGTTGCAAAGGCCAATGCAATTTAGGTATCAGATGAGATGTAACACTTTCACATTATATATGGATGGGCATAATTGTATTCACAGTACAGTCAGTAAGAACCCTGAATGAAACAACCTTTTCTGAACAGCAGAAACATTTTTCTGAGGGCTCGTAGGCGATGAAGACTCAAGTCTCGGCTGTGCACTCTGTCGTCGTCATCCACCCTCCCCCTCCTGCTCCAACCACATTAATGGAGCTGCATGCAGGTGGTGTTGCCAGACTGTGGCAGAGAGCAGGAGGTAGGGGGTGTAAAGACAGCACTCAGCAGAAGAAAGTTGTACATTAGGGCTTTGGTTGGTGGCAACAAGTCAACTTGCCAAAACATCACACCATCTGAATGAGGCCACCCGGCTGAATACATGAGCAGTTCAGAATCTCATGTGATAAGGAAATAAAAATCCCAAAACAGTGGATTTGTATATTTTGTTTTAAGAGTTGAACAGATATGAGCCAAGTGCAAGATTTATTTCACACTCTTAACACTGGAGCAGATGGACGATGGAGTGGTCTTTTTATATGTGCTTGACCACTATAAAAATGTTATTACTGGTAACAAGCTCATTGTTTTACTTATGAATGGGATGTGAAATCTCTTTAATATGTCTATGAAGCCTATCACGATGGAATCGTCGGGTAAAAGTTTTTGGTGAACTTGATACATTAGATTTGGATAAAGTCCCAAGCTTTCTCTGATCTCCTTCATCATTGTTGTCAGGGATTAAGTCTGACACCTCTTTCACTTTCAAAAACATCCGTCCTAAACACTGGAAGAACTGCGCTCGAACAGTTCAAGGATCCGTATTATGTTGGTGTTTTTCAATAGCAAATGCATCATTTGTAAAGAGATGGTGTTTTCTGGAACCATAATTAGTATGGAGTTTTATCAACAAGTGTTCATCAAATTGCAGCTTGAGATCACTGACTCATTAAGCCAGTTATTATGTGGTCTCTCTCATTCTGCTTCTGTGAGACAGTGCCTTGTCTCCTGTGCAGCTGTTCATCTCCGAAAAGCTAACTTCAGTGTTGTGTAATTCAGCTTGTTCACCAGACTTCCCAGCTGTGAAATTTTCTTCTTTCCTAAACTGATAAGTTACTTCTTGAGCTCAAGATAAAACCCAAGTGAGGTGGTCTGGAAGGCTTTGACAAATAAAACTCCAAACAGTTCAAAAGGAAGACTTCTCTGAAGCCATGACTAAATTGGAAACATATTCTGATAAATGTTTTGTATCAGAAGAACTTCATTTTGAGTAAACATACATTCAAAACTCATATGCCTTAGACTTTTAATGTGGCAATGTCTTTAGCCTTGAACTTGGGGTCTGTACTGTGTATACGATATGATCAACCATTCTTCTCTCTTAAAGCCTCATTAAGCTACAGATTCCAATTAATTGCATGCATAGCTGAGATTTCTCTCCTCCACATTCACTATTATTAAAATAAACAGAGAATTATTCTGGAACTCCATTTCTTCAGCTAGGTGTTGCATGATGAATTGAGATTTCCACCTTGTGCAGGATACAAAGGTGTCCCGAATTTCTGTCGCCCTGTGATCTATTGGGTGTAGTTACCTTATCTAATGGTTTCAGATCTTGTCTTTGGTAGTTGCTGTGCAGATGCATGTGTATGTTAAGCCACTGCTAATATCATTGATAAGTTTTCACAAATGATTCTGTCTAAATGAGAGAAATTAATTTGCATGGACAGTTGCAGTATTAAGCACAACAATTATCAAGGCAGAAGAAAATTATTAAAGTAATGAATTTATGTCAAACTGATTAAACTAATGCAGTGAATCAATTATATACTTTTAGCTACCACAATGGTGGTGGTGGTGGTGGTGGTGGTGGTGGTGGTGGTGGTTGTTGTTGTTGTTGTTGTTGTTGTTGTTGTGAACAAAAATGTGTCCCTGGAATGGAAATGTCATTTTGTGGTGTTTAATAATTCAGCCATATATTAATGGCTGTGTTGTTCTCCATATTTTACCCACTTTATTGTCATGTTAGTGAAGACCTATCAGTATTGTAATATTTCCAATGTCTACTTATTGTTTTTTGCCGATATCTGTATTAATCAAGGATCAATTTTATAAAATTTTGATATTATGTATTAAGGTGTAATTATATTTAACTGTCACGCATTAATATTCTCCATGTTTTGTTGAGGATTTAACATTCTTACACTGGATTCTTTTAACAATTTGTTCTTTTTTAACAACAATAATAATAAAAGCAGTTTATATGTAAGCCCCATGTTACGCGAGTGTGCCATTTAGAAGATAAATTCTGATCCTGTTTACCTTTCTGAGAGAGAGCAATGTAAATGTGACAGAAACTGAGCGCACGCAGATCAATATGCACGATACAGTAAAGATTACAATACAAGCAGGCATAGATTCAAACTTCCAACTTTTTAATAAATTTTGGTGGGAACTTGTAAACCAGTCATTAATCAGTTGATTGTGTTAATTTTTCTCTATTGCCATTTTCATCATGTGAACAAGCTACTGAACTGTTGAGATACATTTAAGTATTTTAACTTTGTCAATTTTCTCTTGAACAAAATGTTGTGAGTCAGTATGCTCAGAGCACCACTTATTTTTGATAAAATGATAGCTTATTTGTCGTGAGAGTTTAACGTCTTTTTCAGGAACAAGATATGTTTCCCTCATTAATCTTTTCATCTCGTAAAATTCCCTATGTCCACAGTGTTAAGTTGCACTCGATTTTGAATCAAAATAGTTATAATTTTCCCGCGATTTATGCATTAACGGAAAAAAATGTTTGTGAAGAAAAAAATATGATGCTGGCATGATGTTGGCCATCCAGTAGCATTAACAAAGTTTACATGGTTAAGTTTATTGACACCAGAGCACTCTACTCGGCGGACTTGAACCGGTAAAGATGTTAAAGTTCGGAATGGCGGCTGGAGGGAGTAACTAGGTTTGTTTGAATAAAGAGTTAATTACTAATCACAAACTGTCTACTGTGCATACGAAGTTTCATGATTGTTGTAATCATCATGGCACCTTTGCTGAGAATGACAAAAAAATGTCTTAAACGGCAGGAAAATGTTAATTCCAGGAACATAAAGGCGGGGTTACGCTGTACTTCATAATAACAGTCTGCTGCTGATGAGCATGACATCATGATTGTTTACATTAGGTTTGTTTGAGCAGTTGCTGTGGGCTCATGTTCAGTTAAGTCGCATGTGGAGCAGTTCCTACATCTGGCTACTTGAAGTGTGGCTGTTAGCTGTATTGGCATTAGCAGCGAGCAGTCATATGCTACCTGATAAATTCCTTTGGTGCACCCAAGCTGACAGATTTGCACATGTGCAGAGCAGTCTGAGATATAGAGGGGAGGAGATAGTCTCCAGGTGAATCGTTTACGTTTCGTGATCTTGCTGTTCCCTCTTTGCTTACAGCTCTCATGTAAAATGAACTCAAAATGGATTTCTGTGGCCTGGTACTATCAATGAATTCAATCAGTGAATTCACATAATTACAGAAGTCTAAAATATGTAATTACTTTGTTTTCTTATTTCCATGTTTTTGCCAGTCAAGCACTAATCATTCGCCTTGCAGAAAAATGAAATAATTGTTGTTGGTTTGCTAAAGAAATTTGTCTTTTATCAATCTTTCCTGCTGAGGCAGACTTTTTATTTGAAATGAAGTGTTTCATTCCACACTATTGGCTAGCTTCAACTGTTCACTGAATTTCAAGTGCACGTTTACATCTTCTGATATTACACCATAATAAAGAACCAAATACGAGATAATTCAGTAGTGGTATTCCAAGAAAATTTACATCCCAAAAACTACTCTGAAAAGCTTAATATCAGGTTGGGGCCTACTTCATTGTGAATGTGGGCATACGAATGTGCACTTTAAGCATAAATTATGCACCTTAGTAGGGTTTACAAAATTCCCATGCTCATTGAATATCCTCTGATGTCCTGTTTCTTTTATGACATAATGTAAGATCTCTTAACGCTTTATACGTACAAATATACAAGCTTCCTATGTCATTGGAGCTACGCAAGAGCAGTAAAAAATGCCTTTTTTCTGGCGGTCTTTGGTAACTGCTGAAGTGAATGTATTTCCAACAGGTAGTAAGAAAATATTGCAAACGGTGGTTTGAAAAGCGTTACTTTCAAATTAAATTTCCTTTTACAAAGGATGAATTATGTTACGTATAAGAATGTGCAATGAATTTATTAAATCACAGAGCATTTGACTCACATTAAAACTTAACACTTTGGGGTTCAGCTATTTAGAAGATTTTCCAGCATACGAAGATATGCAGCATATATATTGCTGCACATAAAAGATCTTTCAAAAGCCTCTCTCTCTCTCTCTCTCTCTCTCTCTCTCTCTCTCTCTCTCTCTCTCTCTCTCAAGTGCCGGAAAGTTCTATGCCGGTGTATAAAACCTTAACCATTCAAAGGGTTCACAAGTTTTACAGTTCTGCCAGAAAGTATACTACAATCATTTAACATGGAAAAAGTGTATTTTCATGTGGGTAAAAATTATTTTTAACCAGAATATCCGGGATTTTTTGCACCCCTTCCTTGGCCGTGTATTCACCCTGTTTTAGTACATTTAGTTGTAGCACAGAAACCATACATTTAGAAAATGGAATGTCTGATTTGCAGAGTTCCCAGCCCCAAACTTCATACTCCCGCCTCTATAAGAACTATTGTCACTAAAAGTAGCAGGGTCTGAACAGTATAGTGAGTGCCTAATATGAATGTGCTACATGGGGAGGGAGAACATGAATGATTTTTATGTGTGGTTAATGCAATTGGGGCAGATATTTCCAAACGTGGATGTACTATACAGAAAAATGTGGTAATAAGGGGTGCGCAGGTTTCATCATAATCAAAATGATTTTTTTATGCATGTCTTTTGGTAACATGATTTTCATTGTTTACAGTGTGGCCTTGTTAAATGTTTTGTGATTTTTGAAAATATGTTCAGCATTAATAATATTTTGTGTGGAAGACAACTGAATTTTTTCTTCTTTTATAGACATTTGTCGTGTTATCCAGTTATTGTGCTCCTTTCAGTATCAATGCATTTGATTTGAATAAATATGTAGAAAGTTATCAAACATCCTCATACATATTCTTGGATGGAGGAATTATAAAGGACTCAGATAAACATCAGAGATGAATTCTTCTGTATTGTTCTCATTTGGGCATGTGGCCTGCAAATTTTTAATTGGCCCAGTAGTCCTTAAGTTATGTTTAAACTTACTCCAGTCTTATTTGTTAGTTCATCTTCATTTTATGTGCGAAAAAAATAAAAATTTAAATTTATTCTTGTGATTGATCATAATTATGTTTCAAATAAATTCTTGTAAATCATTTCTTCATTATAAGTGACGCTTCTTGCTTTTGCTGATCACTTATGAGCAAGTTCAGATAACCAGTACACTTTACTGTCGCGCAGTAAGCTACAGATATCAGTCACTGTGTTTCATGTGCTACAACTACTATTCGTAGGTGTTGAAAACTTGACTTCTTTTCGTTCCAAGCTTTGTTGGTCAACATTTTGTGTTCTTTCTTAGGTGCTCCATTTAGGAAATGCATTACTGTGGAGACTCTTCTGTCCCAAACTTTGTGAAGAAGTGAGTTTCAAAGAGTAAGCACCATACTTTCACAGCAATAGTTGTTGCAGTGGCTTGTTACACAATTTTTTCTCGCAAATGACTTAAAGTTGTTTGATTCTAATTTGAATTTACAAATTAATTTCCATTGTTTGTGCAAAAGATACGAATCTTCATTAAAGTTTGGTTTTCAGTGAGTTTCTTAAGAATTCAAAATATTTCTGGTTCCTGAATTCTATTGTTAAGTGTATGCAAGAAAGCCTCTTTTTACCAGTCTTAAGTATCCAGCTTCTTTAATTCATGTGGTATGTTTTGATCTAGACAGATTAAAAATATGTTGTTCAACATTTCATTAACTTGAGATGTTGAAGCCTTCGAAGAAAATTTAATCTGGTTACCTTCCAAGATGTGCCACTAGGTGTGTATTTAGTTCCTTTACATGTGATGTCTTCGGCTAAACATTTACGTAGCGCTTCTGTTGTATGAGATTGTCAGTCTCCCTACGCAGTGGTGTGTCACAGGTTGAAAATATTGCTGTATTTGCTCCAGCTGTTCAGCCTGATTTGTACATGGAATTGAGATGGAAATAAGGTTGTTTGCTGTGTCATCGGTATGGCAGTATTATGTTTTATGTACCCAAAGCAAATGTGTCAAAATTCTGCTATGTAAGTACATTTGTTAATTTATTTCTTCCTTTTGTACAAATTTCATACACATGAATAAGTGTGCAATCAATTCCTTTTGTAAGTATAGACTTGTTCTTGGCTGTGATAACTATTAAACTGGGCATTGTGTTGAATGAATTTTAATTATATATCAAACAATAAGTGTGGACTTAGAATAGCAATATTATGAAAAGGATAAATTGCTGTGTACCACATACAGGAGGTCTTCAGTTGCAGACAGGAAGTGAAAAGCCTGTTAAAAAAACCACACAAAACAAAAGCACTGCGCGCGCGCGCGCTCACACACACACACACACACACACACACACAAACCGCTATGGTTGGGCCAAAGTGGTCATGTGTTGTTTTTTATTTTTATTTATTTCCAAAGGAGCGCTTCTTTGTCTGAAAGGTTGTGTTTAACATTCTTTTCATGGTGCCTGCTGCGATTCAGTGCATCCTCTGTGTTGTTATTAGGCATCCAGCCTTCTCATAATATTGTTTTAATTGTATGGAAATGCACCAGTCAGTTTTAAAGGCAGTATTTGTTGCTGGAGATTTTAAAAAAAAATTGTACATGTTGTTGCCTTTGGCAATGGCTTACAGTAGATCTCAATTTTTCTCCAGTGTTGTAAGTTAAATTGCTGTGTTGTAACAAGGAGGACTTTCAGGAACATGACATGCATTATTCCTATGATAATTCCATTTAGCCTGAAGGATTGCATTGGCCAGAAAGTGACTTCAAGCAAACATTGCTTTATATTGTACTGTAATTTTATGTTCAATAAATATTCTGTGATAGGAATGTTCAAATTTTCCAAATCAGTATTTGAAGTTGAGAGCCTCCATAGACATCTCAGCTTATCCTACACATCTGTGGCTTTTGTAAAAGGCTGGAAAACTATATGATTTGATAAATGAATGAAAGAAAGTATCTTCACTCTTGTGGCATCTCCCTTAGTTTCATACATGTGATTTTTTTAAAATCAAGTTCCCCCCCTCCCCCTTACTCTCATAGTGTGTCATATTAATGCTGAAAACCTTGGGAACTACCACTTGCTATAATTAATTCTCCCTTTATGTTTTTTGATCAGTGGTAACAAGTCAGCATCCAGACAAGGAATTTCCAGCTATCCAGTCTTTTCCTGCTTTAGATAAAGAACGCTGTCTTGATGTAATGCAGGGCTGGGAGTCATAGACCTGTGGCTTGGAATAGTATCAGTTTTACAAACATAACTTATTTATGCTTTATACTACCGAACATATAAATTTTCATACATGAGCTGTAACATAAATGCCGATAAATAACCACATGTGCAACATGGCTCATATTGTAATGCTGCTGGGCATATATTCGTGCTCCCAACAGTTTCAAATATCAATGTAAATGTTTTTTGACACGTGAAATTGGATTCTATGGTTTATTATGCAGAATTCAATCAAGAAGGGGAAATATAATTGACTGGGTAAATTTAGAATAGTACACATTATCAGATTAGACATTGTGCTCTGTTTTTTTCTGAATAGTGTAGTCCCCATCAAAAAAGTTCCCTTCAACAGCTATACACCAGCAGAGTTGTCATTCTCAGTCTTGGTTGCAGTGCTGAAAGTTTTCAAACTGTGAAAGCTTTTGACATATTAGTCGCGTTCTTTTGAATGTTCTCCAGAGACCCAAAATGACATCCATTTAAGACGTTTTGCAATTTTTGGAAAAGAAAGAAGCCACAAAGACTCATATCAGGTGAATGGAGGGGGGTGGAGGACTGTGGAACAACAAAAATGTGTTTTGAGGAAAAAAAAATTGTGCTGGAAGTTGGCGTGTCACATGGAGCATTGTCTTGATGCAGCAACAATTTGTATGCAGTCTCTGGTCTCACTCAATCCACTCTTTTTCCTGAGCTTTTCAAGGGCGTCTTTGTAAAATGCTTGACTAACAATTCGTCCTGGAGGAACAAATTCTTTAATGTCGAAAAAGAAAATAAGCATTGTTTTGATCTCTGATTTGCTCATTCAAGCTTCTTTCAGTTGAGGAGATGAATCAGTGTGCCAATTCTGACATTGCTCAGAATCATACTCAAAAATCCAGGAGTCATCAACTGTGATCACACATCTGAATCATTCATGGTCATTGGCTATTGTCTCAAGATGATCATTGCACACGTTTTTTCAAGTGTCCTTCTGCTCAATTCTGAGGTTTTTCAGCACCATTTTGGCTCAAAACTTTTGCATGTACAAATCTTTGGTCAGTTATCTTCAGCAATAAACTTATGTCCTTGATAAGGATTGTTCCCAGTAGACCTGTTTAAACTTTTTAAATATCGCACTTTCAGATTCCATAAGTTAAACAAAAAACTAGATTGCACAACATTGCTCTAAATTCCGTTGCTCCATACTAGTAGCACACAAAAACACACCTTCACTGAGAGCGGACCGAGCGAGGTGGCGCAGTGGTTAGGACACTGGACTCGTATTCGGGAGGACGATGGTTCAATCCCGTCTCCGGCCATCCTGATTTAGGTTTTCCGTGATTTCCCTAAATCGCTTCAGGCAAATGCCGGGATGGTTCCTTTGAAAGGGCACGGCCGATTTCCTTCCCAGTCCTTCCCTAACCCGAGCTTGCACTCCATCTCTAATGACCTCGTTGTCAACGGGACGTTAAACGCTAACCACCACCACCAATGAGAGCGTCCTCAAAAATCATATAATGGCTGTACGGAGGTGAAATTCAGATTGAGGATCTGGAAGGGATGAACTCACCAGTTCACCCAAGTAGAACAACACAGCCTTACCAGATTACTCACAGTGGGTTAGCTTCATTACTTTTCCCACACACCTCGTAAGGTAAGCAGGTCACATCAGAAGTTACTTTGAATTTGTTGTTAAGAGTAATTTTAAGTGCAGCTGTGACATCATTTGTGCCGATTTGTTGCATCCCATCCAAATGATTCCACCTAGTTTAGTAACATGTCCAGACATAAGATATTGTGACACCCAAGGTTTTGAAGTCATACAGGGAATCTCTGACATATTTGAAGAGCACAGGTAAAGAAAGTGCTCCATCCCTTTTTTTAAATGAGCTCTGTGTGCCATGACATGTGGTGTTTAATATTGTTAATCGATCAGTATGATAATATTAATAGTCTACATTCTATGACCCATTTAAGATTACACATGCAGGGAAAGGATGTGCTAATGTGGAACACGTGAGGCAATACTGACCCTACGACTTATCTTAGAAGAAAGATTAAGGAAAGGCTAACCTACGTTTCTAGCATTTGTAGACTTAGAGACAGTTTTTGACATTGATGACTGGAATACTGTCTTTCAAATTCTGAAGGTGGCAAGTGTAAAATACAGCGAGCAAAAGGCTATTTACAATTTGTACAGAAACAAGATGGCAGTTATAAGAGTCGAGGGATATGAAAGGGAAGCAGTGGTTGGGAAGGGAGTGAGACAGGGTTGTAGCGTCTCCTCAATGCTATTCAATTTGTATATTGAGCAAGCAGTAAAGGAAACAAAAGAAAAATTCGGAGTACGTATTAAACTCCATGGAGAAGAAATAAAAGTGTTGAGGTTCGCCGATGACATTGTAATTCTGTCAGAGACAGCAAAGGACTTGGAAGAGCAGTTGAACAGAGTGGACAGTGACTTGAAAGGGGGATATATGATGAATATCAACAAAAGCAAAACGAGGATAATGGAATGTAGTTGAATTAAGTCGGGTGATGCTGAGGTAATTAGATTAGGAAATGAGACACTTAAAGTAGTAAAGGAGTTTTGCTATTTGGGGAGCAAAATAACTGATTATGGTCGAAGTAGAGAGGATATAAATTGTAGACTGGCAGTGGCAAGAAAAGCATTTCCAAAGAAGAGAAATTTGTTAACATCGGGTATAGATTTAAGTGTCAGGAAGTCATTTCTGAAAGTATTTGTATGGAGTGTAGCCATGTATGGAAGTGAAACGTGGACGATAAATAGTTTAAACAAGAAGAGAATAGAAGCTTTCGAAATTTGGTGCTTTTGCTGTTTAGCAAAAGTGACAAAAAGCAGAGTTCAGAGTACTTGATGGCTCAACACAAAAGTTTTGTCTCGCATACAGATAGTGTTGAGGATCAGTGGACAAAGTTCAAAACCATCGTACAATATGTGTTAGATGAGTATGTGCCAAGCAAGATCATAAGACACCGAAAAGAGCCACCGTGGTACAACAACCGAGTTAGAAAACTGCTGCGGAAGCAAAGGGAACTTCACAGCAAACATAAACATATCCAAATCCTTGCAGACAAACAAAATCACGCGAAGCGAAATGTAGTGTGAGGAGGGCTATGCGAGAGGCATTCAATGAATTCGAAAGTAAAGTTCTATGTACTGACTTGGCAGAAAATCCTAAGAAATTTTGGTCCTATGGTCCCTAGGTGGATCAAAACAAAATGTCCAGACACTCTGTGACCAAAATGGTACTGAAACAGAGGATGACAGACTAAAGGCCGAAATACTAAATGTCTTCTTCCAAAGCTGTTTCACAGAGGAAGACTGCACTGTAGTTCCTTCTCTAGATTGTCACACAGATGACAAAATGGTAGATATCAAAATAGATGACAGAGGGATAGAGAAACAATTAAAATCGCTCAAAAGAGGAAAGGCCGCTGGACCTGATGGGATACCAGTTAGATTTTACACAGAGTACGCGAAGGAACTTGCCCCTTCTTGCAGCGGTGTACCGTAGGTCTCTAGAAGAGCGAAGCATTCCAAAGGATTGGAAAAGGGCACAAGTCATCCCCGTTTTCAAGAAGGGACGTAAAACAGATGTGCAGAACTATCGACCTATATCTCTAACGTCGATCAGTTGTAGAATTTTGGAACACGTATTATGTTAGAGTATAATGACTTTTCTATAGACTAGAAATCTACTCTGTAGGAATCAGCATGGGTTTCGAAAAAAATGGTTGTGTGAAACCCAGCTCGCGCTATTCGTCCACGAGACTCAGAGGGCCATAGAGACGGATTCACAGGTAGATGCCGTGTTTCTTGACTTCCGCAAGGCGTTTGACACAGTTCCCCACAGTCGTTTAATGAACAAAGTAAGAGCATATGGACTATCAGATAAATTGTGTGATTGGATTGAGGACTTCCTAGATAACAGAATGCAGCATGTCATTCTCAATGGAGAGAAGTCTTCCGAAGTAAGAGTGATTTCAGGTGTGCCGCAGGGGAGTGTCATAGGATCGTTGCTATTCACAATATACATAAATGACCTGGTGGAAGACATCGGAAGTTCACTGAGGCTTTTTGCAGATGATGCTGTGGTGTATCGAGAGGTTGCAACAATGAAAAATTGTACTGAAATGCAGGAGGATCTGCAGCGAATTGATGCATGGTGCAGGGAATGGCAATTGAATCTCAATGTAGACAAGTGTAATGTGCTGCGAATACATAGAAAGATAGATCACTTATCATTTAGCTACAAAATAGCAGGTCAGCAACTGGAAGCAGTTAATTCCATAAATTATCTGGGAGTACGCATTAGGAGTGATTTAAAATGGAATGATCATATAAAGTTCATCGTCGGTAAAGCAGATGCCAGACTGAGATTAATTGGAAGAATCCTAAGGAAATGCAATCCGAAAACAAAGGAAGTAGGTTACAGTACACTTGTTCGCCTACTGCTTGATACTGCTCAGCATTATGGGATCCGTACCAGATAGGGTTTATAGAAGAGATAGAGAAGATCCAACGGAGAGCAGGGCGCTTCATTACAGGATCATTTAGTAATCGCGAAAGTGTTAAGGAGATGATAGATACACTCCAGTGGAAGACTCTACAGGAGAGATGCTCAGCAGCTCGGTACGGGCTTTTGTTAAAGTTTCGAGAACATACCTTCACCGAAGAGTCAAGCAATATATTGATCCCTCTTACGTATATCTCGCGAAGAGACCATGAGGATAAAATCAGAGACATTAGAGCCCACACAGAAGCATACCGACAATCCTTCTTTCCACGAACAATACGAGACTGGAATAGAAGGGAGAACCAATACGGTACTCAGGGTACCCTCCGCCACACACTGTCAGGTGGCTTGCGGAGTATGGATGTAGATGTAGAAGAATACTGAAGATTAGATGGGTAGATCACATAACTAATGAGGAGGTTTTGAATAGAATAGGGGAGAAGAGGAGTTTGTGGCAAAACTTGACTAGAAGAAGTGATCGGTTGGTAGGACATGTTTTGAGGAATCAAGGGATCACAAATTTAGCACTGGAGGGCAGCATGGAGGGTAAAAATCGTAGAGGGAGACCAAGAGATGAATACACTAAGGAGATTCAGAAGGATGTAGGCTGCAGTAGGTACTGGGAGATGAAGAGGCTTGCACAGGATAGAGTAGCATGGAGAGCTGCATCAAACCAGTCTCAGGACTGAAGACCACAACAGCAACGACGTGTCTCGCTATAAGGAATAAATGTGCTTTGTCCTGTATTTTAGATTCCTTGTGGATTGACAATCAGTGTTGAAGCTCAAAATGGACAATTTTCCTTTTTTGTGCATTGCTGGTACTAGTGAAAAGCATTGCTTTAGCTTGACACATTCTGTTTAGTAATGCAAGTGTTCTGAGTTATTCATTTTAATAGTTTATTCTTTATATTGAATGAAAAGTACTGCACCTGATGATGAAAGACAAATACCTTCAGATTGTACCAGTGTTAGGAAAAGGCAATTATGAGGGCAAATGAGCACAGTCATGAAGAAATTAAGGGTTAAGTTGCATGAACTTGGCGAAAACTGCAACTGTATGTTCAAGTGTTTTGAGGTTGTAAGTTCTGAAAAAACATCAAATGTTATATGAGAATCTAGCGATATGGTAGATTGAAATGTACAACCATTGTATCTAAAAGGCTTAATTACAATTTTTCCACTACACAAAAGGTGATGAAGGAAGAATGAAAATGAAGCACAGCTTTGAAAGTGTAGTTTCAGTTCTTATACAAAGAAAGGCCTTAATGACAGTTTACAGAGTAAAAAGGCAACAATTAATGACAGTTCCGAAGTTTTTGGAACTGGGTGAGTCTTTTCATGCTGGAATGGGTAAGCACTAGAAGTAGCCCTTGGAAAGTTAAGAAAGAAGTAGGAGTGGCAGTTTAGGTACACTTCCATTCATTTAAGAATAGATCAAGTCATTACAGCATAGAAAAGACCAAAAAGTATCTCCCAGAGGAACTTTTGGTGGGAAAATTGCATGAATTGGTTCAGAAAAATACCCAAATTTTGACATTTCATATGAAATGCATAGATCAGTATTCAGCACTAAATTCTGTATAGCTTTTGGGTATCCAAGGAATGATAAATGATCTACCTGTGATATTGAATACTCCTGAGATGAAAGTGCTGAATGCCATGTTATCTAAAAATTTAAATGATGACAAGAAGAAACGAGCCTTGCAAATATATATAACCATTGACCAGAAAGTACACACAGTCAAATCTCAAACACTCGATCCAGAAAGAGAAATTCTTGTCTAAAAAACCAAAAGTTTAATGAAACAGAAGCAATCTGAGTGGACTACCAAAAAAAGTATGCTTACCAAATATAAAAACTGGTGCTGTCTATTACCAAAGGCAGTTGTAGTTTTACACTTTCAATATTTATCACGTTTTAAATTCAACTTCAGTGTTCTCCACTTAAGTGAAGATATTGGAATAAAAGGGGCCATTGAAGTTGTTTCCTTTTCACACCACTCTGTGGCGGAACTTCTGGGCAATAAAGTCAAACGTCTTGAAGCTTTTGTGGTTCGTGCTCAGATCAGAACAAGAATTACACTATATCAAGGTATCTTAATTACATTGTGAGTGAACTGAAACTTTTGGAGACAGTCCTCTATTAGCAGACACTCTTTTTATGAATTGTGGATTGAATATGGGACTGAGTAACACATAAGCAGTAGCAGATGTTCCAATGGATTAGGTGTGGATCATGGTTTAAGTTCAATGTAATGCTAAGCCTCTTGATGTTGTGGTGGTCAGTCAAGACAAGATACAAAATTGGGGGCAGTTCTGAACAATAATTATTTGTGGAAATCTCCTTACCTAACTTGGGCCATCAGAGAAGCAGTCATTCCAAAAAAACATCCCTGCCTCATTCAAGATTGAGCTTGGATTTTGTTGGTGGTGAGAGTTTCATAGTGACTTCAATCAGCACTCTGCAGATAATGTGTCCCCTGCTTTCTGAGATAAAATATAAAAATTTAATAATATATTTTTAGAGTAATTTTATATAATGCTGATAATTAATAACAATAATTATAATAATTATTATCTTCATGGGTCCTGCAGCAACATCAAAAGCAAGGTATCAGTTCCTCCAGGTTTTGCTGGAGTATTGCTGAGAGGAAGCTGGAGTGTTTTACACTGACACTTTACACTAGGCTTACAAGTGGATGTAGGGACAAAGTGATTGTATATATTATTCTTTTTAATACTGTATCACATGAAGTTAAATTAGGAAAGAGAACCTGCTTACGAAGAAGTATCTTTATTGTTTCAAACATCGTTTTTCATTACAAAATAATCTCTCTCTCTCTCTCTCTCTCTCTCTCTCTCTCTCTCTCTCTCTCTCTCTCTCTCTCTCTCTCACACACACACACACACACACACACACACACACTTCTACAAAAAATACAGTTTTACTAGCAATATTTTGAGTTCTAGAGTATACAAGAAGCATGTTTTTTCCTTGAATGCATAACATTACTTATTATGCTAGTAAAACCACAATTTAATTTTTTAAGGAATCCATTTATATTAAATTTAATATAAATGTAATATGTTCTTCCAAATGACTTTTGTATTCATTAATTTAGTATCCATGAAATTTGGTATCATACTTTAAAATTACTCTCGTCAACAATCTACAGTACACATACTTCGGTCTACCCACACCTGCGATGGCTTGCCCAGTGCAAGTTTTTATATTTGAAAATATTGCACTTGACAACGC
Source organism: Schistocerca gregaria (assembly GCF_023897955.1). Classification (NCBI taxonomy): domain Eukaryota; kingdom Metazoa; phylum Arthropoda; class Insecta; order Orthoptera; family Acrididae; genus Schistocerca; species Schistocerca gregaria. Next base: position 378,306,028 of record NC_064920.1, on the reverse strand, counting down.
AGACTTCACTAACATACAATTAAGAAATTATGTAAAAAGTCATCTTAGTGCTTATGTAAGAGGTTGGATTATGGAAAACAATGATTCTCCTCAATAGAATGTTGGTCATTCATGGTGTTCTACTTAAATTACCTTCATGCCATAAATAAAGCTGACTCTTTCATATTTAGATGCATACAATGGTATCACTTGTTTAATTTGCATGGTTTAAAGAATTATCTCTGTTATTGTTCTTGGCTAAAATGTATGTTTCTGGTAGTTTTCTTCTAGGTATCTTGTAGTTTTTGTTATTTAATTTGTAGTCACTTGTTTGTCAAACATGTCAGAAAATGTTATCTTGGTTTTCACATTGAACGGTTTTGTGAAATGTAAATGTGTAATAGCAATAGGTGAACCAGAGCGCTTATAGGAATTCTGAATGATTTGGCAAATAGTGACAGAACATGCAAAGAACTTCTTGCTGAATAAAACCATGCACTGTACCACTGCTTGAACCTGGGACTTAGCCTTTTGTTTGCCTTTCACAGGCAAGTGTTCTATTGACTGGCTACCCAAGCAAGGCTCATGACTCATACTCACAGTTTTACTTCCACCAGTATCCTTTCTTCTGGGAGTGCTAGTCCTGTAAATTACATAAGAGAACTTCTGTGAAGTTTGGAAGGAAGAAGTAAGATACTGGTGGAAGTAAAACTCTGAGGATGGGTCATAAGTCGTTCTTGGGTAGCTCAGTTGGTAGAGTACTTGCCCGTGAAAGGCAGAGGTCCCAGCTTTGAGTTCCCATCTGGGACACAGTCGTAATCTGCCACGAAGTTCCATATCAACACACACTCAGCTGATAAGTCAAGATTCATTCGTGATATCTAATGTTCTTAATTGTATTTTTCAACTTATTTTAAATTCCTTTATTGCTTACTAAACATAATATATTGTTCTTTAGCACCTCGCTGTTGAGTAGCACAACTTTGCTATATGAAACAATCCGTTGTTCACGCTGTTGATAAAACACAGCTTTCACTGTTGAAGCAAGCCACTGTTCACTGTGTTGCATGTCTAAGTTTAAAATTGTTTGCTATTAAGCTTACATGAACCTCAGAAGTGAAGTGGCTTTATTTTTAATTGTTGACTTGTTTCATCTTCCTACTTCAAGTTTCGTAAGTGATATGTTCTTCATGACAACCAATCTTGTTTTGTTACCTGATGCTTTGACTCTCTTGCACCATAGCACTTTTTTTTGATCAGTTGTCTGAGTTGGTCTCTCCAGCTTTAGGAGACAAATGAAGAAATTTTTAGACCAGACTGTCTGTACGTTACTTTTGTTGATGCGATGATTTTAATTACTTTCACAGTAATAAAACATTGTATGTTGATGTAAGAACAACAGTTACGACAAATTTACCAGATGGAGCAATAGATGGTGATATAAGGGACTGGTGAATTGTAGTGGACCATCAGTCAAATATGAGATTACATTACTGAGACAAGTGCAGAGATGACCATATAGAATTTGAGTATCAACAGAAGTGATAACCTGTTACTCTAGTTTTCAGCTGGAACAGTTTTTGTTGAATTATAGTAAATGCGGAAGTTGTGGAATTTATTTTACTTGTTACAGGTTAGTGCGATTTCAAATTGCTTAATGAGCCCAACATTTCAAAAGAATTCTAACAAGACAATAGAAGACAACATGAAAGAGGTAATTTCATTACTTAAGTCTCTTGCATATGCTTTCTGAAAACACATTTTTAATTATTTCTTCTTACAGAATAAATATTTGTCAAATTCCAGTATATTAATTTTTCATCATTTACTTTTTCTACTGCTCCTTTGTGTAACTCACATGCAGGGAGTGAAACCATTAATGTGTTGTATATTACGGGAACCATGAAACGTCTACTCTTATTTGGTGTACGAATATTGTATTTTAGTTGGAAAGGAAGTGATATACCCAGCAACATTTAACCTTTTCGCAGGCTGTGGGGGATATACTTCCCACTAAACGTATTTCATTACAGCGTTTAAGGGAGTATGTGTTATCATTTCTGTATGCTCCTGGCACATACATGCAATCTGCAGCACCAGCTGTAGTTTCTGTTTGCTGTGAATGTAGTCTTGAGGACTGTGGGAAGTATATATCCCACCAAACAACAGTGATGATTGGGAAGTATGGTTACTACCAGTGTGGTTTCTGGAAGAGCTTGGGAAGTAAACTTACCATAAAATTAATCTGTCGTTCGTGGTCCTTGGGCAGCATGCTTACCACCAACTTATGGGTATCTCAAAGCTTTCGGGAATATGTTTTGCCACCTCTGTCTATGCCTGACATCTTGTGATAGTACACCGTACCAGGTGTATGAAAACCGCTACAACAATCAGTTTCTGTTTGCTGTGGGATCACTACTATTGTCGGAACACATTGCTTTGCTTCTGCAATGTACATTATTGTGACCTGTATCAGCTCCTACCTGTAATGCATGATAAAGTTTCAAGGATTGTTTTCACATTGTGCTACGTAAACTTTGATATCAGTAACAAATATTAAAAAAAAAAAAAAAAAAAAAGTAAAAAAAAGAATAAAAGCAGAAAACAATATTTTATACTGAGTAATAGCAGCACACAAAAGGAAAGTGGGATGTCCATTTGCCACCAGCTTTAATACTTCACAAAGGTGATATATGTGCAACCGTAGTTTTTGGTCCTAAATCACAAAAAAAATTATCAAAGATTAGTCAGTTGCTCACATTTCTACTTGTAATAGGATAGCAAAAAAATTATCTTCACTGAGTCGCTACAAAAAATGCGTCTGTGAAAGGGTTAAAAGGAAGTGTGTTTTTACGAGCATTTTTTTGAAGAGTCACAGAAGGCAGACCACAATTACTTTAACAATGTCCTTTGCACATATTAAAGACACAGCCACTGTCACTTTCAGTTGAATTTTTTTCTTTCTTTCTGATTGATTGTTTCACCATAATAATGTCAGATGTAGACCGCTGCAATTTGCCTAGCGGTGATATGTATGAAAAAGGCAAAAAAATGTAAATATAAGCCCTGTTGTTGCCTTTCACATCCGTTACAGTATTATGCACGTAAATGTGCATACAGATTTATATCTTATGTTCAAAGTTATTTGCATTTGCGCCTTTTTGCTCCTCATGATCACATATCCTATGTTGCGGCATCTCTGGAGAGTACTTCCATTTCATTATTCGTTGTTGCAGTATTTATGCTGAGGATAGAAAAACAATTGCACTGCTGTTTGTTGTCGTCTCGTGTGAGACAGTCTTGTGATACAATTAGTTGCCCTCTGCTTGTTTAGAAACATGCATCATTTACAGAGTTGTGATAAAGTTTATGGTGAACAGTACACATTCTTGGTTTGGAGCTGAAAAAACAGGGTGTGAACAGTTCTGTATCATGGCCAGTGAGGAGGACTTCTGAATATCTTTGTATTATTGAAAGTGGAGTGCAGCACATTTTAAGAGAATTTGGAGGAACTTCATGTCCTATATTACTGAAACAGTGGTATGGCAGGTGTCAGAAATTTGCATTGGATTTACACAGGTAGTCATAAGAAGGAAGGTACACTATTTTTATGTGGGAAAGCAATTTCCAGTAGTAGCAGCCGTACTGGAAAAGTTGAAGACAGAAGTGTAAAATTTTCTTGATATGAGTGAAACAATCCTTTGATATACTATATGGAAGTTGAACTTAAAAATGCCTTTTTCTTCGGAAAGTGTAGATGATTATCATAGAGAAGTGGAGAGGCTGGAAAGGAGAAATTCAAACAGTCTGGGGCTTTTTATTTTTTTAAAAAAAAAAAAAAATAAACACTATAAAGACCCTCATTGGGAACGAAGATTGGTTTGTGCCAAATGTTGACTTACATTTTATTGCACAAAAATATGTAGATCATCATTCTAAGGAGAATGTCAAACACTACAAAGAGTGATTACCCTAAGAAGAGAGGTTGAGGAACTTTTTCGAAAAATTATCGGTCAGATCCAGAATTGTTTTAATCAACCTTGATACCGCATGGTGATAAATCCAGTATCATGAAATCCATCTGTGGTATGGAGGAAGAATTCTAGAATATAACGGACAGAAAACAAAAATATAGAGCTTTCATCTAGCGCCATTTATGAGGCCTACCGAAACACTTGTGACAACAGGGCCGCAAGAATACTTTTTGGAAAGTGTGTTGCTCTAATTGGACATTGCCTGTGGTGCACTGCAACTTCATCACCACTGAAATTATTTGGCTCTTTGTCACAAACAGGGTAACAAAGGAGACCAAACATTTTAAGGTAAATTATACCTTTCTCTTCTCTGGAAAATGATTTCCAGAGTGTATGGAGGAATTTAATGAGTGAAACTTCCTTTCAGATTAAAACTGTGTGCTGGATCGGGACTCGAACTGTGGACCTTTGCCTTTCATGGGCAAGCGCTCTACCAACTGAGCAACTCAAGCATGACTCACGCCCCATCCCTACAACTTCAATTCTGCTAGGAAGTTTCATATCAGTGCACACTCTGCTGCAGATTGAAAATTTCATTTTGGAAACATCCCCTGTGCTGTGGCTAAGCCATGTCTCTTCAATTTCATTTCTTCCAGGAGTGCTAGTTCTGCAAGGTTCGCAGGAGGGCTTCCGCGAAGATTAGAAGGTAGCAGATGAGGTACTGGCAGAATTGAAGCCGTGGGGATGGGGTGTGAGTCATGCTTGGGTAGCTCAGTTGGTAGAGCACTTGTCCGCAAAAGGCAAAGATACTGAGTTCGAGTCTCAGTCCGGCAGACAGTTTTAATCTACAAGGAAGTTTCATATCAGCGCACACTCTGCTGCAGAGTGAAAATTTCATTCTGGAATTCAGTGAGTCCTCTGCACGAGCATAAAGACAGATATACACAAAGAGCCCACTGTCGTGATTTGGCAACAGAACCATTGCTGACCCAAGAAAATGACTCAACAGCTGCAGTGACACTCAGCCAGCAGCGAAAGCGATTAAGGTATGTTTCTTAGTCCATTATTCTTTTCTACAAAGTTTGTTCTTGCTGATGGATTTTTCATTTGCCATCAAAATTTACAGTACATTTCATTTATTGAGAATTGTTTGTATAGTGTGTGCTTACTTGAATTTTCCAATTTTATTGCACTCTCCTCATAACAATAACTGAATTTGGTGATGCCGTATTGGAATGCTGATATGAAATTGCCATTCTTTGCTGCTGAATAGGTACTTATCACACAGTACAGCAATGGGAATATTTATTAACAACAACATATGACGAAAGCAACAAACGTTTCAGCTTTACGCATGTGCTTTCTCCATTGCATTTGATATTTTAGCAATGAAAAGACTAAGCAGAAAGTAACAAAAATATGCCTGCTTACAGAAAAAGGTAATTTTTCTCCTAATTATTGTGTGGCTTCTACGATTCCTCAAATTAATGCTTGCCAAAAACTGCTGAAAAAAGCATGCTTTCTCTTGAATATTCAGCACACATGTTGCCCCCTTTCCAACTAAAATGTAATATTCATACGCTAAATAAAAGAAGAAATCCCAATGATTCCAGCAAGGTACATGTTAATATTTGTCATGCAATGTAATCAGAATATGAGCTCAAAGTCAGGGATCAATCTTTATGAAATGGATGTAGGTATTGAATCTAAATATCACTGAAAACTTCTGGGCTAATAGACCATGGTCAATGCATAAAACTTTCTCCTAATGTCCGCTTGTCAATCATGGGAGACGTCTTCAGAGGCAAAGTGGCGACCTTCTATCAGAACTTGAGGCAGCATCACATATATGGGCAGTGCAGAAGCCACCACAGTCCATCACGTGACATCGGCTACAAGATTATCTCTGGTAATGCCAGCATTCTTGACTGAAAGTAATCGGCCGTCATTCTTATGTTGCAATGTTGACATCTAAATTTTGTCTAATTTAACACCTTCCTCTTTTCTTTTAAAATTATTACAGTGTTCATAAACCTCAATAGTGTCTCCATACATAAACACATGATAATGACATGTTTTCAATATGACACCTCAGTGAATTTTATTTCATGACCACCCTCTTGATAAAGATGTTCGCACTTCTTTTCGTTGTGCCAGTATAAACCAGTTCACAACTACAAGGAATTCCACATGCAGTTAGTGTAGCCAAAGTATGTCATATATCTTTTGCCAATCTTAAACATACTTTTTATCCTCCTGGTGGGTCTGAAGGTAGTTTCCACACCATACTTACTCAACATTTTCCCAATGTGATCTGTAATCATACTCATGAGCTTAAGGAAAGCTTTCCCCTTGGGCAGCAGCTATTCCTCATTGATCCTGATTCTCTCCCTAGGGTGAAGTGCTCAATCTATCTCCTTGTGAGAACAACTATTCTTGTATTTAGATCGTAGATAGTCAGGCTCATCTTTTAATAAGGGGATTCACAAATTTAGTGTACCCTGTCTGTTTTAATGACACCTCTTTTTTTTTATCTAGGTTGGTGGTAAGAATCTTTATGTAAATAAGTAGTCATGCATGGCTTTTCTGTATAACGTGTGGTCCAACATCCCCTCTCATCTCTTGATAACAGACATATCTAAGAAATTCAGTTGGTCATTATTCTCCATCTGCATAGTAAATTGTATTTTCAGATTGATACTGTTGAAATGTATCACGAAGGCATCCACTTCCTCTGCACCTTGTGTCATGCTACGAAAGTATCGTCAACATAGCAGTACCACATGACTAGTCATTCTCATAACAGCTCAGAGGGAAAGTACATTGTCACGTAACATGGAAAAAAGTACTTCCAGGGTATAGTGTATACTCACACAGAAAAGTGTATTTTTAACCAGGAAACATCAGGGATATTGCCCCATTGTCCGCGTATACACCGTGGAATAAAACACAAGAAGTGAAAGGTTATTTACAACTTTATTGAAACAATACAGTAACATGAGTTGAAAAACATGAAAGGGAGGCACTAATTGAGAAGTGAGAGAGGCAGGGTTGTAGCCTTCCACCTCAAACTGTGCAGTAATCAAGCTGTAAAGGAAAGTAATGATAACTTTGCGGACGTTTCATTTGTGGATTTTCCAGGAATCTGTTTACAGTCAGCTAACATAACTGCCATCTTGTTTGTCTGTGGTAATATTACATTTTGAATGGAGAAGTGTTTGCGAATCAGAAACATTGCTGGCCTCGTACTATCGTCGATACATTTGTTTGATTGTTTTGGCTTGCAGTGAGTGAGACCGTCTTGGCTGTAATTGATTTATCTGCTAAATATATAATAGAGGGCAACTTTAGAATTATTCTTGAAAAACCTTCAGCAGTGAAAATATAATGATCCAGATGCCTTATGTGGTCAAAGGAGCATAATTGTACTTTGATTACCTTTCCCTGTGCTGTCACTGCTGGCAAATTGAATGCGAGAGAAGTAATGGAATAGACATACAAGCTAAACAATTACTATGGCAGTACATCATTTTTACCCCTTCCCCTCCCCTCGCCTATTCTCTCTCTCTCTCTCTCTCTCTCTCTCTCTCTCTCTCTCTCTCTCTCTCTGTGTGTGTGTGTGTGTGTGTGTGTGTGTGTGTAGAACCTTATTTTCAGCATCGACACAAATTTACTTACTTTCTTTTTAAGTTTTGTTAATATTTATTATTTTAAATTACAGAACATCTTAGCTGAAAAGGCAATGAAGGAGAGTGCCGTAAAGGATCTCAACAGTGCCCCTAGACTGAAGACTCCGCTCTCCGCAAATAACACACTTTCTTCCAACAGCTTTCAGGTAACCATCACTTGCTTTGCAACATCCCACCACCCAACCAACCCCCACCTCCTTTTAATTATTTATTTATTTATTTTTGCAGAGTTCCAAAATGGGTATGGGAACAGTGGTTTCTCATTGTGAGACGTTTATTACAAAGAATGTTGCAAAACCGGCATTGAACCATATGAATCAGAAATTGATTGAGGAGAATAAATATGTTGAAGAAAAAGTTACTGAAGCAGAAAAGAAAAAAGAGAGAATGTTGAAGGAAAAAGCTGAACAACAAAGGAGGTACTGTGTAAAAATTGTTTCTTTACTCCATTTCCATTATGGAAAGAAGTAAGTTTTTTCCTTTTGTTTTGTCTTTCACTTTTGTGAAGTTTCTTTTAATGGTAATATTTCCCTCACATTTGATAGTTTATAAGTATGATAGTAAAACATTTTGATGTAATACATTAAGGCACAAGCAGGTTAAAGCCTTATTTGTGAAAACATGTGCACTAGTTAAGATTCCACTTTAACCGGAATAAAAATATGGCTTATCCATCCAAACAAATGTATGACCACTTTACTTCATGTTCATGGAGATATTTTACATAGTTTGCACATAGCAGCTTCATAAAGAAATCGTTGCGTTACCGTAAATGGGTGTGCTTACATGCAGGTCGAGGTGATGCAGGACGACAACACTGACCCCCCACCACTGCAATCTGCCCAACACACAATTATTTTATTTGACCCTTCGTGAAACCCTTTTTGGAGGAACACAGGGTTGTAAGGTGGCCCCTGATCGTATATGAAATGCTGAGGCTTCATAGTTTATTGCAGTTAATCCGGAGGTCCTTTACCAAGTTTTCAAGCATTTGGTTGCTGCTTGCATGTCTTACTATGTTCCTCAGTTATAACCTTCTCTCACATGTGTTTTAATCACCTCTTAAAAATGAGACATGGCATAAAATACCAAGGCCGTTGCAAAATAAATGACTTGATTGACTGTTTTAATTTAAAAACAGACATATTACACAAATATCCTTTCATTTAGAGTCTATAAGAACATTGTTAATTAGGAAATTGAGGCAGGTGCATGTAATGTGGTAACAGCTAAATGCGTGGGAAGTTATTTTGCATGAAATTCATTTCCATTTCTTTTGCTCCTAATAATAATTATCTCTGCAGAGTACATCACCTGTTCAAGGTTATGAAGACAGCATTTTGCATTTCATCCATTTTTCTTTGTAGAAATAATGAGGCAAGAGCAGCTAAAGTTGCAAAAACACGAGAACAGCTTGAACGGCAGCGACTTATTCAACAGCAACAGTTGGAACGTGAGAAAGAGCAACGTCTAAAAATAGCCCAGCAGAAACGTGAAGAAGAAATTGCATTAAAGCGACAGCTTGCACACCAACGAGCTGCAGAAGCTGAGGAGAGGCGGAAGCAGGTTAGTTGAAATGGCATACGAGAATATAGACACATTGAGTGCTGTTATTAATTTGTAAGTTCTGTTTTGGTATTTTTCATTTTACTTCTCAGTGGGAGTGCTGTATATATATTGTAAGTTTTGAGCCACTCCTATACAGTATCAGTATTTATTACAAAGTTTCTTATTGGGGGGAAGAAAATTTTCTCTACCATTAATACCTCTCCTCTTATCTTCTTTCTGCATTGCATGTGTGTAATTCCAGGTAAAGTTTGAAATTAATTGATTTAATATAACATAGCCTAACATCTATTATCAGATATAGCTTTTATTTTAGCTGCAGTAGATTTTCAAGTACTGCATAGACACTTGTTTTATTTCCTATTAAGAGAGTTTGTTTAAAATATTGAATGTGAATGTGTTGTACACTCAGAAGCTGATTTTTAAATGTAAATTGGATTACAGACTTTAATTTCAAATTTTTCCAATATTTTTGTTGTTGTTGAACTAGATCTATCAATACTTCTTAAGACACTATTTCCTGGGTGCCAATGTGTGCTACTTCTGTTTGCTGTTGTAATCATCTCAGTCAGTTCCTGGTTGCCGGGGAAGGAGGCTTTTGGATGGTAGTTGGTGCCGACTAGGCTGATTTCAAGTGCGAATAATTTCTCCATCATTGCCTATGTTATCCAGCATCTGCGACTAGCGAGACACACTTTAAGAAGCGCTGCAGGGGGAGTGGCTAAACTTTGATTCTGATTTGTATTGGCTGGAAGGCCTACGTGTTCAATAATTTCGAGGAGCGGAAGCGGTGTTTCTGTAGTGTGTGTCAAAAGTTGGCAGGAGGTGATCCTTGGTGATAAAATGAGTTACTTCATGCATTACAGAACGTAGAAGGATTCCTAAAGTGCCCTGTTTGCAGTCATGGATTTTAGATTGATCCATTCCAGTTTTCTGGCTGAGAGTTGCTGATTAACAAGTGTGGAGGTGCTCGGCACGTGGAGTACTTAAATAAAGTTGTAGAGCCTCGTGAGTTTGGCTATGGTGTTTGGTAATTGGGACAGACTTTGCAAGGTTTTCATTGAAACCAATAAATTATATTTGTTTCCATGGAAATTGATTTTGTACCACTCTTTTTCTGATCACTCTGGACTGATTTTGTACCACTCTTTTTCTGATGACTCTCAACTGTATTCCTGTCTCTGCGTTGTGGAGATTGTTGGCACAAGTTGTAGGAAGCCAGTTTTAGATGGTTGCTGAACTGTTTCCCGTGAATATATTCCGGTCCAGTTGTGTTAATCCTCAGTTTAGAACCAATAACATTTACTGAACATAAATTTTAAACTAAAATTGTCCATTGGTTTATACCATAATTGCTGCATAAATATTCAGTCAGACCTTGATGAGGTTTCCATGTGGTACAAAGAATGACAACTTACATTAAATGACTAGACATATAATGTCGTGCAGTTCACAAAATGAAGAAACATAAGTGGAATGATCACATAGGCTCAGTCATGGGTAAACCAGCTGGTAGACTTGGAGTTTTCTGGTAGAATACTGGGGAAGCGCACTCAATCTATAAAGGAGATTGCTTACAAATCACTCGTGCTCTAATTCTTGCAGGTTTGTCAGACCCATGTAAGAGTGTCACAGAGATGCTGAAACAACTGAACAATTTGAAGATAGAGGAAAACAGTCCTGAGCAAATCCACTAACAAAGTATCAAAAACCGACTTTAAAGGATGACTCTAGGAATGTATTGCAACGCCCTAATTACCACTTATGTAGCCATCATGAGGACAAGATTGAGTACAGATGTAAATAATAGTTTTTGATGAAAATTAGTATAAGCCATTGTTCCAGATAGTTAACTTGCAGTAGTTAGTGGCTTAAATTGATACAAGTCCAAGTAATATTAATTTACTAACCACACATTTTATGGATGTTATATTGAGCAAAGTTCCATTAAGCCGAGCAGAGGTGCAAACCACACGCATATAAGTCGAAGACTAAGGACCACAAGTCTAAATTGGTCCAGGTAAACAGAGTGGCAGTCGTGCCTCACTTGTCGGTGGGGCGTTGGATTGTAGCATCTGAGAGAGAGACTGGTCAAGCTTATATAGCAGTGTTCCTGTGTCACATGCCCCATCGTACTTGGGCAGTGTTACTTGTATTGATACATATTGCTTTTCATTTGCATGTCCAGTGGGGTTACTAAATTCCTAGGGTCAGTACCTGCCCAGATGACACTGGGTATGAAGATGTGATGGAAGCGGCCAAGAGCTAGCCAGTGGAGATGATGGGAGACTCCTGGGAGACATACAGGTGATGGTTGTGCTGGATTTGAAGTGTGTCGGTTGGACTGAAGGTGTTCATGCAGGACAGGGTCGGTTCAGTGACTTGACAGTTGGTGAAGCAGGATTGACATCCACAGGTGTGCTCCCTCAATGTAGGGAGGATCAGGGACCTTCTTTGTGACCTGCACAAGCTGCCAGGTTCAATGAGGGTAAACCGAGGTATCTGCCCCAGGCGGCAAGAATTCATGTTCTTGAGGAAGAAACCTTGTTTCACAAAGCGCCTGGTATCCAGTGCATGTTGGTCTATTGATTATTCATATGATTTTGAGACACATCCTTGTTGGTTTTTGAACATTTGTGAACATATTGTAAGTTTATTTCTGAATGGATCATAAGTTGATTTTTGAATGTGTGCATAGTGTGTGTCATGTCTCTCCCAGGGGAATCCCCATCGCATTTAGAAATAAACTTTCCTGCAGACAGAAGGGACGGGGCTATACAAGCTGAGCGGAATAAAGCCGAACAGGTGAATGTCAATCGCTGTTTGTTTATGTGATTGACTGGGTTTGCGAATGATCAACGATGTTATAATTACCAGCAAAATCCATAGATTCAGACTACCAGAATGAAAATAAACTACTCACAGGAATAACAGCTAAGAAAGATTACTTGTTCTCTTCTCATTGTATCCAAGAAAATGAAATTTTGATGGAAAATTTTTGGCTAGACAGCTATACTAGTAATGCCCAGTTGTACACACCCCGGTTGTGGCTGCCTAAGTTCTGTTCTGGGAGTAGCACGGAAAACGCATTGTTCAGACACGTAATAACACCTAACCAGAGAATAAATGCATGATAGCTAAGCATTTGATTGTGGCAGGGTTAGTGAAATTAACTGGAGAATAAGTTTTGACACTGGCAGGAATAGTTACAGAATTAGTGATAACAAGGTTGTTTGTTAGAACAAGGTAGGAGAAGAAACTCGGACAGCACAAAAATAATGGAAGAATATGACGATTCTAAATTTATATAAAAATTTCAATCTACTACTATTTCATCTCATGCGTGAGAATTTGGAGTGTTTGAATGAAACGCGAAACTATTTCCGAATATAAAGCTTTTTGCCTAATAGGCTGATATTGGTACTTCGTGAATATTCTGTTGTGTTAAAAAAAATATGACTGTTTCTGCTAAAACAGTATGTTCATTTGTTGTGTGTTACAATTGCTGCAATATCAGACAAGCTTATTTCGTTTTATCTAGCATACAGTGACAAAATACATGTAATTAGATCAAGAAACCATGACAGTATTGGGTACTGTTTGTATTAACAGCTTTTTCAGTATTAGACAATGACATTTCGTTTCTTCATGTGGCAAAACATTTGATGAAATTTGTTGAGGTGATAGATCCTTTTGCAGAAAGGAAAGGACACCATGTAAAGCTCTAGCAAGCTTAGAGAGAAAAAAGCTAGGACTTAAGTATTGAAGAAATGTGTACTGTCTTGCTTGCCACTTGTCTTTATTGGTTTCAAGTATCCTATATTTAATTTTATGTGACACATAAAAAGCAAGTTATTAGCTAATAGGCAATAAAGAGTCCAAATTTCTTCTCTTCTTGTTCTCTGGGTTACAAATAATCCCATCCAATATTAATTTTGAATTCCACAGAGTGAAATAATACAATGACATGCGTAGAAGAATGCTGTGTGAAGAGGCATGGCACTGCACTTTGGCACACTTAAGATCAAATAAGAGGTCTTACATTTCCTCGAACACATGTTTTATATATCAGACTCTTCAGAAATATGTGCGCTACAAAATGAATATATTTTTGAAAAGTTCATTCAACTCCCCCTCCCCCTCCCTCCTACCGCAAGCACTCGATGGAGGAATGGGGGGGGGGACCACCATCTAGTTTTGGTATGATTTTCTTGCCCACGTATATAACCTGTAGTAGCAAATACTCTGTTCAAGAATCACAAGAGGAGAATGAGGTGTACTCGGAAAAGGCTAGGTGATTTGGGAGTACAGTGTTTAAGTTAGATTACATCCTGGTCAGATGGAGGTTCCGAAATCAGATACTGGTTTGTAAGGTGTACCCAGAAGCAGATATAGACTCAGATCATTATATAGTAGTGATGAAGAGTAGCCTGAAGTTAAAGACACTAGTCAGGAAGAATCAATAAACAAATAAGTTGAATGCAGAAGTAGTAAGGAATTATGAGATACACTTGGAAGTTCTCTTAGGCTATAGATTCAGCAGTAAGGAAAAGCTCAGGAGGCAGTACAGTTGAAGAGGAATGGATATCTCTAAAAAGGGCCATCACAGAAGTTTGAAAGAAAAACAAAGGACAAAAGTAGAAAGAAGGTAATTGCGAAGAAACCCTGTGTAACAGAAGAAATACTTCATTTTATTGATGAAAGGAAGAAGTACGAAAGGAGGAAGTACAAAAATCTTCCAGGAAACTCAGGAATGCAGAAATACAAGCCACTGAGGAATGAATGATATAAATAGGAAGTGCAGGGAAGCTAAGATGAAATGGCTGCATGAGAAATGTGAAGAAATCGAAAAAGAAATGATCATTGGAAGGACACACTCAGTATCCAAGAAAGGCAAAACAACCTCCGATGACATTAAAAGTAAGGGTAGTAGCATTAAGAGTGTATTGGGAATTTCACTGCTAAATGCAGAGGAGAGAGTGGATAGGTGGAAAGGATACATTAAAAGCCTCTGAGTGGGAAAATTTGTGTGGTGTGATAGAAGAGGCAACAGGACTCGATTTAAAAGAGATAGTGGATTTGGTGTTAGAATCAGAATTTTTGAGAGCTTTGGAGGACTTAAGATAAAATAAGGCGGAAGGGATGGATAACATTCCCTCAGAATTTCTAAAATAATTGGGGAAAGTGGCAACATAGTGACTATTCACATTGGTGTATAGAATGTATGAGTCTGATGACATACCATCAGACATTCAGAAAAATATCACCCACACAATTGCGAAGACTTCAAGAGCTGACAAGTGCAAGAATCACAGTCAGCTTAACAAAGTTGCTGAAATGAATAACATATAGAAGAATGGAAAAGAAAATTGAGGATGTGCTAGATGACAATCAGTTTGGCTTCAGAAGAGATAAAGGCATGAGAAAGGTGAACCTTATGTTGCGGTTGACAATGGGAGCAAGACTAATGGAAAAGAAATGAAATGAGTGTATGGCATCATTGGCCGGGAGGCCCCTGTTCGAGGAAGTTCGACTACAACGTGCAAGTCTTATTTCGTTTGACACCACATTGGGTGACTTGTGCCCCGGTGATGAGGATGAAATGATGATGAGGGCAACACAACACCCAGCCCCTGAGTGGCGAAAATCTCCAACCCAGCCAGGAATCGAACCCGGGCCTGCTTGCGTGGCTAAGCAGGTGGACAGCAAGACTAATGAAAAAATCTAGACACATTCATAGTATTTCTTGACCTGGAAAAAGTATTTTACTACGTAAAATGGTGTAAGATGTTTGAAATTCTGAGAAAAATAGGGGTTAACTGTAGGAAGAGACGGGTAATATATGATATTTAAAAGAGCCAAGAGAGAATAATAAGAGTGGATGACCAAGGACAAAGTGCTTGGATTAAAAAGTGTGTAAGACAGGGATGTAGTCTTTTGCCTTTACTGTTCAGTCTCTACATCGGAGAAATAATGATGGCAATAAAAGAAATTTTAGGAGTGGAATTAAAATTAAAGGTGAAAGGATATCAGTGATAAAATTTCTTGATGCCATTGCTATTCTGAGTGAAAGACAAGAATAATTACATGATCTGCTGAATGGAATGAACAATCTAATGAGTACAGAATATGGTTTGAGAACAGATCGTAGAAAGACTAAAGTAATGAGAAGTAGCAGAAATGAAAACAGAAAGAAACTTAACATCAAGATTGATGGTCACAAAGTAGGTGAAGTTCAGGAATTCAGCTACCTAGGCAGTAAAATAACCAATGACGGACAGAGCAAGGCGGACATCAAAAGCAGACTAACAAAGACAAAAAGGGCATTCCTGGTCAAGAGAAGTGTGCTAGTATCAAATGTAGGCCTTAATTTGAGGAAAAAATTGCTGTGAATGTTCATTTGGAGTACAGCATTGCATGGTAGTGAAACATGGACTGTGGGAAAACTGGAACAGAAGAGAATTGAAGCATTTTAGGTGTGGTGCTACAGATAAATGTTGAATATTAGGTGGACTGACAGGGTAAGGAATGAGGTGGTCCTGCGCAGAATCGGAGAGGAAAGAAATATCCGGAAAACACTAATAAGGAAACGCGCAGGATGACAGGATGTGTATTAAGACACGAAGAAATTACTTCCATAATGCTAGAGGGAACTGTAGAGGAAGACTTGAGATTGGAATACATCCAGCAAATATTGAGGACACAGGTTGCATGTGCTCCTCTGAGATGAAAAGGTTGGCACAGGAGAGGAATTCGTGGGCCACATCAAGCCAGTCAGAAGGCTGATGATGACACGCACCACCCCCCCCCCCCCCCTCCTAAAAAAAGAAATAAAGGTCTTTTAACATTGGAACTAAAAAAAGTGCAAATTGCACTGCATGCTCGTTTGAGGCTGTATGGAAAGTGGGTGTGGTTAAATGTATTCCCTTGCGGGGGAAAAACCTTTTCAAATTGCTCACTGTGAATTGGGGACTGCTGTCATTCACCAGTATGCTAGATGCTTTCTCGTTGTTGGAAGATCCACTCAAAGGCTCCCACCGTGTCCACTGTTGTCTGCTGAAGGTGAACAACACGGGAAGTGGGATAAGGAGTCCACAATGGTAATAACATGGATCCTAAAAAAGGGCCTGTAATGTCTATGTTAACTCGGCTATGGAGAGAGACCGAGGTGGGCTGGAGGTGTGCCTGACATACAGCATGCTGTTGAACCACCCTTGCAACTACGCCATCCGTACAACAGCTTAGGAATCCCCCGTTGGGGTTGATGCAGGAATTGGAGCATCCATTGTTGCAGGAAGGATGACACCACCACCCAGCACATTCACCGTCTTCCATAAGAAGCACCACACAATGCCGAACCTGAAGTTGGTACACTGATGATATAGCAGTGTAAAGGTCGGGTAGTTCAACATTGGAGAGTTTGGTAGATCAACCCAACCCAACACGTTACAGAACCCTTGGGAGAAATAGTTGCGACTAAATGCTGTGGCGTTGCCCCAGAAATTTTTAAGGAATGTGTAGAGTTATTGCTACAGTTGGTTGTCTAACAGTAAACAAACTTTCTCTTGGTGATCAAACTCAGTCTGGACCTACCAGAACGTCAGAACGTCAGAATGTTCATCCACATTAGAATGACGAGCAGAAGTGTGATAGTGAATGGATTATTGGAAGTTAGTCACTTAGGAATCCCATCTATGAAAGGAGTGTGCCGTTTTCTCTGGCAGTTTTGCCTTACATACTTAAATGGACGAGAGCACTTTATGGTCAGTGATGAGAGGAAAAGTTTGACCATCCAAAGGTATGAAATTTATGGACACCAATGATGATGGTCAGTGCTTTCTTTTATATCAGTAAATTGTATTCCTTAAACTGGAGAAAGTATCCTTTAACATGAACATGGTTGGCTTCTCCTTACTATCTTCTACTATGACAGTGAACTGCACCGATGCTATGTGAGAGTGTACCTGCCGTGAAAACCAACAGCAAGTGAGGCTAGCAAGTTACAGGCCAAGGGCGCTGATTTTTTTGGAGGACCAATATTAATTTGTGAAAATACTAATAGCGCTTTTCTCACAACTGACAATTTGCCTGACTGGCTATGAAGGCCACGTAACGAAGAAATCGTGCATAGTACTTCACTTTTTGTAGAAATAATTGAAGGTCATTAATGGATTTAGGTACAGGCTCTTTCTGCATGACATTTACATATTCTGTGGTGGACTGAAGGCCTTAGTTGAGATAAGTCATACGATATAGAATCCGCGCACGAGTCTATTGAAAGAACCTGTGGAATATTGTGAGGAAGCTAGCAATGTCAGACGCAACCTGTCATTGATATCAAAATGGTGTGGTCAGAATTAACATATTCCTTTAGCTTTCATCAAGGGGAGACTGAAAGTATATCTCTACTAAATTAATTTTAGCAAAGAATTGTCCTCATGAACAGAAATTTCATTCAGATGAGACAGGATGGTAATCAGTGTCCACTTTGAGCATTAAAGGTTTGCTTAATCTTCCACACTAGTGACGGGAACTTGCAGGCTTCCCCAACCACTACTGATGGTGAAGCCAACAATTGGCAGAAAATGTGACATAACCTATTGTTGTTTTTAGCTTTCTGGTTCTGTTCATTCTTGGTAACCAACCAAATGTGGTGAGGTTTGCAAAAATCGTGGATTCGCTGTTGACTTCCAGGCATAAAAGCCTACTCCTTTCCCCGAACCAAGTCAAAACAGTGTCACACATTGTGTATGAAGTGTATTAGTGGCAACACGTGGTCTGATGAGCTAGTGGAGAGCATCTCTTGATGTAATAAAAATCCAAAGTCAGAATACAGTTCTGACAACATTGTTTCTTAACTGTAGAATCTGCCACAATCAAAATGACCATCACCAGTTGTATTTAAATTAGTTTTTTCGCCTTTAGTGTGTTGAAATCTGAAAAATGTCAAAGCTATGTACAAACACAAAGTGATATCAAAAGTCTTAAGAACTCATGTTTCCATGAGTTGCTCCTGATCCTAGAAACAGTACAACTGCCATTTGTACATGATGCAAGAAGGCGATTAACATTTCCAGCGCAGAGAAAAGTGCTTTGGAAAGCCGTGCTGAGACCATAAATCATCTGAGATTCCGTGCAAAGTGGTAAATGTTGCTGCTGTCTGATGAATTCATGCAACATTCTGAATCTTCAAGAAGAAATACTGACAGAAGCAATCATACATCACTCCAAGGTATATTTATGAACAGGTTTTTAAGAGGGCTGTGGGAATTTCATCCCAATTTCAAGAAAACTATATTATAAACTAATTTTTAGCCTGAAGGACAATTTATTAATGTTACTATGTACTAGCTAATATATATATAGATTATTATTATTTTTTAGTAGGTGTGCCAGAATCAAACAAAGTAATATATTCGAACTAAAATTCTGTGGAGTTTGTGTGTCATAACAGTCATTTGTCTATTCAGAGCTCAGCACACTGCACAGCATTATTCCCTTTGTTATTTCGGGATATTCAAATGGCAAAGAAAAATGGAACTGAAAAAATGAAAACTTTGTTACAGCATTGTATATGGATTGGTATCATACATTACATGTAAACTTAATGACATAGACAAATATGTAGTGATCGTACACGAATTTGATGAAAGACTCAATACAGTTTCCTGAAAGACGGATGGATTTACGTATACGGTTTTGGGACCGAGATGAATGAATAATGACACATTACTTGATTCCTTTTTTCTGAAACATTTAAGAGAAGACTATTTGCTCAAAGGTATAAAAGGTTTTTTGGGCAGGGGGGTGGGGGAGGCACTTCGATGTTGCAGTTATCAATGGCTGGGTGAAATGAGAATTTAAAATGTTTGACTGATATTAACAGAGCACAAAGTGTGTCCTTCGATGGTCTACAACTGCTACAAATTGGTATCTGCAATTTGCGTGTATTACATGGTGCTTAATAAACAGGCATATCCCTAATTAACTATCAAATTGTCATTTTTGAGAGCAGTTTATTAGTTGTTCCGTGATTCGCATGCACAAATGTCACACTTCATGCTTTCCTATTTCATATTATGGAGCAAGATGAGTCAAAATGTCAGTGCTGTTGGAAAAAGCTGTGGAAATTCTCAAACATATTCAAAATTTGTGTTACTGAGATAAAGAAATAGGAAGCCCGTTGTCAGTCACCAAGTTTCACAATTACTTCTGAAGCTGCTGACAAATTGCTAACTCCAAAACTGACATGCTTCCGTTCAACAGCACATTTGTTGGAACCACATTTATTTGCATGCCCAATGACTAAATTTCTGTATGATGAAGTACATAATCTTATGAACATTTTTATGCAAAAGTTGTGAAACTAGATGTCTTACAAAGCAAAAGCCTTAATGAAAATCAACTTGAATGTAAAGAATCTGATGTAGAGCCTCTTTTTATTTATTTCTTGTTATTCGTATTATTTGTCAGGCATGGAGAGCTGGGCTACATGGGTTCTTCCCTTGGCTCAGAGGATGAGGTACAAAAAAACATCCCTTACTCCAAGAGTTATTTATTGACAAACATTTCCTTGACAACAGTGCATGCAGCGGTCTTCAACCGGTTTACTTTACTCACTTGGTTCAGTGCTTCCGTAGCAACACGGCGTAGTGGCCTCGGTGCTGGCGGCGGCGGGAGATGCTAACGTAGACTGCAAGGAATGCCCCAGAAGCAGCAGCTGACGACGGCCGCACGTGGCGAGCGCTGCTTACGCGGCAAGATTGTGTGCCAGCGAGTGTACTGGCTTGCAATTCCGGGCGGCTGGCCGGCCACTGCTATGACGAAAGTTGCCCCATGCTAGGAGCGAACCCGTGTTCTCAGATTCGGCGGCTCTGGGCGGCGTCCATTGAACTGGAGTTCTTCCCAATTCACGGGTGACTTCACTGGTTCGGCCACATCCCTTCGTCCGAACCAGTCACCCAGGTTATTCACTATACGTCTCCCTCTGTTGCTATAGGTGAGACTTCGACTTTAATGACTTGACTCAGAACGAAGACTCGACTTCTGTGACTTACTGGCGAAGGGACGACATAATCTTCTTTCTTCGTAAGTCGTGGTAACTAGACGCTGCTATCAGGTTTGATGCTGTCCTATGACCTCCATAGCTGCCGCTTCTTCTTCATGCGTACCGCCGGGAGTACATCAGCACGCCCAGCAAACATCACGAGGCTTCCGGAACATGACAAGCGTACTCCGTAAGTTGACCAGCACTTCCAGCAGACTTCGAGCAGACTCCCAGCAGACTTCAGAAGAAGCTGCAAACTTCGAGAGGGAGCTGCCTCTTTCCGGGGTATTTATTTCGTGTTCCTGCTGACGGCGTGACGTTTGTAGCACAGTGACTGACCTCTGTGGTTCGATGCTAGAAGGTTCCCTAGTGTATCGTACACGTGACTTATGCTGGCTCCTGATCAGTCTGCCCTGCTTTCCAGCGGGGCGGGCAATGTCCTCCGGACGACGCCCCCAGTAGACTGTTGACTGCTTGGTTCGCATACTCAATCGGCCGATTACCTCTCCGCAGTCCTGCTCCACTTCCGTGTCTCTGCTAGCGTACTTGAGTCCCTGTAACTTCCTTCACCAAGTCTTTACTTAATTTTATTACTAATATTTACACATACGATCACTACACCTATTACACTGACATAAGTGAGACAGTTCAATCAGGATTTTGCTACAAGTAGTTCACTAGAAAAATTTATGCTGTATCTGAAAAAGAAATATTGTTGCGAAAGGAAAAATGTGAACATACTTGGCATACTAGAGAAGTTGTGAGGAAGATCACCCCTCAGATACAACTTAACCTGTGTAATTGCTTGCATTAATCCAGATGTCATGTTTAACCACAAAGTAGCTCAACGAAGACCGACAGTATGCCCAGAAATATTTTTGTCAGTTAGAAGAATGTCTTTTTCGAAGGCAGGCCATGTCGGACTTGAATTTGTCTAGTTTTGCAGAGTGAAATGAATTGAAGATAAGATTAAATCTTACAAGAGATGTGGAAATTGTCTTGGTAAATTCTGGATTGTTGTAATCAAAGTCTTGCTCAAATTTCTGAAATCTTGTGTAAATTATTTTAATAATTGTAAATAGAAAACCCTTCTGTTGAGTGAGGCTTTTCTGTAAACTCTGAAATTATAGTTGATAATCAAATAGGAAAAAAAGGTCTTGTTCCTTGAAGATATACATATGGCACAATCCAGGGCACTGTGTAGTTAACTGTTTCAACATTGACTAAGGTCTAGATGATATGAAAAACAAGGAGAAGGGGAGTGGAGGAGATAAGGCTGGTTGATTTTGGGGGTGGAGACTAGTGAAGTTATCGGTCCCATCAAATGGAGAAGGAAGTTGGCTGTGCCCTTTCAAAGGAACTATCCTGGCACTTGCCTGAAGCGATTTAGGGAAATCACGGAAAACCTAAATCAGAAAGGAGGTATGAGGGATTAAACAGTCATCTTCCCGAATGTGAGTCCAGTGTACTAACTACTGCGCCACCTTGTTCAGTAAAGAGAAAGATGGATGGTCACTAAACAAATGAAAGCAAACCAAAATTAAATAATCAGAAACAAAAAGAGCAAATTTGTGGAGTGAAGCCTCAAAGATTTTGGCAGGAGTAGAAAATTGATAGAAATGGTTTACTCATTTTTATTACAACAATTTGTAGAGCTTGCGCCCCCCCCCCCCCCTCCCTTTAATCAGTAATTAATAATGCAAATACATGTGTAAAAATTGTATTTGTTAAGTTTTTATTTAATGTTTTCTATTGCCTGTAAATAAAAGTATAGTTTTTATATCTAAAAACATAAGATGATGTGACTTACCAAACGAAAGCGGTGGCAGGTCGATAGACACACAAACACAAACCTACATACGAAATTCAAGCTTTGGCAACCCATGGTTGCTTCATCAGGAAAGAGGGAAGGAGATGGACAGCTTGAATTTTGTGTGTGTTTGTGTGTCTATTGACCTGCCAGCACTTTCGTTTGGTAAGTCATATCATCTTTGTTTTTAGATATATTTTTCCCACGTGGAATGTTTCCCTCTATTATATCCAAAGTATAGTTTTGATATTTATAAATATTTTACTTCATATCTTTGATTTATACTCGTAAAGAAATATGAATTCTAATAATTATCAAGATATACTTTTGAACATGGATGATTTGGTGTTAAAGTTAGTAAAAAAAAACTAACATTAAAAATTGCTATGAGGAACCCAGAAAAGAGCTTGAATTTGAAAATAACTAATCACTGGATACTCTAGTATAGCAGAACTACCCTCAGAGATCAAGCCAGAGACTTTAAGATTTGAGTCTGTACTTATCTGTACAGCCACCAAGTATAAATCAGTAATTAATTATGCAACAAATAGAAAATTCACTGAGCCACAAGAACAAATACTGGTTGTACGTGAGCAAATTCTGCTCAAGAACTAAACAAAGGAAATGTTGTAGTAGTAGGTTATGTCATTATTAAAGTTATGAATAATAAAAAACAGATAATTATTTGTATTAGCAGAGAAGAATAATCCCATTTTCTGCAAATAATTTATTTACTGAAATAAATTTTTTAAATATATATTCATTTCAATAATTAACGATGATGTAAATAAAATAGAAAGAAACTTCCACATAGGAAAAATATATTAAAAACAAAGATTCCAAGACTTACCAAGCGGGAAAGAGCCGATAGATAGGCACAATAAATAAAACACACAAACACACACACAGAATTTCGAGCTTTCGCAACCGGCGCCTGCTTCGTCAGGAAAGAGGGAAGGAAAAGGAAAGATGAAAGGATGTGGGTTTTAAGGGAGAGGGTAAGGAGTAATTCCAATCCCGGGAGCAGAAAGACTTACCTTAGGGGGAAAAAAGGATAGGTATACTCGCGCGCCCGCCCACACACACACACACACACACACACACACACACACACACACACAATCATTTGCTGGATGTGTGTGTGTGTGTGTGTGTGTGCGCGCGCTAGTATATACCTATCCTTTTTTCCCCGTAAGGTAAGTCTTTCCGCTCCCAGGATTGGAATGACTCCTTACCCTCCCCCTTAAAACCCACATCCTTTCATCTTTCCTTTTCCTTCCCTCTTTCCTGACGAAGCAGCCGCCGGTTGCGAAAGCTCGAAATTCTGTGTGTGTGTTTGTGTGTTTTATTTATTGTGCCTATCTACCGGCGCTTTCCTGCTTGGTAAGGTTTGGAATCTTTGTTTTTAATACATTTCAATAATTATGTAGATAGAAATTTATTAAAATAATGCTCATCTCTGCTTACTTGTAATATATCTCTTGCAGCTTAGTAATTTGCAAAATATATAAGGTCTGCCATTGCCCTACTTGGCAGCCTGAAGCTACAAGATGTTCCCTCATTTTCTTTTCAGTTTTGTCCCTTTTTGTCTTATCTAGAATTTTGTTTAATAATTTTGCACAGTGGCACATCGGATCAATATTGAACTTAACATAGTTTTGAGGCAAATTTCAATGTTGAAAATGTTTAAATTCAGTATTCACTTCTATGGATAGCACAAGTCCTTCTGAATTCAGAGAGCAATACACTTTCATATTCTACCAACTACATTGTAGGTAAAATGTGTTCTGTGAATAAATTATTTGTAGACTTCATATTGGTTGGTTAGAAAATCATTTTTCATGCCTGAGATGAAAATTGAGATTGGGACACCACGATAATCATCCTGGCTATTCAACTTTATCCATATACTAGCTAAGGATATTTCCTATTTCCTTTCAAGGCTATGAAGTTACCCATGGGTGTTGTATGAATTTGCAATTGAAATAGAAACTGACAGGAAAACTCAGCATAAAATGGAATACGTTGTGAACAGATGACTTAAAAATCACTACTATTATTTTACTAAAAGAAAGAAAAAAGTATAAGGTGGTTTTTTGTTTAGAGGCTGTAGATATTCCTACATCTGTATCTATACTCTACAAACCACCATGAGGTTTTCTAGAACCGGTTGCATTAGTGATTTGTAAGCAATATCCTTTCTAGACTGACTGTGCTTCTCCAATATTCTACCAATAAACAGATTTCTACCACGTGCTTTACCCTTGATTGAACCTATGTGATTATTGCATTTCATATCCCTACAACATGTTACACCGAAGTATTTGTATGAGTTGACCAATTACAACAGTGAGTCATTGATATTATAGTCATAGGATACTACGCTTTTCTGTTTTGTGAAGTGCAAAAGTTTAGAGTACATTTCTTAACATTTAGAGCAAGTTGACACACACTGCACCACACTGAAGTCTTATCAAGATCTGACTGAATATTTATGCAGCTTCTCCCAAAAAGTACTTCATTATCGGTAATTGCATCATCTCCGAAAAGCGTTATTTTACTATTAATATTGCCTGCAAGCTCATTAACATACAATATGAGCAACATGGGTCCTAACACACTTCCCAGGGACACACCTGAAGTTACTTCTATGTGTGACTATGACTTTCCATCTAACATAACATGTCCTCCCTACTAAAAGGCCCTCAGTGCAGTTACAAATTCCACTTGATACCTGATATGATTGTACTTGTAACAATAAACCATAGGTGCAGTACTGAATCAAATGCATTTTGGAAATTAAAAAAAAGAAAAAAACATCTACCTGGTTTCCTCAATCCAAAACTTTCAGTATGCCATGAGAAAAGTGCAAGTTGGGTTTCATATGACTCATGTGGCATTGAAGAGGCCATTCTGTTCAAGATATCTCATTATGTTTGAGCTCAGAATGTGTTCTAAGATTCCACAACAAACCGACATCAAGGATATTGGACAGTAGTTTTGAGGATCACTTCTATTACCCTTCTTATAGACAGATGTAACCTGTTCCTTTTTCCAAGAACTGGGCACCATT
Source organism: Schistocerca gregaria (assembly GCF_023897955.1). Taxonomy (NCBI): domain Eukaryota; kingdom Metazoa; phylum Arthropoda; class Insecta; order Orthoptera; family Acrididae; genus Schistocerca; species Schistocerca gregaria. Next base: position 378,280,890 of record NC_064920.1, on the reverse strand, counting down.
TTTTATTCGAGGGATCTATGATAGAGTGTAGTTAGAAGGGGGCCTAACTCAGCTGCAAATTCAGTATAGAATCTGACAGAACTGACTCATTCTCTTGGGACTGGGCACTAACTTTGGTGCCACTAACAGCCTTTACATACGACCAGAATTTCTTTGGATTTGTTTAAGTCAGTTGACAATATTCTGCTATGGTAGTCATTGAAGGCTTCACGTATTGCTCTCTTGACAGCCAACATTGTTTCATTCAGTGTCTCTCTCTGTCTACAGCCATACGCTTTGGTTTACACGTATTGTACAGCAGTCACTGTTTCTTCAGAAGTTTCTTTGCAGTGACTATATACTACGGACATTCCCTACCATTATGAACTGTTCTACTGGGTACATACCTATCCAGTGCATGATTAATGTCTCTT